>NC_134085.1:60113976-60423207 GCF_000715075.1 Nicotiana tabacum
AACAAGATTGGCATCACCCTAATTATTTTCAAATTAAAGTAAAATTTTTGGGCTTTTGGGCTATTTTTTGCAAAAACGAAATTGGACCCGATGGGGGTTGCCTACGTATCTCACACCCTGTGAGAATCAAACTGGCGTAGTTCGGGCAAGCAAAACAAACTATTTTTTGAAAGAAAGACTTCTTTTTCTTCATTTCATTGGCAAAGAAAACTATTTTTTGAAAACAACAACTTTTTCTTCTTTTTTTTTATTTCATTGGTAAATAAAACAAACTATTTTGAAAACAAAACCCCTTTTTCTTCTCTTTTTATTTTCTCGAAAATTCGGCAGAGTTTCGGCACTATTTGGACATTATTTTTTTTCAGAACAGGCAATTAACTCTCTTTAACCCTCATACTGCTATTTCTCTTTCCAATATTCATAAGCCGATCAGCATGCAAGTCCGAAGCAAATAAATGCACAAGTAGCAAGTAGGATGCATCAGGATGGTCTTTTTGTTTCGGGTGCACCTGTCATAGACAGACCCAACCCCTGTGTTGAGTCTCTAAAGTCAAATGCACATGATGCAACAAACGTTCATATTAGGGATCCGGCATGAGGTCTTGTTATACTAGATTTAAAACCTGGGTTTATTGTTCTAGACCTGGCTTACCCGAGCGGACAACTCGAGCCGGAGGGGGGGCAGCGTACCGGAAATACAGAAGCTTCGCCGGCTTTGCAACTTGTCCGAACCTCGTTCTAAATTTGGAATATGACTCTAACAGAAAATAAGTCACACGAAGTGCACACTTCTTCATGATTTAGAAGACTCGGAGAGAAGAGGTATTTTGCAACAATTTATATACAGTTCACGGAATATCAAAGCGGTAAAAGCAATCAATTAGCACATTAGGCTCAAATAAGGTAACAAAACCAGATAGTGGATAAAGCCAACTATAACAATTGTTCTAAACTCGAATTCTTGAACCCTGAACCAGAGATTCTGGGTTCGATCCCCAACAGAGTCACCAGAGCTGTCACACCTCCTTTTTTACTTACACCCCCGGAGGAGGGTATAAAGGAGTTTTCCCAATTAAAGGACAATCGAAACGGGATTTATTAAGGAATTTAGAGTCGCCACTTGGGAGATTTATGGTGTCCCAAGTCACCGGTTGAATCCCGAATCGAGGAAAGCATTGACTCTGTTTAACAGTCCGCGAACCAGAAATCCAGGTAAGGAATTCTGTTAATCCGGGAGAAGGTATTATGCATTCTCGAGTTCCGTGGTTCTAGAACGGTCGCTCAACTGTTATAATCGGCTTAATTATCTGATTTTAGAACATTTTGAACCTATGTGTTAATTTTAACTTTAAAACCGCTTTTATTTAATTTTTAAAGAAGATTGAACGTCGTTTAAAATGTGCCTTTAGATCGCACCACATGAAATGCACCCGCGGTCCGAAACATATTTTATTCAACGTTTTAGGATTTATGGTTGGGTCACATGAAATGCGCACCCGAGTTTAGGAAGATAATATCATTAAAATACGCGCTTAAAGCAACTAGACGTTTCAGCTTTGCGAGGGCCATGGAAATTTGCTAAATGACGCGTCTCGAATTCTAAGGATTAAATAAAAATCAGTTAAACGAGGGCCGTACATTTTACCATTTTTGTTTGGCATGGCACATCTCGAATCATTTTATTAAAAAAAAACTTTGAACTAACTCATGAAGGCAACGAGCCACTAGTAACATATAATATAGCTCACCCCAGACTAATTAATGAGCATCATTAACTGATTAAAAGACATGAGGGAATTTCTAACTATTTTAAGCCAATGTTTAAACTAAACTTTAATAGCCAATGAGCTAGTAACAAGCAAAACCAATATTTGATTGTGGAGGGCTCAAGCTGGTCGTGAGCCCATCAGTTGACTACCCAGCACGAGAATCAGATGGGCTCAACATGGAGCCCAGATTGGTAATCTAATTGCTGGAGGGGAAACTGATCACAACTGGGCCAACGATAGCGGCCCGATTTTAAGATTTAAAACTAATACCTGAAGTAAACTATATTGTTATGTTAGAGTTTGAACAAACGCCAACGACCTTGAGTCAAGGCAAAGCACATTCTTGATGCTAACATACATACTGACATGAAGTTGCGATTCTTAGTTATTATCAACTCATATGCAGGTCGTTTTCACCATTTAAAGTCACCATTTCGAATTTCCAGTAATAAAGAAAACAATTTAAAGTTCAGAAAAACTTCATTTATCAACAATGGCCTTGGAACTGCCTAGCTCCAGACCGTGGAAAGAAAGCAGGCATTGGTTGATTTAACTTAAAATAAATAAGAGACTTTCCTATATTGCAACATAACACGCTTCATGCTCAAAGAACAATCGATCTTCTACATCCTAAAGTCAAAACTTACTACTAATCAGCATTAAAACTACAACACTTAGTGGCTTCAGTAGAGTATTATAGCCACTCGAATCA
This sequence comes from Nicotiana tabacum, assembly GCF_000715075.1. Lineage (NCBI taxonomy): Eukaryota > Viridiplantae > Streptophyta > Magnoliopsida > Solanales > Solanaceae > Nicotiana > Nicotiana tabacum. Next base: position 60,116,458 of record NC_134085.1, read on the forward strand.
ACTATTAAAATACACACAAGTTAATCAACAGGCTCACGTAAATACAAAACCAAATAATCTGAAATAGATTGCCATAAAACATGGTGCCATCAGCATTCTAATTCTTATTTCAACATGTCATTTGAGGTCGAATGAGTACCTGGTTAAAACAAAGATAAACAAAAAGCTTGAGAATTAGCTTAGAGTAATACAAGGCTAGCAGGTGTAGCAGCAGAGATCAGCAGAGATCAGCAGTAAAACCAAATCAAACAGCTTTCAAAGACCCAGCAATTTCAGCCTTTAAACCATTTTTACCCAGATAAAACAAGAGTTCTTTGAAGCCTTTTAAAATTCTAGTTGAAACTAAACATTAGGGAGCAGATTCAGAACCAATTCCCACCCCAAGAGATATAGAAATTTCAGGGGTATTTTTCAGAATCATTCCCCATCCCTTTGTGCTTTTCTGCCCTTTTTCTCCTTTATTTTTAAAATATCCCTTGAATGTCAAGTTAGGATGCCTTTATAGGCAAGCTATTAGGGTAGCCTAGAAGAATTCAGATTTGCATTTTTACCTTTTTTCAATTTTGATTTTAGCTCCCATACCCCTAATGCAAATTTCAGAATTTCAAAACCAGTCTCAAAACCCCTTTCCTGGAAGCTTCCTAAGGTTGTTACATAAGATTCCCTAAACCAATTACCTAAATTACCCTTTAACCCGCTGAAAATTACTTCAGAAATCCAAACGGGTCAAATTGACCCAAGGATATAGACCAAATTAAACGAGCTACATTTGCAAGATGGGTCGGCAACAACTAAAAGTCCAAATCATACATTAAAACCCCTAAATTCTATAAGCCTTTGAAAGGCAGCATAAGCCAAGTACGGGAATAATTTTCATAATTAAAAACCAAAACTAAATTACTTCTAATTAACACAAGTAAAGGGAATTAACTAAACTATTAGATGAACTAATTAACTAATTAAGAAAAGATTCTGAATTAACCACGCATAAACAACAAAACTCTGGAACAACTAAGATAATCCAAGAAGAGGAGACGAAGCAGAAAAATACAAGAAAAGTTAAATAATAAAAAAATAACAAGATACCTAAAACCGACCCGAAGCAGACTTGATAAACCTTGAAGGACTCTTCGATTTCTTGACCGGAATAGACCCTACCGTGTGTTTCCACGCAAAAACACACGAATAACGTCTATTACGGTCTTAAATCTTCAAATGGGCCCGTTGATTTGGACTTTGGGATTTAGGGTTCTTCTCTTTAGATCAAGATTCGAGAAGTTCCCGGGAGATTCGAAGAAAAACCAAGTTGAGATTTGGACAGAGGAGAGTGAGGAGGCTATAGGGTGTATTTTGGTGGCGTATGGAGGTGGCGCCGCCACCGGAAGGTTGTGGAAAAGGGGGCGGCGGTCCCTAGGGTTTGAGGGCAGGTCTCTGAAGACGGGGTGTTGGAATGATGAAATGAGGGGGGGTAGGGTGCGTTTGGACATATATATATTAACCCCCCCCCCGTTCTGATCCGTTGGATTAGGCAATACCAACGGCCCAGATCAAGCTTGCTGAAACGACGTCGTATGGTACTAGGGTTGTTTGGACCGGGTTGGACGGTCTGGGCTTGGGTCCAAAACTAAAATTAAAACCTAAATTAAATCCTAAACCAAATTATCCTATCAAATTAAATTAATTAACCCTAATAATCGTTACTACAAATAATTAAAAACCAAATTAAAGGAAAAACTACCTTAATTCAAAATAAAAATTAAAAGTGCAAAAAAAACTATTTTTATGATTTTTCCCATTTTATAAAATAACTAATTTGTCAATTAATCCAAAAAATGTAAAATTAAATCCTAAATGCAAATGCAACATATTTTTTGCAATTTTCATTAATTAAATAAAAATAAAAATGCACAAACAAATGCAAACAATTACCAGAAAATGCCACGAAAATTCCCAAAATTGCACACATTGACAGAAATTATTTTGTTTTGAATTTGTTGGAGTATATATAGGGAAAAAATCACGTGCTCACAACAGCTGCATTCGGTCTTCTCACCATGGCCGTTCATGAAGTGGGGGATGGACATCGTCGGACCCCTACCAACAGCACAAGGTAAAGCTAGTTTTCTTATGACTGACTGCTTCTCAAAATGGGAGCGCAGGCCTTCGAGAAGATAAGGGAAAAAAAGGTCATTAATTTCATCTGGAACCATATCATATGTCGATTCGGGATTCCCTCCGAGATAACGTGTGATAACGGGAAGCAGTTCATCGGGAGCAAAGTAACAATATTCCTCGAGGATCATAAAATAAAAAGGAACATGTCAACACCCTACCACCCATGTACAAACGGTCAAGCCGAGTCCACAAACAAGACCATCATTAAAAACTTGAAGAAGAAGTTAGAAAACACAAAATGAAAATAGAGAGAAATGTTTTTCGAAGTAATATGGGCATATCGAACAACTTCAAAATCAAGCACAGGAGAGACACCCTTCTCTCTGGTATACGACTCTGAGGCCTTATTATCGGTCGAAGTCAGAGAGCCAAGCGCTAGATTTCGACATGCCACCGAGAGCTCAAACAGCGAGGCTATGACTGCATCCCTCGAACTATTAGATGAAAAGCGAGAAGATTCACTGGACCGAATAGCCGCCCAAAAACAAAGAATCGAAAGGAATTATAACAGGAGAACAAATTTCTAACATTTCGGAGTTGGGGACATAGTCCCGAGGAAAGTCACCCTAAACACTCGAAACCCTAATGAAGGGAAGCTAGGCCTAGGCTGGGAAAGACCTTACCGCAATCTCGGAGCTATCGGCAAAGGGTCATATAAGCTTGGTACCATGGAAGGCGAAAAGCTTCCAAGCAATTGGACCAGATCGATGCTCAAATGTTATCACTGCTATGGTGTCTGGTGGAAGACACCAAAACATCCCACGACTCAATGACCTTGGGTTTTAAAGTATGTGTTGCACTCTTTTCCTTCGATCGGATTTTTATCCCAAGAAGGGTTTTACCGACAAGGTTTTTAATGAGGCGACATCTATATGCTACATAAGGAGGACTTAACAAGTATTAAAGGCTCCTCTTCAATCAACCTCGAATACTGGGGGCATCCCCCCGGGAGATCACCTCCCCGAAGAAATCAAGATGACCCAAAGAAGGTCTCGATAGAAAAATGATGTATCGGGCCAAACGATCAAGTGAACCGTGTCCGCAAAGAATGATTGAACCCTCGATGGCGAAAACTATATATAATTGTACCAAGTAATCAGAGGAATATTTTCACCATCAAAACGATTTGTGATCCGAAATAAGATTATTATTTTTACAAGCAACGGCCTCAGGGCGAGAAATTTCTCGAACTCTTGGGGACTGACATCAAAAGCTCGAAGCCGTAAGGCCTCCGGGCCGGAAACTTCGAGCTCGTAAGTCCTCAAATGAGGCAATGTCAAGATTACAAAGAACGGCTCCAGAGCCAAAAACTTTTGATGTCTCGGGGACTGTCGTCGACTGTTGCCCCGTCGAGCTATCAAAAATCCGATGCCATAAGACCCCGAGCGAGTAACCTCGAGCCCATAAGACCTCTATGAGGCACTATCAACAATGTAAGACCTCCATGAGACATTATCATCAATGTAAGACCTCCATGAGGCATCTTCAATGCTATAAGACCTCCGGGAATGCCTAAATCTGTAAGACCTCAAGCCAGGTATGAATTATATTTGTACCAACTAACCTACCTGTAAGACCTCAAGCAAGGCATTAATTATACTTGTACCAAGTAACCTATTTGTAAGACTTTATGCAATGCATGATCAAATTTATAAGACCTTACTGTACGCGGCAAAATCAGAGGACTTGATTTCTCGCTATCGAGCCGCTTCGGGGGAATGCCTCGAGACCCCTAGAACATGTAGCCACGATCGAGTCCCCTCCCTCCGGGCTCGTCGGGGCCCGACTCAAAGAAGACGGAGGACGAGGCTATAATAGAAGGGGAAGTTCCCCAAGGGACACGGCTAAGTCTGATAGGGTCGGCCTATCTAGAGCCTACGCCGAAGAATGGCATCTAGCTATCACATCTCCATACATTACAATTAATGCCCATGTACTATTGCCGGGTTACAATTAAAACCTTGAGCGGAAAGCAATACATGGCAAGAGGAAATTCCTCATCATATGACGCATCGCCGGCATCGATACCTCCACTCTCAAAAGGATCAAAGGGTAAGCGAACAACATCTTCGGCCAAGTTTGATTAGACACGGCGGAGGGTTGTACTAGAATCTGCACTCTAAAACAGCAGGAACCTATCAAACCCCGGAACATCGCCTACACACCCCACGATAAAGAAAAAATACCTACTTCCTTCGTTGTTTTTTTACTAACCTGTACTTAGACATCCGGCCAGGGCGTTCAGAAGTGCTAACTCTGCTTGAGGACCCCGAGGCCTTACAAGAACCCGTCGTGCTCCTTCCCCTCGACCGGACTTCCACCCCAAAGCTACAATAAAACGATGAAGGACACCCCCCTCTCTGAAAAGCGCCGACCGCTTAGAAGGGACGGGGAATGACAGACCGAGTTTCAATAGGGAATCATTTACCAGACCAAACGGTCCAAGGAGCTGCGCCCGCACGGGCCGAGCTCACAACAATGAAATGATATGTATTTACGCCAAGAAATAAAAGAACATCTTTTAGCATCTTATACTCCGAAAGAGGAAATTTTAGCATACTCTCGGCAAGGATCCCTCCACCGAATGCGCCCCGAAGTATTCGGAGACTTGACGTCAACAATTTGGCGATCGCACGACCCCAAGGTCGGAACTCCGGGCTCATAAAGCCCCAGCAAGGTAACTTCGAGCTCACAAATGACGGCCTTCGAGCCTAAGAAAACTCGATGATTCAAAGACTATCGCCAATCGCCTTACACTAAGAAACCCGAGGTTGTAAGACCCCGAGCGGGCATACTCGGTATAACCAGATCTATTCTACATGGCAACACAAACTATAAGACCTTAACAGGCATGACAAAACTGTAAGACCTCAACAGGCATGACAAACAATAAAACCTCAACGGGCATGAACAATTTTGTAAGACCTTACTATAGGCATAAAACTCAAAATCCCGAAATTTAGGCTATACGTCGCATTTGTAAGAATCCCGAAAGGGCATACCCTCGATGTAGATGCCTAAACTATTACTCGGGATTAAAAATGGCTCCGGCCAAACATATATGACAATGGTCAAAATGGCTGATTTAGCCAAATTAATGCGACTCGAGGTCGCCCGACCGTCGCTAAACAAAATTGCAGGCCACTACTTCGAATATACTTCGTAAAACAAGCTTCCCTCAACAGGAAAACGATCTTCGACCATGTCAGCTCCAAATAAAGAGGCTTTGACCTACTCAACCTATTAGCTAAAAACCTTTCGAGGTGCTCGAACATCGCCGCTAACGACTTGAAATCGAGGTTCTTCTCGAACCGACAATGGGTCAGACAAAATTATTTCAAAAAGACCTTAATGAGAGAAATACAAAAGCCTACAAAATTCCTATGGGCAAAAGCTTAAGAGCCATTGTCGCTAGCCAAATAAGCCTTCGGGCTGCACACTAAAAGGTCTCAACGACCGAACAACATAAGAGCTTTTGTCGCCAACTTGAAAATTGACAACTTGAGGATTAAAATGAGCTCGAGTCATAACCCGATATGGAGACCGGATCCAAAATAGTTAACTATACAATCCTCTGGGCCGCATATTAAAAGGTCCCAACAACATAACAGCGTAAGAGCCACTATCGCCAGCTTGAAAATCAAAAAAACTTGAGGGTCAATTGAAGCTCGTGTCGCAACGCGACTCGGAGACTGGACCCAAAATAGTTGAAAAAACAAATAACCAAGGGCGAGAAATAAAACCCATCGTCATCCGCCCATACAGACACAAAAAACTTGAGGGTCAATTGAAGGTCGAGTCGCAACACAACTCGGAGACTGAACCCAAAATAGTGGAAACAACAAACGCCCAATGGCGAGAAATAAAAACAATTATCATCCGCTCATGCAGGCACAAGAGACTGGAGGTCTGGTAAGCTCGAGTCAAGGTCGGGCTCAAAGATTGAGCCTAAATAGTTGGGCAAAGCATAGAGGCCCTAATACCTACTTACGACAAAAGTCGCACTTAAAAGCATCCGGGCCTACCTAATTAGCTCCGGACCCACAAGGTTCCCCTCAAACACCGAAACCAGCCCGCCTAGTCAAAAGCAATGCATAAAAGGATACGGAAGTGATAAAGCTTCAAGTTTTCCCCTATTTTATATACGCAAAAGGCATGCTTTCCATCTACAAACATGTTCTGTAGATATCAAATACAAAATTAAAAAATGACGGAATCTATGCTCCTCTCCAAAAGGCTACGGCCTGCCGGCCCCAAATTCACTCTCCGAGATGTCAGCAAGAAGTAACCGAGCATCGCGCTCATCCTCCCTTGCACGATCCAATTCCTCCAAGAGAACGAAGCCCCTAGGGCCGACCTTATCGAGTACCTCTCTGCGGGATCTACAACGAACGTACTCTTCGATCCTCTTCTCACGATCGAGGGCCCGCTTCAACTCAGCCTAGGCGTCAGCTACGTCTTTCGCATGAATCCCCATCTCCTTATCAACCCTGGCTCGACTCAACGACACTTCAGCCCGAGCATCGATTATCTCAGCCCTAACTTTTGATAGATCGGTCTTGAGCTTCGCGATCATTTATGCTTGAACTGAAGCATTGTCACGAGCCAAATGGAGTTGGACCTCGAAGGTGGGAACCTTGGCCGAGCGCTTTTCTCCTCTAAAGCTTGAACTTGCACTTGAGCCCTTAGTTCACCGCAAGTATTCCTGACACGGTCGGCTTCGCCCTTAAGGTATTCTAAAGTCTCCGTCTTTTTCTACAGCTGAGATGGGAAAAGGAGTTAACCTTAAGGGTCAAAAGGAGCAAAGCACGTACTACAAAAGGTTACCTGCTCCATCAATTAGCTCTCGTTATTCGAGCTCCGGTACGCGTCATATCGTCAATGCACCAACTCAACCTCCTTCTCCTCGCTAAGGAGCTTAAAGGAATCACCCTCATCCAAAGCTTCCCGAAGCCTGGCCCCTTGACGGAACAGTTCAGATCTTAGCCTATCACAGGCCTGCAAAAGAAAAACTTGATAAAAACAGAAGACGCGAAATACTGGGATGACTGCGCCAAAGCTCACCATAAAGTGAAGCCGGCGGACTTCCTCGAAGGTGGAGCACACTCCTATTGGTCTTGCCTCTTCGGCCCTAGAAGAATCAACCTCGGGCAAAGCATATCCACTTGGAGGAACCACCATCCTGGAATCAAACACTCCGGGAATAGCAGACTCGGGCAATGCCCCCTCCTTGAAGGTACGGGCCCGTTGAGCCCCATTAAAAGCTCCACCACACTGTGGGTACAAATCCCATTTATCACCATCGTCCCTCAGCTCGGAGGTCGATGACTCTTTTCCCTCTTTGGAAGAGCACTGCCTCATCCCAAGGAACCACCTGGTACCTACAGCGGCAAAGCCGATACAAAAGAAAGGGGAAAATGTCATCTCAAGTATACGAAGTCAAAGGCAAAGGCAGCATGCACGCATACCTTGGTATCTCGCTCCCCATTTGATACGGAATACAGCTCACCACCTACACTCATCGCAGGTCTAATGGGTCACCACCCTCTGGACCCAGCCGGGCAGATCGAGAACTTCGCCCGGCGTCCATAAAGTTGCTACAAAAAAGGAGAAGCACAATTACTCAAATGATATTTTGCTATAAGCAAAATATGAGAAATCCCCAGATACGCGATTCACATGCGTAATTCCATCCCTCGAGAAATGGCGTAAGCTCCACGGGGATGATGTCAGCCGTCCAGACCCGGACGGACCAACTGGCCCACTCTCGATCCCTATCATCTTCGTCATCGATAATAAAGGGCATGGACGAACGGCACCACAGGGTTAGCAGGCCTCAGTGATGAAAGGGCCGGTACAACTTGACGAGGTGACTGAGCGTGAATTCAAGACCACCTTCTCCGCAAAGAACCTCATCATCAGCACCACTCGCCAAAACGACGGGTGAATCTGTGCTAAAGTAACCCGATACTTCAAGCAAAAATCAAGCACGACCCTATCAAGGGGGCCAAATGCGGAAGGATATAGGTATACACTCAAGAATCCATCAGTAGAGTCTGTAGTGCTCTCATCCGGGGAAAGCGCCTGCAACGTTATCTCTTCGCTCCATCAGCAGTATCTCCTCACCATCTCCAGATGTTCCTCTTTTATCGAAGACATGGTCTTTAGAGCAAACTCACGTAGATCCCGAGCGCCAGGAGTGGCAATCCCCACTCCCTGTCGGGTCGGCCCCGAAGTAGTTGCCATGACTATGGTAAAACTAACAGATTAGAGCAAGGGCATGCACAACACTTTTTGCGCCTGAAGAAATGAAGAACCTTATGCCAAAGCGGAAGGGTAGCTATCTAAAAATAGTGAGGTTTTGCATAGAAGCCTATCCGGAGTGAGCCACGGGAAGCCAATGGTCTCAACACAGTTTGTTGGGGTGATACCCGACCCCAGAGGTATCCATCGCCGAGAAGCCAGGCCTCAAGGAGTCAACCGTATTGTCTCCAGTTTTGAGGCATCATCCGACCTCAAGGATCACCGCCAAAAAATAAGTCAGGCTTCGGGAGGCTTTCAACGTCATCAATTGACTCAAGGCGATACCCGATCTCATGGTTTCCTTTTCTAAAAAGAAAAATAAGCATGAAAAGGTCCGATAACGAAGGCTCTAGAAAGGCTCGAGGCAGCGCCTGAGTACAGGCAACCTCTCAACAGAAGTCTATCCCCTATGCTTTAAAAAACTATCTGCATCAAGTTCAAAAAAGAGCCCCGGGTACCCAAAGCTGACCTTCGCTCAGGTTACCGCTCTCGAAATCTCCAAAACTCAACGTACTATCTCCATGCAACTCGGAGGGCCCAACATCTCGAACCTATCGAATCAATTCAGGCTTTGTCCAAGGTACGACTATGGGCTCGGAAAAGAGCCATGTCAATCAGTAGAGGATTGGAAAGAACGCTCGCTTTTGAGTTAGATATCAGTGGGCAACAACAAAGGAAAACATTGAAAGGCCCCGAAGGGCACGAGAGCATGCAATAATAAGGAAAGAATTGAAAACAAAAGTCAAGGAAGTATATTCATATTCATAATAATCCATGTACAACAGCCCTCCAAGGGTCCTTACATACAATTACAAAAGCCTACGGAAGATCTCTACACCAAAAAGGAAGAAACAAAAGGATGCACACGCGAAGTAAAAGCCTAGAGACTTGTTTACCTTTGAAGGTCTGCCTCCTACAACGGGCGCCTCTGGATGTGCATCCTCTGAAGCCTCATCCCGGCCTTCCACGCTGATATCCCCAAAGGATAGGGCGAGAAGCAGGGAGGGATGAAAAAATGTCATATCTCTCCGAAGCTCGAGGACCCTCGCTAGTCAAGAGAACCTCGGAGAGACAGCGGACCGAAAAAGCATCGGTCCCGCTTGCACGGCTACTTAGAGTCCACTTCTTGGAACATCTAGCCGTGCAAACCCCCAGCTCGGGGTAGAGCACCGCGTCGAGCTAGGGTATGAAGGTGAGCAGCGGTGTATAATCCAAGCCCCCTTTTGAGCAGCGGTATGTAATCTGAAGAGCTTTTTGTGAGCAAGGAAAGTTGACCCTCGTATGTCATCATCTCGAGCAAACAGCAGCAAATGTAACAACGTCCACAACAGCAACAGGATAGCATGGTCATGCTCGACGAAGGGAAGCTCCGGCAACAGACCACAACACAGCCTATGGGAGCTCTGCCGAACGGCCTTGAGGCCATGAGACCCAAACATGACGTTCAAGGATGGAGGAAGATGATAAGGAGAAATGGGCAAATAAGCCAACGGGGGTACTGGGATAGAAAAATCAGCGCCAAGGTATCCCCATTTATAGGGGGTAACGACACAATCATCGAGGCTTTGGAAGATTGACCGGCGGATGGAATTACTGCGCTCTTGAAGAACCGAATCGATAGCGGTACACTCACCTTGAAGAAGGGGAATTAGCAATGCGCTAAATGATGTCAAAATACACAAGTTCACGGGGCACCCCGGTTGTCATAAAAGTTCGTGCCACAGGTTGCATCATTGGTGTGACGTCATCGTAAGAAGCTCGAGGGGTTAGTTGTCAGAATCATTTCCCATCGCTTCGTTTTGGGAAACGCGGAGACTATCTGTACGCGACAAAATTAGAGGACTTAATTTCTCGCTATTGAGCCCTCCCTCAGGGCTCGTCGGGGCCCGACTCGAAGAAGACAGAGGACGAGGCTAGAACAGAAGGGGAAGTTCCCTAATCACACGGCTAAGTCTGACAGGGCCGGCTTATCCAGAGCCTATGCCAAAGCATGGCATTTAGCCGTCACTTTTCCATACTTTAAAATATTAATGCCCATGTAGCCGGGTTCCCCTCATATATAACGGGAACCCACACTACCTTGTAAAGGGATGATGTTGCTACAACTATTTCTCCACAAGATCAATAATACCTCTCTTTCTTCTCTCTAACTCGCTTGCTCTCACTGGCTCGAGGCCACTTTAGTATTTATCGCTTTCTTACTTGTTCTTTATTTATCGCTTGGCCTTGGCCATATAGAGCTTTGTTTTATCATAACCTAACTGTTATCCCATTCTTGACTATCGCCGATATCTCGAGCTCGACCCGAATATCGACCCTGAGGTCCCCCATCGACCAGTCCTATACCCGGGCAGCAGGCCTCTCGGTTTGATTACTGCCTCGTTTTAGCTTGCATTTCATCATTAAACTTCATATTCCTAGCATCATCTACTCTAACCACTAGCATAAAAACAGATCACGTATTTTTAGAATCCCATTTAAAAATTTAATTGTTGTTACCATTTTTACGGTAAACACTTACAAAAGGCATAATCCCGATCTTAAAGTCAAGGCAATAAATTTGAACTTGTAAGACCCCTAAAAAAGCATACCCTCGATATAAATGCTGAGGCTACCTCACTCGGGTACTAAGAGGATACGACCAAACACAATGACTCCGATCACAAGGCTCTGGCCAAACTAACATGACTCGGGGCGCCCGACCATCGTCATAAAATCACAGGCCTTCAATTACTTCGAAATACTTCGAAAAGAACCGGTTAATCAGGCTACCCTCGGCATAAGCAAAAGCGTTTCAATCATATCAGCTCCAAACAATGAAAAGGCTTCGAAATAATTCAGCCATTGAGCGAAACCTCCCGAGGTGCTCATTTATCATCACATAACGACTCACAATCGAGGTCCTTATCGAACCGTCGAAGAGTCGGACGAACACAAAAACTTCAAAAAAGTCTTCAACAAGGGAAAAATAAAGCCTATGTTAAAGGTTGTACCGACCCAATGCATAAGAGCCACTAATGTCAGCCTAAATTAAAGGTCGTACCCACCCAATGCATGAGAGCTACTATCGCCAGCTTAAATTAGAGGTTGTACCGACCAAACGCATAAAAGCCTAAGCGCCAGCCCATATTAGAGGTCGTACCGACCCAATGCGTAAGAGCCTAAGCGCCAGCCTATATAAAAGGTCATACCAACCCAATGCATAAGAGCTACTAATGCCAGCCTAAATTAAAGGTAGTACCGACCCAACAATTAAGAGCCTAAGGGCCAGCTCAAATAATCTCAAGGTCGATTTCTAGACCTAAAGGTCAATAAACTCGATTCAAGAACATTACTCGGGGACTAAGCCCCAAATGGTCAAATTTTGACCGTCACAAATCGCCTAGCAGTGGCAAGAACCCAAGGGTATAATATAAGGTCAAAATTTTCGGACCAGTCGTCAAACCAAAGGAAAAAACGAGAAATGATGAAAAATGAAAAGCTTTTTATATATATTCATAAGGGTACATTTACAAGGCCTATAAAGTCCTTACAAGAAAGAGCAAAAACAAAACCCTAATCTACCACCGGGTCTATGCCTTCGACGGTTCCCTCGGAGGTTCTACCCCCAACGGCTCCAGCTACGGCCCCAGGGTCTTCATTGGCCTCTTGCCCTTTTTGGAATTTCGCCTTCATCCTCATTTTCTTCCGAGCCAATGCTCGACTCACTTTCAGAAGTAAGCAGGTCCGCAGCCTTCTCAGCTAGGGTCTTCACCCTCTCGAGCTCAGCAGATAGATGAGTGCCCCTGCATGTATATCCTCGAGAGCCCGCCTTCGAGATTCTAACCGAGTATGTTCCAAGGCTTGAGTCAATTGTAGCTCGGCCCCTTCGGAAACTCTCCTGGCTTGAGCATTTGCAGCAACATCATCCTCTTCGAGGATATGAGCACCTTAGCTTCAGCTTTGATCTCGGAGAGCGCAGCAACTAACTCAGTATGAAGATCTTTATACTTATTACTCTCCGCCCTCGCATCATGAAGTTGATGCCCGACTAAGACTGTCACGACCCGAACCTGGGGTGGCATAGCTGGCACCCGGTTCCATAGTGACCCGAGCGAACCGCTCTGTAACTCATTCATTCCTTTCCTAACTATCATGGGCCAACATGGCCACAACTCGTAATGTAAAATTATAGGTGGGAAAATGTTATATCAATGAACCACCGTTCATAAAAATGTGAATACATATGGGCCGTCAAGGCCTCTGACATACTGTACATAATAAACTTGTGTCTACAAAGCCTTTAAGATTGTTTATCATCAAATTGGATAGGATACTGGCATACCCATATGTATGTTATAAAACACTGACATGATGACTCATACACTCAGATGCACTCCGAATGAGGTGGAGTCTTACCGATTCTTCACTAAATGCCAATCTCGTCTACTATGAGGGTTCGTCAAGCTGATAGTCTATACCAGCAGGCATGAATGCAGCGTCCCCAACAAAAGCACGTTAGTACGAGTAATGTTACCGAGTATGTAAAGCAGAACTCAAATCACAGAACATGAACACATCATAACGATCATGAGAAAGCTTGGCAAGGATGTTGAGCTTTTTATTTTTAAGCCATTTAATTTTTCAATCCAAGAGTATTTACTTGGTCACATACAAGTTTTTCCACAATTGGTTTTCCTAATAATCATCTAAAGTTGTAGACATGTATTTAGTCCAACTCAATGACCCTAATGCCAGTGGGCATACTAGAATAATGATAAAACTTGGAATTCAATTGCATCGCATAATAAAAAACTAGAAGAGATCTTAAGAGCTGGATAACAATTTTTTTGTTACAAATTAGAGGTGGCAATATCTTGTGTAACTTCCTTTAGATGGATCAACCCCTCTTTACCAAATGGAATGTCCAAATAGCTCTTTTATTTTTCATCCTACGAGTTATTATGAATAACTAGTTAGGGAATGAAGCGTAGTTTGGTTTATCAATTGACAGTTTCGAAGTTTCGTCAACATTTTATATGGCATATTCAGAGTATTAATTAATTAAAGGCAAATGATAGATCTTAAATACTCTTGCCCTATGTTTTGATGATCTAACAAACTTACTATTAAGAACCACATAGGGAACATGACCTACTTGGATTGCTGCAAGCAGATCCCAGCTAAAGGTGAACTACTATAGCTTCAGGAGCTAGGAACCAATACAAAGACCGGATGCACTTGTGGTTTCCTCACAGCAGTACAAATTCAATTGGACACAGCTGGAAATAAAGTGACTGACGGCACTGTTTCTGCACACTGCACTACACTGTCAGCCCACTCATTCTCTAACCAAACAAAGTACTCACATCATTTCAAGTGATGTGATCAAGATGTACCCAATGAGCTTCATACAAAAACATCACTAGAAGGGTTCTGTTTCTCATTCAAGCCTCTTGAAAAAACAGAGAAATCAATTCTCACAGCTTGAAGAACAAGGTTGAACGCTATAATGGACCAGTTCCTAAAAGATAGATTGTTGTTGTCCTAGTTGAGTTGTAACCTTGTTATTGCACTTACTGTATCTCCTAAACCGCTTACCTAGAAGCATTCAGATTAGGAATCCTCTTGTAAATCCGTAAACTCGTTGAGTTTATGTTGTGACTAGATTTAGTCATTAGGAAAAGTCTTTGTAATCATAGAATTACAAAGTGGCTTGTGGTGATAGCATTACAAGTTAGAAAAAAGCCTTTGTAACTAGGATAGTTACAAAGTTGCTTGTGGTAAAGGTACCGCAAGTTAGTCGAGTAAATCCTTTACATTAGGAATTATTGTAAAGTGTCCTGTAATAGGTAGATTACAAGTTAGTGAAGTTAAAAGCCTACAAGGGTAGGTCATGGTTTTTTGATCCCCTTGTGTGAGATTTTTCCACGTAAAAATCCTCTGCCTCATTTACTTACTGTTATATTAAGTGCTTTTAGTAGAACCTTGTAGAGGACCAGGTACTCTATAGTTTGGTGGACTCATATAAACTAACAAGTGGTATCAGAGCGGGTTCCTCCTATCATACCTCCTTTTTCCGCCCCCGCGAGGGTGCAAGGAGTTTTCTCTAATTTAAGGACAGTCGAAACGGGATTTGTTTATTTCTTTCAGAGTCGCCACCTGGGAATTTTAAGGCGTCCCAAGTCACCGGTTTTAATCCCTGAATCGAGAAGAATATGACTCTGTTTGTTATTCTGCGAACCAGAAATCCGAGTAAGGAATTCTGTTAATTCGCGAGAAGGGGTTAGGCATTCCCGAATTCCGTGGTTCTAGCACGGTCGCTTAACTGTTTTTATACTTGGCTTAATTATATCGATTTACTAAATACATTTTTTTTGTTGTTACATGATTTCGTTACCGCCTTAGATTGTTTATAATTATAGACCCTTTTTTAAAACGAATCACGCGCACGTATTTTCGTATTATATATTTTTTATAAAAGAATCGTGTCACGCATACGTGTACACAATAAGATTGATAATGTTTTTATATTTTTTGTTATATAAAAAATCATATGTTCGAAATAAAATTAAGAACATCGTCACCCTTGTAATATTAAATAGTGAACTGCACATCTCGGGTTATATGAAATTATTTTAACATCCTCCGAGGAACCCCTTTTATTAAAATTTGCTCGAAGTTGTGCGAACGCATAATCCGAATTGCCTTTAGAAATATAATCAGGTCACGCGAAGGTATCCCTAATTACACAAAATATTCTTGATGTTAGTATAAATTCTCCACACATTGTTTATTACATCCATTTATTTTTAAATATGAAAGTCATGGAAAATCACTGATTTGGACATCTCTAAATTTCTTGAAAAGAATTCAAAACTTTTTGGATGTTGATCACAGGTTATATTTTAATGTGCGAATTATATATACCTCAAAACTATTTAAAAATAATGATACGGAAAACTAGGTAACGTGCAACTAAATTTACCATTTTATTAATTAATATGGTATTAGTATAAAAAGTGAATTATATGCAAAATTCGGAAAGAATTAATTGGATAAACAAACTAATATTTTTCGAAGAATTTTCATTATTCTATTTGTAGCGAATGCTATTTTTTTTTTTATTCTTAAAATTGTTACAATTTATAAATCCAATCTTCTTCTACACCACTTGTCTTTAATCCAAATTTATAATCATTTGGTTAATTTGCTTACGACGATACATAAAATCAAGCCAATTTTATTCTCGGCCTATGCAAGCTATTTATGGTCACTAAATGTACCTTTTGTAAGAATTATTGACATTATTTTTATACACTATTTTTTAAGAAGTGAATTAAAATGGGAGGGCCCTTTGTTGATAAGAAAGGGAATTATTTTACAAGCTGATTCAATAAAATGACATTACATATAACGTAGTTATACATCTGAACCATTTCATAATATTCCAACATCGTGATGGCTTATATCAACTCACCTTTCACCTATGGTTATACACATAACCGTTATCATGCCATATATGAACCACATACAACTTACATCAATCTAAACAAAATCGGATTTTTAACAAGATATGCTAGTAATGTAGTTTCTTGATACTTCCATTCTATTCTATACTTATCCAGCAACATCACAAGATTTAATTAGTGTCCAACTTTCTGCCATGTTCCCTATCTCGACCATTCAAACAATAAATGCCATCACTAAACTCCAAAATAAACAAAATTATTGTAGAAGTTACTACCTCACAAGTTCAATTGGCTAATAATTTATCCTATCAAGTATAATACTATATTAACCAACTAAAACAAAACTGAAACTTAAACTAATAATTTTAGGAGACATAATTGTAATTCCAAAACTTCATTTTTCTTCCAATGTTGAATCTTTTCATGACATGAGTTTACAGATATATACCTGGAAATGAGGGTAAAAGAAATAAGGTTCAGAGCAGCAGCAGCAGCAAAAATCAGCATAAAAGTACCAAGTGATCCAACAGTTTTGAGCAAAACAACAAGACTCGTGAAGCCCAAACGCACAGTGGCAAGAATCTTAGGGAATTTCAGATTTAAAAACAAACAATATCAACGAAAAACAAAACCGGACAGATTCGAGGGAACAATGTTTCAGATTTCTTTCTTTCTTTCTCTTCTGTTTCAGATTCAGTGTGTATGTGTGTGTGTGCTCTCTTTCTTTTGTTATTCTCCCTATTTGTGTTCTTTGTGTAATTCCTTCTCCCTATCTTTCTTTCAGATTATTTTCTTCCTCCTCTTCTCTTTTTTTTTATTTATGGTTTCTTTCAGCTCTCTATCTCCCAGTTCTCTCTCTTTCCTATATGTTTTTCCCTTTTTCTCTCGATGGTTTTTTCCTCTCTTTTTTTCACTGTCCAGTTCTCTTTTCAGATTCCTCTCTCTGCTCTCGATTATCCCCCCTTTTTCTCTCTATGGTTCTCCCTGTTTAAATCAGTCCCAACTCCCCTTCTTATATAACTTACTCCCTAATGCTGCCCGGACCCCTTTTTCCTTTTAAAATCAGAAATCTCCACTCAAGCCATTAAGGACACCTTTTCCCTTATTTCAGCAGTCCCAATTCCCTTTGTCTCCCCATTAGGATTAATTAATAGCCATTAACATTCCACTACTAGCACACTAATACTATCATATTATTCTCACTGTTTCATTCCCAACAATACCCCTGAAAATCCCTCAAACTACAGCTTCTACCAACAGCAGCCAGTTTTGGATTAAATCTTAACTGAAAATACAACCTTCTAACCCAATTATATCTAACCAACATTCGTAAAACTGAATTCAAACCCAACATCACATTAACATCACACAGAACTCAACAGCACAATTTAAACTGAATTTGAAATCAGCATGAATGCAGGGGCATTGTCAGTATATTGACAATGCCCTGAAACTTACTGCCCAGAAATCAACACACAAATGTTTGACAAACTTTCTGACTTATCAAAAAAGAACCAACTAATTGGCAAGAACTAATTAACTGATTACAACAAAATGATAATAATCAATCCAAAACAGATAAACAGGTTGTTACAATCAGCATTAACGGAAACAAGAATTTACAAAACAACTAATCGACGAACTTAATCGAATCGATTATACACATTGTAAACAATCGCAACAAACAGAGACAATGCTATAATTTTGATCAAATAAACATAATCAAATAAACAAAAATAGGAAAATTACACAGACTACTGAAACAAACAACAATATACACATATGATACAAAAAGAAGTAGGAAAAATACCTCTGAATCTTCAAATTTATTCGGACACAGGCTCAACTTGGATTCGGACCTTTTGAGGCTGAACAGACTTTATTCGAAGTATTCTCAATTGAGAATACCTCGATTAAAGTCTCTTAGACCTCAATCCTTTAATTAATCGGACAAATTCCACAATTTTGCATTTTTAGGGTTTCTGATTCTTTGATCTAAAATTCGAACACTTATAGACATATTTGAACCCAACCAACGGTGTTTTAAGCACGAGGGAGGTCAGGTGGATAACTGGTGTGAGTTTGAGGAACATTGGGGTAGGGTTAGGTTTTACTCGAATCTTCAAATGAAGATTCGAGCAGTTCCAGGAAGATTCGAAGTGAACGAACAACAGATCCATAACGAGGCCGGTCAGGGGGTGCTATGGTGTTGATTATGGCCTGGTTGGTTTGGATCTGAGTTTGGCTCGAATTTCAAATAAAGATTCGAGAAACTCCAGAAGGATTCGAGCTCAGTGGTTATCATATTTGGATAGAGGATGGTCAGGGGGTTTAAGGGTGTTAAGGTGGTGACCGGCGGCGTCGTTGCCGCCGGGTTTCGGGCGAGGGGGAGTTAGGGCGGCTAGGGTTTTGGGGGTATCGTTTGAAGACGATGATGAACAGGAGAGGGGGGGTGCTTAGTTAGGGGGCCGGGGTATGAACTTGAGGCTTATATAGGGGAGGGGTGGATTGATCTAGGCCGTTAGATCAGGCAGAATAGATGGCCAGGATCTATCCACTTACAGGAACGGTGTCGTTTTGGTTTAGTTGGGGAATGGGTCGGCCCGGGCAATGGGTCGGGTAGGGAGTTATGGGTATGGGTATGGAATCTCAACCGTTGGATTGATTTAATCCAACGGCCCTTGATGAAAGATGACCAAACGCCGTCGTTTGGTTTATTACTGAGTTGGACCGGACCTGGGGTATTTGGATTAGGCTGTGGGGGGGTCAATTTTTGTTTGGGCCTGGATTTCGGTCCAGGTCCGATTTTTCACCTTTATGACTTATTTTCCATTTTTCAAAAAATTAAACAAAAATTCTAAATGAATTGTAAAAATCAATAAAAATTACACACATATTATTTAATAATAAAATCAACACAAGGACAAGAAATACCTATGCACATTTTGTGATTTCCCATTTATGCCGAATATTATAATCAACTCCTAAATGTATATATTTTTGTTTGTATTTTTTCATTTTATGAAACCCATGATTAAATATAAAAAATGCGATATTAACTCCTAAATTCATATGCATCTACATTACCATTTTTTTGTATTTTTCCTTAATTAGAATAAAAATGAACATGCACAGACGAAATGACTCGAAAATTCAACAATTGCACACAAAGAAAACAATTATTTGTGATTTCTTTTGGAGTAGTTCTTGTGAGGCAAAAATCACGTGCTCACAGCTGCCCCTCTTTGTGCGGAAACTCGAAGAGTTTTCGTGCAAAGATAAAAGTGAGCGGATACGAGTGATTTTTTGCCTGTTTGAATACTCCGTGGGAAGCATTTTTTGAAAGATTTGACCGAACCTCCGCTTCAAAGGTTTCCTAAATATCCTTGGCTATAAAGGAATCAGGTCAATGTAGTTTGGGAAGTTTTGGTAGCTGGGACTACCATGGGACTGTGATGTTACTGCTGTTGCGTGCTGCTTTTACTGCTTGCTGACTTCCTTATTACACCCTGCTTTAAAGGAAAAACAAAAGATAGACTAGACTATGGTATATGAATTACAAAATCTTATCTACATCATGCCCTTGCGTTTCTTGTTGTTTTGATGTCTTGGTGACTCTTAGGCATCATTTGCTTCTGACTTGTTCCGCATTTCCTTTCATTGTGTATCGTATTTCCTTTCTCTGTTTGGGACTCTTGTTGTTTTCCGCTGGGGATTTGGTTGGACTCCTCTACTTTATTGACTCTAAGTGTGCTCCTTTCTTGTATGTGCGGGCTTTTGACTTCAACCCGCAATGTCAAAATAAACTGCCATTCTGTTCTTCAGGGGGGCTCCTGACCTTGATTACTTCAACTGTTCTTCCTTGTTCTCCAGGTGGACGCCTGACTTCTAATACTTCCATTGCTCTTCCTTGTTATTTAGGTGGACGCCTGATTGCGGATACTTCAATTATTCTTCCTTGTTCTCCAGGTGGACGCCTGATTTCTTCTATTTTCTTTGCTCTTCCTTGTTCTCCAGGTGGATGCCTGATTTCTTCTATTTCCTTTGCTCTTCCTTGTTCTCCAGGTGGACGCCTGATTGCTAATTCTTCCAATTGTTCTTCCTTGTTCTCCAGGTGGATGCCTGATTGCTAATTCTTCCAATTGTTCTTCCTTGTTCTCCAGGTGGACGCCTGATTGCCGATACTTCTTTTGCTCTTCCTTGTTCTCCAGGTGGACGCCTGATTGCTATTTCCTTTCTTCTTCCTTGTTCTCCAGGTGGACGCCTGATTGCTATTTCCTTTCTTCTTCCTTGTTCTCCAGGTGGACGCCTGATTGCTATTTCCTTTCTTCTTCCTTGTTCTCCAGGTGGACGCCTGATTGCTAATTCTTCCAATTGTTCTTCCTTGTTCTCCAGGTGGACGCCTGATTGCCAATACTTCTTTTGCTCTTCCTTGTTCTCCAGGTGGATGCCTGATTGCTATTTCCTTTCTTCTTCCTTGTTCTCCAGGTGGACGCCTGATTGCTAATTCTTCCACTGTTCTTCCTTGTTCTCCAGGTGGATGCCTGATTGCCAATACTTCGTTTGCTCTTCCTTGTTCTCCAGGTGGACGCCTGATTGCTGATACTTCAACTGCTCTTCCTTATTCTCCAGGTGGACGCCTGATTGCTGATACTTCAACTGCTCTTCCTTATTCTCCAGGTGGACGCCTGATTGCTGATATTTCCATTGCTCTTCCTTATTCTCCAGGTGGACGCCTGATTGCTGATACTTCGACTGTTCTTCCTTATTCTCCAGGTGGACGCCTGATTGTTGATACTTCAACTGCTCTTCCTTATTCTCTAGGTGGACGCCTAATTGTTGATATTTCCATTGCTCTTCCTTATTCTCCAGGTGGACGCCTGATTGCTGATACTTCGACTGCTCTTCCTTATTCTCCAGGTGGACGCCTGATTTCTAATACTTCAACTGCCCTTCCTTATTCTCCAGGTGGACGCCTGATTGCTGATACTTCAACTGCTCTTCCTTGTTCTCCAGGTGGACGCCTGACTTCTAATATTTCCATTGCTCTTCCTTATTCTCCAGGTGGATGCCTGATTTCTAACACTTCAACTGCTCTTCCTTGTTCTCTAGGTGGATGCCTGATTGCTGATACTTCAACTGCTCTTCCTTGTTCTCCAGGTGGACGCCTGACTTCTAATACTTCAACTGCTCTTCCTTATTCTCCAGGTGGACGCCTGATTTCTAATACTTCAACTGCTCTTCCTTGTTCTCCAGGTGGATGCCTGATTGCTGATACTTCAACTTCTCTTCCTTGTTCTCCAGGTGGACGCCTGACTTCTAATATTTCCATTGCTCTTTCTTATTCTCCAGGTGGATGCCTGATTTCTAACACTTCAACTGCTCTTCCTTGTTCTCTAGGTGGATGCCTGATTGCTGATACTTCAACTGCTCTTCCTTGTTCTCCAGGTGGACGCCTGACTTCTAATATTTCCATTGCTCTTCCTTATTCTCCAGGTGGATGCCTGACTTCTAATACTTCAACTGCTCTTCCTTATTCTCCAGGTGGACGCCTGATTTCTAACACTTTCATTGTTCTTCCTTATTCTCCAGGTTGACGCCTGACTTCTAATACTTCAACTGCTCTTCCTTATTCTCCAGGTGGACGCCTGATTTCTAATACTTCAACTGCTCTTCCTTGTTCTCTAGGTGGATGCCTGATTTCTTCTATTTCCTTTGCTCTTCCTTATTCTCCAGGTGGACACCTGATTTCTTCTATTTCCTTCATGGGTGTTTCCTAACACAAATGTTGTTTTTGCCCCTGTTTCAAATCAAAGAAAATTTCGTTAGTTTAAAGCAGGGTGGTTAGTTGTGGCATTCTTGCTGAGGGTGGGGTTTCTCTTTGTCTCGTTTTACTGCCTTGGAGTGGTTGAAAAGACTGTTTTGTCTTTGTAATTGATCCTTAACTATAGGATCCCCAACTGTTGTTTTCACTTCAAACCCTTTCAATTGTAATCATATGTCTCTCCTGGCATTACTGAACCACTTTTCTGATTTTTCTTACACCCATATCTTATTTTCCTCCTATTACTTCCTGCCCATCATGGCCGTATTTTGACCTATGCAATCTTGAATCTTGGTAGTATACCTTGACATTTCTTCTTATTTGTTTGGAACAAAACTTACCTCAAAAGCTTTAGAAGAGTAAGATTATTAGTGACGAAACATGACGATTTCGACAATCTAGAATGAAAAGAAAAATCCAAATTTGGATGACTGTTGGAGAAGGAATAAAGAACTTATCTGATTGGAGTCACTGGCACCAATGATCAGGGTATGCATTTTGGATAAATCAATCCAGTCTTTTTAACCAATCTCTTTTTCAATTGTTTCATTTTGTTTTCCCAAAATTTCCACAACCCAATTTTACTTTTGCCAATTTACAAACCTTGTTCGACTTGCAGTATCTAAAAGAGTTTTCACCGACAAACCTTCCTCATTTGTTCATTTCTTAATTCCTTTTCGCCTTATGGTGCCTGCGAAGGTTTTCACCAATAAGACTCTCTCATTTTACTTTCTCTCAGCTTTCGACGTCTCATGGTGCCCGTGCGGGTTTTCACCTATAAGACTCTCTCATTTTCATCGCTTTTCTTGTTTGGACCAGAGTGTTATGAACCATCTCTATTTGCTTGACTCGGCACTTTTCTAAGATTGGTCGAAAGGTCTTTTTTTGTATGTGGTTGGAATGAAAGGGTATCAAAAGTTAAACAATTTTGATATGGGTTTAAAATTACAACTCTTGGAATCATTTTCCTTATTTCCAATACAATTTCTGCCCCAGTTTCTTGATTGGGGTCTCTTGATGTTTCCTTTTGTGCACATTATGCATATTATGCACCCTATGACCGAGCCGTGAGGCACCTACGTATCCTCTTTGAGGAATCAGGTCAAACGTAGTTCACTTCAATAATAGTGATTTTCTATTTTTCTTCTCTCTCTTTTTTTATTTGATTTTCATTGATTCCAAGAGAGGGTAAGAAAGAAAGGAATGTGGCTCAAAGGGGAAACAAAGGCTACAGTGTTTGGATAGCAGAATAAATTGCCTTTGTCATTCCAATCTTCGAAATAATGCCGAGTACAAACATTTAATAACTATACCAAAGAAAAATCATGGATAATATCTCTTTACCGCATCAGAATTGATAGCCATGTCTATGCATTTTCCTTCAATATCTGTTAAACATAATGCACCACTGGACAATACTCTGGTCACAATGAATGGTCCTTGCCAATTCGGGGCAAATTTGCCCTTTGCTCCAACCTGATGTGGAAGAATACGTTTCAGCACATGTTGACCCACTTCAAACTTTCGGGGACGCACCTTTTTGTTATATGCCCTTGCTATTCTTCTTTGATATAATTGGCCATGACATACTGCTGCCAATCGTTTTTCATCAATCAAGTTTAACTGTTCCAAACGGGTTTTGACCCATTCATCATCATCAATCTTAGCCTCAGCGACGATCCGAAGGGAAGGAATTTCAACTTCTGCAGGAATTACCGCCTCAGTGCCATATACCAACAAATAAGGAGTTGCTCCTACTGAAGTGCGAACAGTAGTGCGATATCCCAACAACGCAAATGGTAATTTTTCGTGCCATTGTCTTGAACTTTCTACCATTTTCCGAAGTATCTTCTTTATGTTTTTGTTGGCTGCCTCGACTGCTCCATTCGCCTTGGGCCGATATGGGGTAGAATTGGGATGTATAATCTTAAACTGTTGACATACTTCTCTCATTAAGTTACTATTAAGATTTGCACCGTTATCTGTAATGATCACCTTTGGGATTCCGAATCGACATATGATGTTTGAGTGAACAAAATCGACCACAGCTTTCTTGGTCACTGATTTGAATGTTTTGGCCTCAACCCATTTCGTGAAGTAATCAATGGCTACCAGAATGAACCTGTGCCCATTGGATGCTGCCGGCTCAATTGGTCCAATAACATCCATGCCCCAAGCGACGAAGGGCCATAGTGCCGACATTGTGTGCAACTCGGATGGTGGAGAGTGAATCAAATCCCCATGTATCTGGCATTGATGACATTTGCGCACAAAACTGATACAATCTCGCTCCATGGTAAGCCAATAGTAACCAGCTCGGAGAATTTTCTTTGCCAACACATATCCGCTCATGTGGGGTCCGCAAACTCCCGAATGTACTTCAGACATGACAGCTATAGCTTGTCTAGCATCTATGCATCTTAATAATCCAAGGTCTGGTGTTCTTTTATACAAAACTCCTCCACTTAAGAAGAATCCATTTGCCAATCGCCTAATGGTTCTCTTTTGATCCCCTGTGGCTTGGGCTGGATATATCCCCATTCTGATATACTCCTTGATGTCGTGGAACCATGGTTCACCATCAAATTCTTCTTCAATCATGTTGCAGTAAGCGTGCTGATCGTGGACTTGAATATGCAGTGGATCCACATAAGCTTTGTCCGGATGGTGCAACATTGATGTCAGGGTAGCCAATGCATCGGCAACTTCATTATGGATCCTTGAAATATGCCGGAACTCCACTGATCGAAACCGCTGACAAAGATCATGCAAACATTGTCGGTATGGTATGAGCTTTAAGTCTCGTGTATCCCATTCTCCTTGAATTTGATGTACCAGAAGATCCGAATCTCCCAAGACTAAGATTTCCTGGATACCCATGTCTGCGGCTAGCCTTAAACCCAAAATACAAGCTTCATACTCAGCCATATTATTGGTGCAATAAAATCGAAGTTGAGCCGTAACAGGATAGTGATGTCCGGTCTCAAAAATAATTACAGCTCCTATCCCGATTCCTTTCATGTTAGCGGCCCCATCAAAGAAAAGTTTCCAGCCAAGTTTTTCAATTTGCTCCATCTCACCGATATGCATTATTTCTTCATCGGGAAAATAGGTTCTCAATGACTCGTACTCCTCGTCGATCGGGTTTTCGGCTAAATGATCAGCCAATGCTTGGGCTTTCATTGCAGTTCGAGTCAAATAGATGATGTCAAATTCTGTGAGCAATATCTGCCACTTTGCAAGTCTCCCCGTTGGCATAGGCTTTTGAAAAATATATTTCAACGGATCCAAACGCGAAATGAGGTAAGTAGTGTAGGATGACAAATAGTGTTTTAATTTCTGAGCTACCCAAGTTAGGGCGCAACATGTCCTTTCCAGATGAGTGTACTTAACCTCATAAGCTGTGAATTTCTTGCTAAGGTAGTAGATGGCCTGTTCTTTTCTGCCGGTGAGGTCATGTTGCCCCAGTACACAACCAAATGAATTTTCCAAAACTGTCAAGTAAAGAATCAAAGGTCTTCCTGGCTCTGGCGGGACCAGCACGGGTGGGTTTGACAAGTATCCTTTTATCTTATCAAATGCTTCTTGACACTCATCAGTCCACTTGACCGCAACATCTTTCTTCAACAATTTGAAAATAGGCTCACAGGTTGCCGTGAGCTGAGCAATAAACCTGCTGATGTAATTCAACCTCCCTAACAAACTCATTACTTCAGTTTTGTTCCTTGGAGGTGGCAATTCTTGGATGGCTTTGATCTTTGATGTGTCTAGCTCGATGCCTAGCCGACTGACTATGAATCCCAGCAGCTTTCCAGATAGAACACCAAATACGCATTTGGCAGGGTTAAGCTTGAGGTTGTACCTGCGAAGTCTCAAGAAGAATTTCCTCAAATCCCCAACGTGGTTGGCTTGATGCTTTGATTTTATGATCACATCGTCCACGTATACCTCAATCTCCTTATGTATCATATCATGAAACACCGTGGTCATTGCTCTCATGTAAGTTGCCCCGGTGTTCTTTAAACCAAAAGGCATTACCCGATAGCAATAAGTTCCCCATGGGGTGATGAATGTCGTCTTCTCTGCATCCTCTTCATCCATCAGAATTTGATGATACCCGGCATAACAATCCACAAAAGATCCTATCTCATGCTTGGCACAATTATCGATCAAAATATGGATATTGGGCAATGGGAAGTTATCCTTCGGACTTGCTTTGTGGAGATTGCGGTAGTCGATGCATACTCTAATTTTGCCGTCTTTCTTTGGCACAGGAACGATATTAGCCAACCAAACAGGATATCGAGTGACTCGAATGACCTTTGTTTCCAACTGTTTGGTGATTTCTTCTTTAATTCTTACACTCATATCAGGCTTGAACTTTCTCAACTTTTGCTTGACAGGAGGCACCATTGGATCAGTGGGCAATTTGTGAACCACTAAATCAGTGCTCAAACCTGGCATGTCGTCATATGACCATGCAAAAATATCTTTGAATTCGATGAGTATTTTAATTAACTCTTCTCGGATCTTTGGTTCAAGGTGGACACTTATTTTAGTTTCTTGGATATTATTCGTGCCCCCTATATTGATGTCTTCGGTATCACCCAGGTTAGGTTTGGTTTTTTCTTCAAAATGAATTAACTCTTTACTAATCTCTTCGAAAGCCTCATCCTCATCATATTCTGATTCATAATCACAATATACTTCTTGAATTATTATTTCGGAACCAGATTGATTTTTAAGACTGGGCTGAGGATTCCTCATGCATGCCATATCACTAGAGCCAGCGTAAAAAGAACTGTACAGAAAAAGAAGAAAAAGAAAAGAAAACTATCAGGAGTGATAATGAAAAAGGAAACTGTATTTTATTGGATGATGAAAGATAACAAGGATTGCACACTTCAAACAAACTGTAAGATAAACATCGGGATTACAACCCTGAGGTAACCCAAACAAACTAAAGGAAAATCAAAATAAACTACCAAGACTCCTTTCGAATGGGGAGAGGAGTGGCTTTCCAATTATTAAGCCTTGTCTCTGGCCCGACGAATTGCATTTCTGCGTTGCTAGAACCTTCACTGCTTTCCACCATGTTCACATCGTCAAACAGCTTTTCGAATCTTTCAATTAATTCCTCCTCCGGATTAATCATGGATTTAGGAATTGTTGTTATCGGGTAATTTATGGTACCGGACTTGACAAAAGATTTTGATAGATGTGGGACTGGCTTTGAAAGGACCCATGCCTTCTGTTTTGGCTTCTTGGATTTTCTCACGTCTGCGACGGTGGGCATGAATCCCAAACCAAAAGTTCCCTAGTTCTCGGGGAGAGATACTGGTTGTATAATGCCTTGCAAAGATGAGCCCAAACCTTTGCTGGGTATAAAACCATTCTTTAACATTTCATAGGCTACCATGACTGATGCAGAGGTTATCTTTGGATTCAGAAGGTACTTCCCCTCTGGAATTTTCTCTACCGACATTGTGTCGGAAAACTGGTAGACCCATGGTCCCTGGTCACTTTCTGTTCCTTCGACCGGTACAATGGCACCGCTGTGAGCAGTTAAACTGTCCTCCCCATGCACAACTATTTCCTGTTTATCCCATTCAAACTTGACCACCTGGTGTAGTGTTGATGGGACTGCTTTAGCAGCATGGATCCATGGTCGACCCAACAGCAAATTATAAGAAACAGTTATATCCAACACTTGAAACTCCATTGTGAATTCAACTGGCCCTATTGTCAGTTCCAGCACTATGTCACCAAATGAATCTCTGCTTCCACCGTCAAACCCCCGTACGCAAATACTATTCTTCTGGATCCTCTCTTCTTTGATTTTCAACTTGCCCAGAGTGGAGAGAGGGCAGATGTTTGCGCTTGACCCGTTGTCAACCAACACCCGGGTTACTACGGAGTTTTCACATTTTAAGGTGAGGTAAAGAGCTCTGTTGTGCTCAGTACCTTCCACAGGCAATTCATCGTCAGAAAATGTGATTCTGTTTGCCTCAAAGATTCTGTTGGCTATTTTTCCCAAGTGATTCACGGAGATTTTTTAGGAACGTGTGCCTCATTTAGGATCTTCATTAAAACCTGACGGTGCTCGTTAGAATGGATCAGCAATGACAATAATGAAATTTGAGCGGGTGTCTTTTTCAATTGTTCCACGATAGAATAGTCGTGGAGCTTCATCTTTCTCAAAAATTCTTCCGCTTTTTCTTCCGTCACAGCTTTCTTTATTGGTGTTGGATTATTTTTAGTTTTTCTTAACTCTTCGGGAGTGAAACATCTTCCCGAACGAGTCAAGCCTTGCACCTCACAGACTTCTTCCTTGACTTCTTTTCCTTTGTACATTACCGTTACCCGTTCATAGTTCCATGGAATGGCCTTGTTGTTGATCACTGGTAACTGAGTTACAGGTTTGATAATAACCCGCTCTATACGGGCTCCTTCCACGACTACAATGGCTTAGCTGGCGATCCCTGGTACAATCACTTTTGATCCTTCTTGCTTCGTGGCAACTTTGCTCGAAGATACCTTCTCAAATATCACAGATGGTTCATCACCCTTTTTGATCTGCTTAGGTACCAATTTCTCCTCTGTTAACTGCTCCTCTAGCTTGGCTTCATGAGACCTAATCATCATGACGGTTTGCGATGGCTTCTTTGTTTCCCCATCAGCCCGTACTATTTCTATCATATTGGCCTCCTGATGGGCTGGCATTGGATTTCTGTTGATATTGGGAGCTTCGAGGGTTTGAACTTCAATTTTATTAGTATCAATCAACTCTTGTATTGCATTCTTCAAATGCCAACACTTTTCTGTATCATAGCCTAGTGTACCAGAACAATATTCACAGCTTACGGTGTAGTCCAGATTCTTTGGAGGAGGATTGGGCAGCTTGGATTGTATCGGCCTTAGCATGTCTAGCTGTCTCAACCTGTGGAACAGACTAGTGTAGGATTCACCCAATGGAGTGAGGGTCTTCTTTTTCTGTCCCCTTTCACCCCTGAATACCTGATTAGGCCTGAAACCTGGTCTGGGGTAAGTTTGTGGGTAAGTACTTGGTATGACAGGGGCACGCCAATGGGTGTGGGCAGGTGGTTGATTGTATGTTTGTGCATGATTGACGGAATAATGAGGTTCCGATAGGTGATAGTAGTGTTGGGGTGAATTGTGGTGGTAAGTTGATTGGTGGGACCGATGTTGATTGTAGTAATGAGGTGAACCTCCGGATCCCGACCAAGTTCCTGAATCAACCACCGCTGCTTCCTCTCGTTTCTTTCTTCCGACTCCTCCTACTCCGCCTTAAATAGCTTGAGTAGTCGCCTTAATAGCCGAATAACTCATGATTTTATTTGTCTTGAGGCCTTCTTCCACCATACCTCCCATCTTCACTACTTCGTTGAATGATTTTCCTACCGCCGAAACCAAATGGGCATAGTAAGTTGGCTCCAGGGCTTGTAGGAAGTAGTCTACCATTTCACTTTCCTTCATAGGAGGATCCACCCTTGCTGCCTGTTCCCTCCACCGGAAACCATACTCTCTAAAACTTTCATTGTGCTTTTTCTCAAATTTTGTCAAAGATAGTCGATCTGGGATGATTTCCAGATTGTATTGGAAGTGGTAAGCAAATGCCTGTGCCAGGTCATCCCAGGTGTACCATCTCCCATGGTCCTGGCGTGTATACCACTCCAAAGTTGATCCGCTTAAACTTTGACTGAAGTAAGCCATCAATAATTCGTTTCTTCCCCCATCTCCTCGCATCTTGCTGCAGAAACCCCTTAAGTGGGCTACTGGATTGTCGTGCCCATTGTATAGGTCAAATTTGGGCATCTTGAAACCAGCTGGCAATTGCACATTTGGGAACAAGCATAAATCCTTGTAGGGCACACTGACCTGTCCTCCTAACCCTCGCATGTCTCGGAACGATTGTTCTAGGCTTTTGATCTTCCTGAACATCTCTTCCTGTTCAGCATTTTTGACTGTCTTGTCAATTTCGTTTGGGAGGTCAAAACGAGAAGTAGATGAATGGATTTCGGAGGCTTTAAAGGTGGGCTCCGGAGGGTAGTATTGGTTGTCCTGGGCCTGGAATATAGGCTCACTAGGAGATTTGTAGAGTATAGCCGGGGGAGGTGCTACGAAAACAGGAGTTACTGGTGGAGGAAAGTATGAAACTATTTTAGGAGGTGGCGACTGCGGTGTCTGAGAGGTGGTGCCTCGGTAGTGTTGGTAGATGGGGAAATTTGGGGATAGTTCAGTGGTAAGATTATCCTGAGTTTGGGCTAGTGATGGAGCAGGGTTAGCTGGGTAAGATGGGGGTGATTGCCCTGTAGACTAGGCCCGGTACATCTCAGCCATTTGCTGCTTGAGTTTAAGCATTTCTTCTTTCATTTTAACGACGTCCATCTCCTCTATCTCAATACCTGTGTCGACATCCGGGATAGACATACTTTCGGGTATTGGTCCTTTTAATCTTGTGTGATAATGATAATATGCCAGTATACTCTTAGGGAAAATAACTGCTTGAATTCTAAAAATGAGCAAACTTGTTAGTTTTGAGAGTTTTAATCCATATATAATTACACGTTGAGATGCAATGTTCCTAGACAAATAACCCTTTTCTATCATGCATTTGCTCGGCTGCTTGTGTCATCCCAGCTTTCTTGGCCTTTCTTTTTATTGTCACTCACTCTTATTTTATTTTATAATTGTGGTCGAATCTTATAGAGATTGCCTACGTATCATGCCCCCGCATGAATTAGACCTTGTGTAGTTCGGACGGTAAGGCAATTGTCAACACTTTTATTTATTTTACAAAGATGGAACAGACATTACATTTGAAAAACATTATAAAATTGGTTTAAAACTCGACACAAACCCAAATCAAACAAAAGACATAATTCTCAATAGTTGTGAACATGCTCCACTCCCCACTTTTGTTTTCAATCATTGGATCATCTGCTCATGGTGGGGCTTGACCTGGATGACCTCCCAGCGTACGATACATTCTTTCTAACTCCATTGCCAGATGACGGGCAAAAATAGGTGCGTGCTCTATAAACCTTTCATAATCCATCCCTTGGCAGTTTACATAACTTTGAGAGGTGTAAACCGCTAAATCGTGGATTTGTGCCCTGAAATCTTGGAGACGCTGGTCTTGGTTTTGCATTTGCTGTTGGCGAGTGTTGGCTATATCTCTGATACGGTCTTCATGATCTAAAGCTGACTCTAATGGAGCTCGGAGTCTGGCCTGATCGAGTCTTGCCTGTGCTCTTTCTCTGTCGATGTCTGCGTGCTGATGTTCTCTGTTGTATCTTCTTGCTTCTTCCAGTTGTGTATGAAGTTGGGCTTCTGAATGTATCCAACGGTCTTTCTCCTTCTTGAATTGTTCCCTGTTTTCTTCGGATTGTCTTACTTGGCGTTCCTTATTAGATCTGGCCTCTTCGTTTAATTATTGGATTCTTTCTTTAGCTTTGTTCAACGCCTTTTCGGTTTTTGCCGAAATGGAATCGCAATCTTGCATTTTTTCCAAAAGATTGGCGATGATTTTTTGATCCTTCCAACTCCTCATTGGTGTTTCAGAAGCTTTCTTCATTTTTTGAAATTGAGCGTGAAGATTTTTATTCTCACAAGCTAGACTCTTCTTCTCGCCTTCAGCTTCTTGTGCTTGCAAATCTTTCTTCAAACTGAGGCTCCTCAGATTTTCCTTTAAGGCATGGATAGTCGCTTTGTACCCCTTTTCCTTTTCTCCCCAAATCAGCCGCTCTTGGATTTTATCGTTAAAGGTTTGAACATGGGGTCTTTTTGTTGGCCTTCTTAGATCGGGTTCTGGTGCATCATCCACGCGGGACCGTTTCTCAAACTACCTTGCATATCCTGGATTTATCTCGCCCTTTGTAGTGTCTGGAACTTGAGTATCATCTTTCAAGTATCGACATCCATTCCACATCTGCTGAATTAAAGCTTCGGGAAGAGTGGCTTCAGGGTGTAACTCGATTACTTGCATACTCAAATCTTCATCATCAGGAACCACTTGGTATCTCTCTAGTTGTCTTAGAACTCTCTGTGGCGCATATGGATGGATACTTCTCAATCCAAATAGTAGCAAATAACTATTCGAGGTTGACATGTGTTTCTCTTCCCTTACCGGTAGCCATCCCAAAGTCCACTCAATTTGACTTGCCGTTAAAGATCTTAGATGAGATACCCAGGCTTCGACCCCTTCTGGTGACTTATAATCTTTTATTCTTTCTTCATAACTCTCGATGAAATTATCATGGCTTGGACCATACTGTATGAGCTTGGGGTGATGTTGGAGATGTTTAATCATCCACATTTGCAACAAAATTTTGCACCCTTCGAAGACTTTTGCCCCTGATTTACATAAAGTCAACGCCCGATAAATGTCTGAGAGAATGATCGGGGCAAGGGGTGATTTTCCTTGGTAGTGAGGACCTGTACGACTTTTGCTGTGCGAATATCAATTGTTCGTTCTTTGTTTGGGAAGACCATGATTCCTAGGAAAGCCACCATGAAAGTGAAGTGACGGTGAATCTGCCAGGTGTCTTTGTTCTGCTTGTTAGTAAGGCCCTTCTCATGAATTTCAAATCCATCTGGCTTTCCGAACCTTGAATATAGGAAGTTGAAAGAACAACACCCGTTGATAACGTTACTTTTTCTGATTTGATTACTGATGTTCAGGAGTCCAAAGAATCGATGCACTGAGGGAGCTTTTGGGAATATAAGACTTTGGTTTCTTAAATCTCCGTCAAAACCGGCATATCCAGCTATCTCTTCTAATGTAGGAGTAAGCTCGAAATCAGAGAAGCGAAAGACATTATGAACAGGGTCCCAAAAAAGTTACTAATGCCGCAATTAAGTACTTACGTGGTTTAACTTTCATAATATCTGTGAGAGTCCCCAAATGCTTAACGACCCATTTTTGACCATCTTCTCCTAACTCATGCCACCACATCTGAAGCCGAAATAGAAACTCATCTGCATTTGCGGATGGTGGGTTTTGGGTGGTGCTCATTTTGGATCTGCGATTCATTTTAATAAAATCAAGACTCATTTTGAAAATCAAGACTCATTTTGAAACCAGTCACTCATAAAAAATCATTTTTTTTATATTTTTTTTTATTTATTTAACACTTCTTTTTTCAAGACTTAAAACTATTTTTGGGAATTTTCTAAAACAACCCATTTTATTCCTCGGCTCTCACAATGATTTTTTTTTCAATTAAGCTGGTCAACAAGCAAATCCGAGGCAAATGAATGCACAAGTAGCAAGTAGGATGCATCAGGATGGTCTTTTTATTTCGGGTTCACCTGTCCTAGACAGACCCAACCCCTGTGTTGAGTCTCCAAGGCCAAATGCACATGATGCAAATAGACGTTCCTACTAGGGATCCGGTACATGGCTGAGTTATTCTAAGTGAAAAACCTGAGGCAGATTGTTCTAGAACTGGCTTACCCAAATGGACAGTTTGAGCCGAAGTGGGGGCAACGTACCGGGAGCACGAAAGTCTACCCGGCCTAGTTACTTGTCCCAACTTCGTCTTATTTGGTATGACTTTTAACAGAAACGTGGGCCACGCGCACGTGTGCACCATAAATTCAGAAGACTCAGAAAGAAGGAGGGTTTTCGTAGCAGTTTTATATACACAATTCAAATAACATTAAAGCGGTAAAAGTATCATTTAGCACATTGGGCATATATTATGTAGAAATCAGATAATAAATAAAGCCAACTATAACAGTTATTTTAAGCTCGAATTCTTAAACCCTGAACCAGTGGTTCTGGGTTACAACTTTTATCCCCAGCAGAGTCGTCAGAGCTGTCACACCTCCTTTTTCCGCCCCCGCGAGGGTGCAAGGAGTTTTCTCCAATTTAAGGACAGTCGAAACGGGATTTGTTTATTTCTTTCAGAGTCGCCACCTGGGAATTTTAAGGCGTCCCAAGTCACCGGTTTTAATCCCTGAATCGAGGAGAATATGACTCTGTTTGTTATTCTGCGAACCAGAAATCCGAGTAAGAAATTCTGTTAATTCGGGAGAAGGGGTTAGGCATTCCCGAATTCCGTGGTTCTAGCACGATCGCTTAACTGTTTTTATACTTGGCTTAATTATCTCGATTTACTAAATACATTTTTTTGTTGTTACATGATTTCGTTACCGCCTTAGATTGTTTTAAATTATAGACCCTTCTTTGAAACGAATCACGCGCACGTATATTCGTATTATATATTTTTTATAAAAGAATCGTGTCACGCATACGTGTACACAATAAGATTGATAATATTTTTATATTTTTTGTTATATAAAAAATCATATGTTCGAAATAAAATTAAGAACATCGTCACCCTTGTATTATTAAATAGTGAACTGCACATCTCGGGTTATATGAAATTATTTTAACATCCTCCGAGGAAACCCTTTTATTAAAATTTGCTCGAAGTTGCGCGAACGCATAATCTGAATTGCCTTTAGAAATATAATCTGGTCACGCGAACATATCCCTAATTACACAAAATATTCTTGATGGTAGTATAAATTCTCCACACATTGTTTATTACATCCATTTATTTTTAAATATGAAAGTCATGGAAAATCACTGATTTGGACATCTCTAAATTTCTTGAAAAGAATTCAAAACTTTTTGGATGTTGATCACAGGTTATATTTTAATGTGCGAATTATATATACCTCAAAACTATTTAAAAATAATGATACGGAAAACTAGGTAACGTGCAACTAAATTTACCATTTTATTAATTAATATGGTATTAGTATAAAAAGTGAATTATATGCAAAATTCGGAAAGAATTAATTGGATAAACAAACTAATATTTTTCGAAGAATTTTCATTATTCTATTTGTAGCGAATGCTATTTTTTTTTTTATTCTTAAAATTGTTACAATTTATAAATCCAATCTTCTTCTACACCACTTGTCTTTAATTCAAATTTATAATCATTTGGTTAATTTGCTTACGACCATACATAAAATCAAGCCAATTTTATTCTCGGCCTATGCAAGCTATTTATGGTCACTAAATGTACCTTTTGTAAGAATTATTGACATTATTTTTATACACTATTTTTTAAGAAGTGAATTAAAATAGGAGGGCCTTTTGTTGATAAGAAAGGGAATTATTTTACAAGCTGATTCAATAAAATGACATAACATATAACGTAGTTATACATCTGAACCATTTCATAATATTCCAACATTGTGATGGCTTATATCAACTCTACTTTCACCTATGGTTATACACATAACCGTTATCATGCCATATATGAACCACGTACAACTTACATCAATCTAAACAAAATCGGATTTTTGACAAGATATGCTAGTAATGTAGTTTCTTGATACTTCCATTCTATTCTATACTTATCCAGCAACATCACAAGATTTAATTAGTGTCCAACTTTCTGCCATGTTCCCTATCTCGACCATTCAAACAATAAATGCCATCACTAAACTCCAAAATAAACAAAATTATTGTAGAAGTTACTACCTCACAAGTTCAATTGGCTAATAATTTATCCTATCAAGTATAATACTATATTAACCAACTAAAACAAAACTGAAACTTAAACTAATAATTTTAGGAGACATAATTGTAATTCCAAAACTTCATTTTTCTTCCAATGTTGAATCTTTTCATGACATGAGTTTACAGATCTATACCTGGAAATGAGGGTAAAAGAAATAAGGTTCAGAGTAGCAGCAGCAGCAAAAATCAGCATAAAAGTACCAAGTGATCCAACAGTTTTGAGCAAAACAACAAGACCCGTGAAGCCCAGACGCACAGTGGCAAGAATCTTAGGGAATTTCAGATTTAAAAACAAACAATATCAACGAAAAACAAAACCGGACAGATTCGAGGGAACAATGTTTCAGATTTCTTTCTTTCTTTCTCTTTTGTTTCAGATTCAGTGTGTATGTGTGTGTGTGTGCTCTCTTTCTTTTGTTATTCTCCCTATTTGTGTTCTTTGTGTAATTCCTTCTCCCTATCTTTCTTTCAGATTATTTTCTTCCTCCTCCTCTCTTTTTTTTTTTATTTCTGGTTTCTTTCAGCTCTCTATCTCTCAGTTCTCTCTCTTTCCTATATGTTTTTCCCTTTTTCTCTCTATGGTTTTTTCCTCTCTTTTTTTCACTGTCCAGTTCTCTTTTCAGATTCCTCTCTCTGCTCTCGATTATCCCCCCTTTTTCTCTCTATGGTTCTCCCTGTTTAAATCAGTCCCAACTCCCCTTCTTATATAACTTACTCCCTAATGCTGCCCGGACCCCTTTTTCCTTTTAAAATCAGAAATCTCCACTCAAGCCATTAAGGACACCTTTTCCCTTATTTCAGCAGTCCCAATTCCCTTTGTCTCCCCATTAGGATTAATTAATAGCCATTAACATTCCACTACTAGCACACTAATACTATCATATTATTCTCACTGTTTCATTCCCAACAATACCCCTGAAAATCCCTCAAACTACAGCTTCTACCAACAGCAGCCAGTTTTGGATTAAATCTTAACTGAAAATACAACCTTCTAACCCAATTATATCTAACCAACATTCGTAAAACTGAATTCAAACCCAACATCACATTAACATCACACAGAACTCAACAACACAATTTCAACTGAATTTGAAATCAGCATGAATGCAGGGGCATTGTCAGTATATTGACAATGCCCTGAAACTTACTGCCCAGAAATCAACACACAAATGTTTGACAAACTTTCTGACTTATCAAACAAGAACCAACTAATTGGCAAGAACTAATTAACTGATTACAACAAAATGATAATAACCAATCCAAAACAGATAAATAGGTTGTTACAATCAGCATTAACGGAAACAAGAATTTACAAAACAACTAATCGACGAACTTAATCGAATCGATTATACACATTGTAAACAATCACAACAAACAGAGACAATGCTATAATTTTGATCAAATAAACAGAATCAAATAAACAAAAATAGGAAAATTACACAGACTACTGAAACAAACAACAATATACACATAGGATACAAAAAGAAGTAGGAAAAATACCTCTGAATTTTCAAATTTATTCGGACACTGGCTCAACTTGGATTCGGACCTTTTGAGGCTGAACAGACTTTATTCGAAGTATTCTCAATTGAGAATACCTCGATTAAAGTCCCTTAGACCTCAATCCCTTAATTAATCGGACAAATTCCACAATTTGGCATTTTTAGGGTTTCTGATTCTTTGATCTAAAATTCGAACACTTATAGACATATTCGAACTCAACCAACGGTGTTTTAAGCACGAGGGAGGTCAGGTGGATAACTGGTGTGAGTTTGAGGTACATTGGGGTAGGGTTAGGTTTTACTCGAATCTTCAAATGAAGATTCGAGCAGTTCCAGGAAGATTCGAAGTGAACGAACAACAGATCCATAACGAGGCCGGTCAGGGGGTGCTATGGTGTTGATTATGGCCTGGTTGGTTTGGATCTGAGTTTGGCTCGAATTTCAAATAAAGATTCGAGAAACTCCAGAAGGATTCGAGCTCAGTGGTTATCATATTTGGATAGAGGATGGTCAGGGGGTTTAGTGGTGTTAAGGTGGTACCGGCAGCGTCGTTGCCACCAGGTTTCGGGCGAGGGGAGTTATGGCGGCTAGGGTTTTAGGGGTATCGTCTGAAGACGATGATGAACAGGAGAGGGGGGGTTCTTAGTTAGGGGGCCAGGGTATGAACTTGAGGCTTATATAGGGGAGGGGTGGATTGATCTAGGCCGTTAGATCAGGCAGAATAGATGGCCAGGATCTATCCACTTACAGGAACGGTGTCGTTTTGGTTTAGTTGGGGAATGGGTCAGCCCGGGCAATGGGTCGGGTAGGGAGTTATGGGTATGGGTATGGAATCTCAACCGTTGGATTGATTTAATCCAACGGCCCTTGATGAAAGATGACCAAACGCCGTCGTTTGGTTTATTACTGAGTTGGACCGGACCTGGGGTATTTGGATTAGGCTGTGGGGGGGTCAATTTTTGTTTGGGCCTGGATTTCGGTCCAGGTCCGATTTTTCACCTTTATGACTTATTTTCCATTTTTCAAAAAATTAAACAAAAATTCTAAATGAATTGTAAAAATCAATAAAAATTACACACATATTATTTAATAATAAAATCAACACAATGACAAGAAACACCTATGCACATTTTGTGATTTCCCATTTATGCCGAATATTATAATCAACTCCTAAATGTATATATTTTTGTTTGTATTTTTCATTTTATGAAACCCATGATTAAATATAAAAAAATGCGATATTAACTCCTAAATGCATATGCATCTACATTACCATTTTTTTTTGTATTTTTCCTTAATTAGAATAAAAATGAACATGCACAGACGAAATGACCCGAAAATTCAACAATTGCACCCAAAGAAAAGAATTATTTGTGATTTATTTTGGAGTAGTTCTTGTGAGGCAAAAATCACGTGCTCACACCTCCTATCAGGCTAACACCTAGGAAGGATCCTTATGACGGCTCCACCAAATTTTGAATAAGGTCAATCCATATACCGACCCCCCAAGTTTTATGGACAATGCTATTGGTGGTGGAAAGCTAGAATGCATGATTTCATTATGTCTAAGGATTGTGAGATATGAGATATCATTTGCGATGGTCCTTATGTTCCAATCAAGGTACTAGATGAATTTCCAGATTATGGTAAAAACCACCAAAGAATTCACTGAAGCAGACAAGAAAGTTGTGGAGAAGAATTTTCGTGCCAAGAAAATTCGGGTATGTGGAATGGGACCTAAAGAGTATGATAGAATCTCTACCTGGGACACTACAAAGGGAATATGGGAAGCTTTACAAATGGCTTATGAAGGAACTACACAAGTAAAATAGTCTGAAGATAAATCTAATACAGGCGAGGAGATTGGATATGACTCAACTTTTGCTTTGATAACTCAATCAGATGATGATGAAGACAATGGCAACAAAGAGGTAAATTTCAGGGACGTTCAGAGAAATCTGAAATCCTATTCTCCAAAAAAAAACTCATGTGTTTAGTTGATGTTTTAATCAATGCTTTTTGTAGTCTTGCGTAGGATAGGGATTCCTTGATCTTAGAACTAAAAGAATTTGAGCATACTAGAGAAGACTTAGTGGTTGCAGTTACTGATCACAAGAAAACCATAGAAATCCTTAGAAAAGAAAAGAGTGATCTGTTGGCAGAAACTGCACACCAAAGGGAAATAATAGTAAAACCTTGGACTAAGTCAAAACCTGAAAGTTTTGAAAGAGGAAAGGAGATAGCAAGTGAGGAATACCTTAGGCTTTAAGATGATGTGAAAGTTATGAGATGTAGGATGTCTGTTGAAACTGAGAAAAACGAGCTCCTCCAAACCAATCTAGAAAAAGTAATGAATGATCTTGAAAGGTCTCTAAAGTGGACCTGATCCTCAGAAGCTACCACTGCCTTACTTCCTAATGATAGTAAAAAAAGGCAGGGAGCAGGGTTCCAAAGGGAGAAAACTCCTCACAACCCTTAGAGTAAGAGAATCACTGTCTCTGATAACTGGACTCGTACCTAATGTGGGAACACTGTGCGCTTCAAAGAAAGTGTCCAGGCCAAGAATCAATCAATTCAGAAAGACAAAGCGGCTGGTGAAACCGTGACCACAAAAGAGGGATTAGGTTCTACTCACAAAAAACACACATTACCTACATGGACTAAGAGAGCTCTTATTCATCCTCTTGCTTACTACAAGGGACCCAAACTTGTCTGGGTTCCTAAAATTAACTTCTAATCTCTTGTGCAGGGAACAGAGAAAGGAAGCGTTCAACAATGGTTCATGGATAGTGGATATTCGAAACACATGACTGGGAATACCACAGACTTTCTTTCACTAAAATCCCTAAAAGGCGGGAGTGTATCCTTTGGCAATGGAAAAAATGGATACATTCTTGGAATTGGAAAAGTTGGGAAGTCGCTCGCTCATTCTATTGAAAATGTGTACTATGTCAATGGGCTTAAGTACAGTCTCCTGAGTGTTTCTCAAATCTATGATAAAGGAAACAAGGTAGAATTCTTGTCCAAAATATGTACAGTCACTGACCTTGTGACTGGTGAAATAGTATTGGTGGCCAAGAGATACAAGAACATCTATGTTGCTGATTTCGAGTCTTTACAGAGTGGTGATCTGCATTGTCTGAAAGTTGTTGATGATGATGGCCATGCAAGCTTTTCCCTTCTAAATAAACTAATTCATAAGGACCTGATCCATGGTCTGCCTATGTCACAATTCAAGATGCAAAACGTCTATGATGTCTGTGCTAGAGGAAAATATGTGAATTCCTCCTTTAAGTCTAACAGAGATGTGAGCACCTCAAAGCCGCTAGAGCTTCTGCATATGGATCTGTGTGGACCTATGAGGGTGCAATGCATATGAAGAAAAAGATACATTTTCGTAATTGTGGATGACTATTCCAGATTCACATGGACTCTGTTTCTCAGAACCAAAAATGAAACTGTTGAAGTGTTTGTAGCCTTTGTGAAGAAAATCCAGGTGAAGATGGAGTCTAGAGTTGTATATATTAGATCAGATCATGAGACAGAATTTGACAATGTCAAATTTGATGAATTCTGTAACGAAAATGGCATCACTTACAATTTCTCAGCTCCCAGAACTCCCCAGCAAAATGGAGTAGTAGAAAAGGGAAAACAGAACTCTGAAAGAAATGGCAAGAACAATGCTGATTGATAGTGGACTTGTAAAGAACTTCTGGGCTGAAGCTATAAACATTGCCTGCTACTTAGTGAACAGGTGCATGATCAAATCACTTCTGAACAAAACTCCGTATGAATTGTTGAATGGAAGAAAACCCAAGATGACTCACCTAAGAACTTTTGGATGCAAATGTTATGTTCTCAACAATGGAAAGTATCAGCTTGGTAAGTTCGATGCCAAAAGTGACGAAGGAATATTTTTTGGTTACACTTCTCAAAGCAAGGCCTACAAGATATATAATAAGTGGACTCAATGTGTTGAGGAAAGTATCAATGTTAATTTTGATGAATCTCATCCATCATTTGAGAAGAGTGCTGAGGAAGATCAAGATGGAGAACCCTTACTTGCTCCTGGGGAAGTCATTGATATGACAAACAGAAAAGCAGATGTGATGAGTCAAGTGAGCCGAATGAAGACAATGCTACCTCATCATCAATAGATCCAAGCACTTCAATTACAACCACTGAACCTGAAGAAGGAGTGGTTGATGCAGTTCAGGGAACTCCACTAGCACCTGAGATAAGGATAGAGGAAAATCATCCAAACATATCTTCCTCCTCAGAGAATGAACCTCAGATGTCCAACTGGAGACATCAAAGCTCTCACCCTATAGACAACATAATCACTCCTCTAGATTCTGGAGTTCAAACCAGGTCAAGAGCCAGAAATTCACTTGCCTTATTAGCCTTTCTCTCCCAGATAGAACCCAAAAACATCAAGGAAGCCTTGAAAGATACAGATTGGATTACAGCCATGCAAGACGAGTTGTATCAGTTTAAGAGAAATAGTGTGTGGCACCTGGTAACCAGACCCCCAGATAAAACCATTATAGGAACTAAACGGGCATTAAAAAACAAGCTCGATGAACATGAAATTTCCATAAGGAACAAGGCCAGGCTAGTGGTCCTACAATAAGGAGGAAGAGATTGACTATGATGAAACGTTTTCTCCAGTGGCTCACATGGAAGCCATCAGAATTCTAATCGCTTTTGCATCTCATATGGAATTCACCTTATTCCAAATGGATGTCAAAAGAGCCTTTTTGAATGGACTCCTTAAGGAAAAAGTCTATGTGAAGCAACCCCCAGGGTTTGAATGTCATGAGCACCCTGAACATGTGTTCAAACTGGACAAAGCTCTGTACGGGCTAAAGTAGGCTCCTCAAGCTTGGTATGAAAATATGTCAAAATTCCTCTTAGAAAATGGTTTTAAGAGAGGGAAAATTGACAATACTCTTTTCTTAAAGAAATGAGGAAGGAACCTGCTCATTGTTCAGGTTTATGTTGATGATATCATTTTTGGAGCAACAGTTGAATCTCTTTGTGAAGAATTTGCAAAACTTATGGGAA
This sequence comes from Nicotiana tabacum, assembly GCF_000715075.1. Classification (NCBI taxonomy): domain Eukaryota; kingdom Viridiplantae; phylum Streptophyta; class Magnoliopsida; order Solanales; family Solanaceae; genus Nicotiana; species Nicotiana tabacum. Next base: position 60,158,347 of record NC_134085.1, read on the forward strand.
GCAAATTTGAAATGAGCATGATGGGTGAATTAAACTTCTTCCTAGGTCTGCAAGTAAAATAATCCCCAAAGGGTACTTCTATCTGTTAGCAAAAATACATCAGGGAACTTTTGAAGATGTTTGACAAGGAAGCATCAAAGGTGATAGACACTCCCATTGCAACTGCTACTCGACTGGACATGGATGAAACCAGATCTCCTGTGAATCAAACAATGTATAGAGGCATTATTGGATCTCTCCTCTATCTTACTTCCAGCCGACCTGATATTGTTTTCAACATGGGGCTGTGTGCAAGGTTTCAATTGAATCCTAAGTAATCTCACTTGAAGGCTGCCAAAAGGATACTAAGATATCTCAAGGGAACATAGGACTTGGTGTTGTATTATCCATCAGGTGATAATTTTAATCTAATTGGATATGCCGATGCAGACTATGCAGAGTATTTTGTGGACAGAAAAAACACTTCTGGAATGGCTCACTTCCTAGGTTCATGTCTTATCTCTTTTGGATCAAGGAAGTAGAATTCAGTGGCTTCCAATAGCGGAAGCTGAATATGTAGTTGCAGCATCCTACCGTGCTCAGCTTCTATGGATCAAGCAGCAACTGGAGGATTTTGGGGTACTCAATGAGAGTGTGCCCACTCTATGTGACAATGCTAGTGCAGTCAACATGGCCAAGAATCCAATTTAACATAAAATGACAAAACATATTGATGTGAGGCATCATTTTCGGAGAGATAATGTGGCGAAAGGGTTGATATGTATGAAGTTCTGCAACACAGAAGATCAAATTGTAGACATTTTTACCAAAGCACTAAGAAAGGAACAGTTTGAAAGAAACAGAGTAAAGCTGGGACTGTTGAGGCCAAATTATGAACCTGGTTCCTCTTTGGCTGGCTCATTTCCTTAAGAAATAACTGGCTCAAAGTGTTTTATTATCCTGTCTAACTCACTTTAATACAGTTGAAGGTAAATGTAACCTCTCGTTTTCACTGAGCCTTCATCACCCTCTATCACTCCTACTCCTCCAATCACACCTTCCCCAGTTTCCCAGTCTCTTTCCAACTCAGAAACCCTTGAAACTGTTGTTCCATTCTCCCCATAGTCTGATCTTCCCACCAGTCAAACCCTAAGTGGAGAACAAGGTCAAAACACTGAGTTCACAGAGGGTTTTGCCATTATTACCGTCGATTACATGGTTGTGGAAACACCGGTTGAAAAAGAGAAAGATGTCGTAACTATGTTTGTAGTATCCGCTGCTGGGATATTACATGAAATTACTTCCCAGAAAAATGAGTCACACTGTGTGGGGGAGAAGGGGCCATTATGGTTGTTGAAAGGTATGCAGTAACATATACTACTGGGGCATCATATGAGGAACCTGATCCCTCTCCGGATGACCCAGGTCAGGACTCTCATCCCCAGGACAGTGATGTTCCTGCATTCGATATTGTGCTCCTGAAAATTCAAGTACCCGAAATGCGATCTAGTGATGAAGAAGACCTGGACAACGTGGCCCTTGATGCATTCATAAGTAAACAAAGGGTTGTCTCCACCCCTGAGTCTGAAATCAAGCGACCTACTACCAGGCTTCAAGTCAAAGTGGACTACGACTCTGTTCTCCAAAATATCAAGAAGAGCAGTAATAAGAAAAGAAGAAAGTTGATGAAGGATGGTGTACCTGTAAGTGATGAGGCTATCCCTGTATTCGAGGTGGATGAGGGAACTCTTGAGAAGCCTGGTTCCCTTATTAGGCGGTCCTCGAAAAAGGCAGAGCATGGTTTAATAGAGAAAGGGTCAAAATCTAAGTCCAATATGAAGGAGGTAGTGAGTGATGAGGATATACTAGTCAAGTCCAAGGGAAAAGGAAAAGTCAGTGGAGAAAATCTTAGGAAACGCAAGTCTGAAACTGTTAAAGAACCTAGTTTTGGGAAGAAAGTGAGAAGTGAGGTCTGTCTTGGCTCTGAGCGCCTGAGGCATCAAAAAGAACTGTTGGGTCGTACGTTTTACCGAACAATCTCTAAGATGGCCGGAATGCACCAAATTCTAGAAATGGTCGAGTTTCAACAATGGGTGCATCTATTTCACATTGATGCACCTAAAATATATGAGGATGAGGTACAAAGTTTGTTCGCTAGTCTCTTTCCAATTGATACTGACCGTGTCTGTGCCTTGGTCAATAGGGTAGACATCATTTTTGATGTAAAATTGCTTGGAGAAATTTTTAAAGTCCATACAGTTGGGGTGTCGAGTGTACGAGATGTTTGTCAGTATAACTTCAGAAATGCATTGGTGAAAGACAATGCTAATCAGAAAGGGGACTAGATCCATAAGAAAACACTACTCCTTGTCTACCAGCTGCTGTTTGAGTTGGTTAACAAGGTCCTATTGCCTCGAGTAGAAAGGAGGTCTATGACTTCCAAGTCTGACCTATTCCTAATGGAGCAACTGGACGGTTTCAACCCTGTGAGTCTGCCTACCAAAATGATTGAACACATGCCGAAGGTTGCCAATTTCAAGGACGGTAATCATGGGCTTCCCTATGGATTCTTTCTTACTCCGGTATTCAAATTTTTTTAAGGTTCTACTGGGAACAGGTAAAGTGGGGACCCGAAAGTAGACATTCTCATAGACAACCTTGGAAGAGTGCGAGTGTGTTGAGAAGTATGGGGGTAGGAAGTACATCAACTACTTCTCAGTTCATCAATGCCCAGAACAGTGCAGCTGAGAGCATCCATCGGTTGAAGGTCAGAAATGCTATCCTGGAAGGTCAGCAAGCCCGAGCGGTTCCCATGTCAAATGATGAAGTGCTTCGTTTGACACAGGAAAATGTTGATCTCAGGGCGCAAGTTGAGAACCTGAAGGTTGAACTGCTCAATGAGCAAAAGTCGGGAAACGCTCGAATAGACCTTGTTCTCCAAACACTTGCTGCAGCTACCAAGCCTGTTCCTCCTTGTGCCCCCTAAGAACCCCTTCAGTGACCAGTTTTCTAGATATGTTTCTTCTGTTTTTTTTATTTCTTCATTGATGTTTCTGGATGTTTTTTTTTGTGTTTTTCTTATGGTTGGGATGTACTACTACTGCTCCTGTGAACAAGTCCAATGTTGCCTCTTCCTTTTTCAAAAGACAGAGGCATATTAAATCATCATTAATATAAATCCTTTTTTATTATGTCTAGTACTCTCTCTCTCTCTCTCTGTGTGTTCTATTCCCTATCATGATTGTGTGCACATATGTGGCATGAGTTAGCCTAGCTGGACTTCTTTGTGCTGTTGTTCTTTTTAATGATGCCAAAAAGGGGAAAATACTATTACGGAAAACACATTGGGGAACTGGCATAGTCTTAGGGGGGAACTCAAGGCATAGCCTCATGAGGAATTGGTTTTTACTGCCCCAATTCCTACTTATAAATGTTAAGTTTGTCATCATCAAAAAGGGGGAAATTCATAGATCTTAAATACTCTTACCTTATGTTTTGATGATCTAACAAACTTACTGCTACGAACCAGATAGGGAACCTGAACTACTTGGATTGCTGCAAGCTTTAATGGATTCCAGCTAAAGGTGAACTGCTACAGCTTCAGGAGCTAGGAACCAACACAAGGACATGATGCTCTTGTGGTTTCCTCATAGTAGTACAAAGTCAATTGGACACAGCTGGAAATGAAGTGACTGACGGCACTGTTTCTGCCGCATTGCACTACACTGTCAGCCCACTCATTCTCTAACCAAATAAAGTACCCACATCATTTCAAGTGATGTGATCAAGATGTACCCAATGAGCTTCATACAAAAACATCACTGGAAGGGTTCTTTTCTCATTCAAGCCTCTTGCAAAAATAGAGAAATCAATTCTCACAGCTTGAAGAACAAGGTTGAATGCTACTGCGGACCAGTTCCTAAAAGATAGATTGTTGTTGTCCTAGTTGAGTTGTAACCTTGTTATTGTACTTACTTACTGTATCTCCTAAACCGCTTACCTAGAAGCATTCATATTAGGAATACTCTTGAAAATCCGTAAACTCGTTGAGTTTATGTTGTGACTAGATTTAGTCATAAGGAATAGTCTTTATAATCGTAGAATTACAAAGTGGCTTGTGGTGATAGCATTACAAGTTAGAAAAAACCTTTGTAACTAGGATAGTCACAAAGTGGCTTGTGGTAAAGGTATCGCAAGTTAGTTGAGTAAATCTTTTGCAATAGGAATTATTGTAAAGTGGCTTGTAATAGGTAGATTATAAGTTAGTGAAGTTAAAAGCCTACAGGTGTAGGTCGTAGTTTTTTGATCTCCTTGTGTGGGATTTTTCCACGTAAAAATCTTCTGCCTCATTTACCTACTGTTATATTAAGTGCTTTCAGTAGAACCTCATAGAGGACCAGGTACTCTATGGTTTGGTGGACTCATATAAACTAACAGCAAAGCAGCAAATTTGCATAAAAAATTGTATAACAGCGGATAGCTAACTACTGCAAGGAGTAACGAGTTCAATGTCAATTTAAACTGTAAATCTGAATAGCTCCGTAGATCATAAAATATTTATAATGTCATGCATATGCGTGTGAATTTCATGTCGTGCATAGGTACATTTTTCATAACATCATCAAGCTTCTGAGGGCATCCCATCATATCATTTCAGCCACTGTGGGCAATATCATCATCGTATACTAGCTAATCAGGTGGTGGTGCATATATAACGTCATGACCTTTTCTCATATCCCATATACATATATATACATATATACGCATATATAATACCATATGAGTCATATTTCAGCCATTGTTGGCAACATCATCATTGTATATCAGCTGATCAGGTGGTAGTGCGTATATAACACCGTAACCTTTTCTCATATCCCATATACATATATATACATATATATGCGTATATAACGTCATCTGGTCATGGGTCAATGCACATATATAAATGAGTGAAATGCATGAAAAATACGTAATAATCTCAATATTCATTTTCCTTTTCCTTTACTTTGATAAATGTATATACATTTTTCACCAACTTCTTCACACCAGGATGAAGTAACAAGCAAATTCAAAGAGTACTTTTATCAACTTCAAGCTAGAAGCTATTGGCTTACTATACCAACAGTAAGTATTCCTATACGGAACGGTCAAATGTTATAAATAGTTCAATGCCTTTTGGCAAAGATTTGATCATGAAATACCAGAAGTTAGTCAATTTCTCAATGGGCGTTCAAGCCTTACAAGTTACACGATCATCCAGCACTACATACGTAAAGAATCAACGAGGCTCAAGATCTATCTCGCCCTTTACTCAACTTCTTGAAACACATAAAGATCACTAGTCCCTTAAGCTTTTTCTATGGGGGTGATTAATTGACATAACTCATCTGTCTAGTCATTAGATATTAGTATTTGTATTTACATGTGTATTCTCTCCTATTGTTTTCTCAAAAAGCGGTAGCAAAAGCTTAACCTGATTCAGGATAGGCAAGAATTCAATTAGATTTCATCTCTATATCGGTATTTTCTTTTGTATCCAGTTCATCATCAGGAAGAAGACCAAGCAAGGGCAAAGGCAATAGGGAGCTGAGATTGCAGAGAACTATCAGAAAAGCCAAGTTGTCAAACCTGTCCTTGGTGACACCAAATACCTGCGTTAGACCGGCACCAATTAGACCACCAAGGACACTCCCTCCATTGGATATGGACATAAGGGTTGCGAAAAGAGTTGCTTCCATTCCTTGTGGACATATTCTAGCAGCCAGTACTAGAACAGACATGAAAGATGCCTGACCCAGAACAGTTATAATCAAGGAATCCCCAACTTGCAACAACAGGTGCCATCTGTCTTCTTAACTTAATGATCTAAAGGCTTAGTCACCTAGTTTGAAGGCGGGTTGCCACCTAATGAACTTAAATCCTTATCCAATATATTAATTAATTAGGCACTAATCTTTAATTAACTAGTTAATCTCCCACTAATCAATAATTAATAAATTGCCCGCATGATTAAGAATTATCTCAACTTACTTAAAATATTACTTACTTTCAACACATTTTATGTACCCTACTATCATGGTCATGTGGTACCATATAAAATAAATACATACACTATTATTTTATTAAAATATTCATGTAAAAATACATATATTTTCTCAACTTTTAATTTTTCTAATCTCATATAAAGTGTAAAAAAATTTCATACGCTTAATTCTTAAAATGGTAAAAAGATAACCTTCTTTTCTTGAGAGAAAACTTTACATTAAAGAAATTCTTTTTGTACTACAAATTCTCAAAATGGAAAAATGATAACTTTTCTTTTGATAAAGTACTATCTACTCTTATAATAAATAAAACCACATTTTTAAACTCCCACATGTCATGTATTTAATTTAAACTTATGGCAACCATATAAAATCGTATCTATCAGTTTTTATCGAAAACGGTTTACTTTAAAGAAAATATATATCAACCCAATATATAGTAGTTCTGAAATTCTTCAAACTTACAGGGTCTTACATCCCTATCTTCATGTATAACATTAATTCCTTCCAACTTATATGTTATTACTTCGACGAATCCTAACGTTAAAGTACGAGATGTAACAAGGACCACCTTCCCCTAGAGGGTACCTCTCTCATATGCTATCTCACTCACGTGCCATTTGAGTTCGAGAATTTCAGAGTTTCTAGCTCGGAGCTCCCCCTTCATTAGGACATCCTTCTTCTCAAGCTGTGTAGATTAGCCCAAAGGTGTTAAAACACTGAAACCAGGTAAACATGCAGGCAAAAACAGATGGAAAATACGTAAGCTACTCAGTGAGATGAGTTTTCTCACGGGACGTCGCCTCCAAACAATCTCGAAGGCCACGGAGTTTTTCCTCCTTCTTGTAAAAAGATCTCTAAGCTCATCGGCTTCCGAGGTGAGCTTTCTGCGGTCACCCTCGTAGCGAATCAACTCAGCTTGAAACCTGGCAAAGGTCTAATTATAAAGCACCTTGGCCTGGAATCGTGAAAGAAACAAAGTTAAAAAGACGATGATCAGGACGCCGACCAGAATTTACAAAAAATTACCTGCTCACAGAGCCTATCAATCTCACTAAAAATAAGTGATGCGCCGAGCTTAGGGTTTTCCTTGGGTGCAGAAAAAAGCTTCTCAAATCTATCTTTATCTCGGACGGGCGCCCTTACATCGAAAGATTCTTTATTTTGGGCATCCCACAACTCCCTTGGAGGGAAAGTCGGTATCGGAGGGGAATCTCTCACTTTAATAGCCCCGACAAGATTAGTCGGGACCATCTCTTGTTTCTGGAGAGCTTCAGAACTAGCCCCCCCCCCCCGGACCGCCTACTAAATATGCCTCGGCTCGAGGAATACTTTGGCCATCAACTGGCTCGAGGGCATTACCCGATACACTTTCGAAGGCCTCTTCCGCTCGAGGTAGGACAACAACAGCATCAAGTTCCGACTTGGAATCCACTGTCTCAGATGTATAAGGGGCGATCAGGTTTTTCCATCCTCGGATACTATCGAGGAATCATCTTTTTCCTCACCTTCAGCTCGGGGACTCCCCGCTACTCCTAGAGTTAAGGTTGCTAAATCAGCCTTAGGTTCTTCCACTTTAGCCTTCTTGGATTTCGACGACTCAGTCGATGATTCCCTTCGTCTTTTCTCCTCTTTGTTAGGTTTTGGGGCATCCGCTTCCCCATGCGGTGCTTCTATCATCAAGGAGGCCTCTCCTAGACCTACGCAGATACAAAATATAAACATAGGGAATGAGGGTCACAATCGGTGATAGCTCTTCTGATAAATTCTACCACAACAGAAGTGAGGGCTCACCGTGGTCCTTGGCCCCCCATCGTGCCCCAAACAGGTCGCGCCACACACGCTCAACATATTGGCAAGCCGAGTCTAGCCAGCCAACCCAGCCCAAGAGATCTCTAACCCCGCCAGGGTACACCGCGTCAGCTGCATCGGCATAGGAAGTCATACCACGGGGAAATTGATCCCAACGGATAAGGAAATACTTAACCAGCGTAACTACTTATGTTTCGTGTTCCACCTTTCATAGAACGACATCTTATCCACCAGGATCAAGTCCGAGGTCCTAACTCGAACAAAATGTCTCATCCACCCTCCGTCCCTAACCTCGTCAAAACAATCAAAAAGGGGTTTCGAGGCCCAGCATCAGAGCTTAATCAGTCCCCCTCGGAGAAGTGGGCTGTACATCTGATCAAGTAATCGAGGGTGAAGGGCATCCCCTTAATCATGTTCGCAAAATACCTGATCATGTAAACAATACGCCAAAACAACGGATTAATTTGGCCGAGAGTCACTCGGTATCGTTTGCAGAAGTCAGGGATTATGGGATCTATTGAAGGCGAGGATGGCTCGACCGGGCCAAGAGTAAATGAATAGGTATACATACTAAGTCAGCCGTCCTTGTATGTCATTATATCTTCTCCCCAAGAAGGGATCTCCACCAGCACCGCGTCCCTCCAGTGGTAGTCAGTCTTCAACTTCTCAGCGTCTGCTACTAAACTAATATATCGGGACACGGGTTAACACCGTCCCGGTTTCGAAGAAGGCTTATCGACCTTGAAATCGGAGGTCATTTCGCAGGATCCCGGGATGAATTCCTCAAGATTAGGGGATACTATTGCCTTATTGCCTTACCCCTAGACGAGTGTGAATAAGAGGGAGGACATCCTCCTAAGGGACAGAGATAGGAAGCCTTCGTCATTCTTGTTTAAAGGTTTCAGGGGAGAGAGGAGATCGTAATCAGACAAAGAGCATAAGAGAGAAGTAAGAAGAACTCGTTTTATAGTGGAAAATAGGGAGCGAAAGAAGAAGTGTTTATAGAGGCCAAACATGAAAGTTGGATCAGGCCAAACGGTAACCAACCGATGTAGTTAATTCAAAGGCTCTTCGAAGGCTTTATAAATGCAACTTTTAGACATCCTTTTTGTCACATCCATCGCTTAACATGATGCAACTGATGCCATGATGGATGTATCTAAGGGGCAAGTACTCAAGACCATCTTATATCAGTTTCACTCTAAAGAAACGTGGGGACTATCCGTGCACGGCTAAAATTGGATGCTCCGATTTTATGATCGATATGACATTCCATAGCTTAGTAGGCTCGAGGCACCGATCGAGGTTTGACCCCGAGGGTTCCCTATGCTCGACCTAGAGGTAGCACAGATCGATTGCTATTATGGACAAGCATGAAATTCCCAAGGCGCATGCTCAAAGCTGACAACGCCTGCAAGAATAGTACAAATCCGTACCGGACCATTAAGTAGCTGCGCTAGCTACTTTTCTTTGTAATAATTATATGTACCATGTTGGGGTTCCCCCTCTAATATAAAAGGGGCCCCTTGTTATTTCTTGCACACATGATATTCAATAGAAGAATATTCTCTACTCTCTAACTTAAACTCTCTCCATTATCATTCCTTTGATTTATTACTTATATTTATTGTGATTCATTGATTGTTCTTCATTTATTATTTATCATTGATCATAAAGAGCTCTCATCAAAGCTCTTAAGACTGTTAGTCCTTCATCGGCCGTCCACAGTCAAGCATTTAGCTCGACCTCGAGGCCCTGCTTAGGCTAGCCCGAGGCCCCGATCCACAATTGTTTGGTTTGGATAGTAATGCTGCCATTTACTCTTACTTTACTTTCCTAACTCTCGCTTAGCATCTATTGCCTAAAAACTAGCATAAAAATAAATCACATATTTTTAGAACCACACAATCAAATTTAATTGTTATTATCATTTTCAAGGTAAACAAAATGTTCTTTGGGATTGAAGTAAAATGCAAAGATTTGGTGAATGTTTGAACACGAGTGCAATGCATCGGGCATAAGGTATTGGACTTGAATGAACCAGGAATATTTCTTGTGATAAGGATTGTCCAAAAAAGCGGTCGGCCGATAACAAGCATTGTTTTCCAAGTTGAAGTCCAAGTTGATCGTGACAAGTGCAAGAGAAATCGCCCTCGTAATCAAGGCCACAGACTAACCACCATGTTTTAAACTCACTAGATTTCTTTGTCTGAAATAGGGATGAAGGCCATGTTCATATCAAAGCTTGAATTTTTCAGGTGTAATACCCAGATTCTGCTTACGCAAAGGCTATTGAGAAGATCACACATCACCCCTAGGCGACACACTTCCTAGGCTAGGTCTTTCAGTTTATATTTTGTTTTAGGAGACGCACTTCCTAAATTGAGATTTTACCCCTAGGAAACGCACTTCCTAGTTTTGGGTCATTTAAGTTCATTCCTAGGAGACGCACTTCTTAGTTTGAGTCATTAAGTTCATTCCTAGGAAACACACTTCCTAGTTTGAGTCATTGATGTTTCACCCTTAGGAGATGCATTTCCTAGTCTGGGTCTTTCAGGTTATATTTTTGTTTTAGGAGACACACTTCCTAAATTGAGATTTGACCACTACGAGACGTACTTCCTAGTTTGGGTCATTTAAGTTCATTCCTAGGAGACGCACTTCCTAGTTTGAGTCATTGAAGTTTCACCACTAGGAGACACACTTCCTAGTTTGAGTCTTTCAGGTTATATTTTTGTTTTAGGAGACGCACTTCCTAAATTGAGACTTTACCCCTAGGAGACGCACTTCTAATTTGGGTCATTAAGTTCATTCATATGAGATGCACTTTCTAGTTTGAGCCATTTAAATTCTTCTCTAGGAGATGCACTACCTAGTTTGAGTCATTGAAGTTTAACCCCTAAGAGACACCCTTCCTAGTCTGGGTCTTTTAGGTTATATTTTATTTTAGGAGACGCACTTGCGAAATTGAGATTTTACCCTTAGGAAATGCACTTCCTAGTTTGGGTCATTTAAGTTCATTCCTAGGAGACGCACTTCCTAGTTTGAGTCATTGAATTTTCACCCCTAGGAGCCGCACTTCCTAGTCTGGGTCTTTCAGGTTATATTTTTGTTTAGGAGACGCACTTCCTAAATTGAGATTTTACCCCTAGGAGACGCACTTCCTAGTTTTGACTCATTCAAGTTTCACCCCTAGGAGATGCACTTTCTAGTTTGAGTCATTCAAGTTTTACCCCTAGGAGACGCACTTCCTAGTTTTGGTTCATTCTAGTTTTACTCCTAGAAGACACACTTCCTAGTTTTGTTCATTCAAGTTTCATCCCTAGGAGACGCACTTCCTAGTCTGAGTCATTCGAGTTTTATTCTTAGGAGATGCACTTCCTAGTTTGATTCATTCAAGTTTCATCCCTAGGAGACGCACTTCCTAGTTTGAGTCATTTGAGTTCATCCCTAAGAGACACACATCCTAGTCGAGTTTTTAGTTTTATTCTCATCATTGAGTCAATAACGTAGGTGATTCATAGTTTTGCTAACAACTCACAAATCTTCCTAGTGAAATCTGGGGCAGAAATGTTTTTTTTATTGCAGGCACCTACCTAGAGAACGAGGGAATTCTTTTTAGAGTTACTTCAAATTTCAAATCAATAGCAGGCGCCCACCTGAAGAACGAGGGAAGTAATTTTAGAATTCAATTCAAGTTAGAAGTAGTAAAAGCTCGCCTCAAGAATGCGAGTCAACAGTCCGAGATGACCAAAAGAAGAAGTCTAAATCCAGAATGAAAAAAAAAAGAAAAAAAAAGAAAAAAGAGGAAAATCCAAATGCAGAAGCAGATGAAAGAGGTGAATTGCTCAAGACAATGATGAAGTTACAAGCACTGCATGTCCGGTCTCGATAAGAAGAAGTCGTGGAAGAATGAATCATCACATGCAGCTAGCAAGCATCAAGGCTCAAATCAAAAGTCTGCATGAAGAACCGTTAAAGTCTCACGTTCAAGCTTCAGTAGACTTAGATATAGGAATATTGTAATTCATATCTGATAGGATTGCTTAGTTATTTTATATTTTAATTTGATGTAATAACAGGACCGCGAACCGGAACCTCGTCAGCACCTCAATCGGCTCTCCACTTCGGTATACTCCATCGCTCTTCCCACTTCTAAACTACACGTGGCCTGATTCCTTTGTAGCCATGAATATGTAGGCAACTCAGATATCAGGGCTCGGTCACATTCTCTTTTCTTTTAATTTTTGGTCTCTCTAAATAAGGGTCGGGTAAAAAAACATGTCTCGTCGTTCTTTGTCTGAAAACTCTTCATGTTTTCAGTCAAAGAGGGGCAGCTGTAGACATGTAATTTTTGACCCTCCCTGAAATTTTATACCTTTTAGTGCTTAGATGTCGGTTTTAGGCCTAATATCAGTTTTTTTTACTATTTTAAATTTTTTTGCTTTATTTTATCTTAAAACATAAAAACTACAAAAATGGTTTTTTTATTTTAGCTTATTGGTATTTTCCCTAGTTAGTTTTATTTAATTTATCAAACAAATACCGAATAGTATTAGGATTTTCTTAATTTGGCTATAAAAATGATATGTTTAGCCTTCCACTTTTCCCTATATTCACGTGACCACAATCTGATTGAAGGCAATCTTTTCATAATAATTTTATTTGTCTTTCTTATCACTTTTCTTGGTAGACAATTCATAAGGATTATTGGGAGTAACTTCTAGAAAGTTTCATAGGAAGGCCACACTTTTTTTTCTTGGGATCACATATTCATTCCTTTCCAAGACCATATGGTCATATATTTTATTATAGAGAAACCCTATAGAACCAGATAGGGGGGTCTCGAGGAAAGACAGGAGAAGCGAAAAACGGAAAACCTTTATTTGGAAAAGAGATCAGTTATCTGCCTAATTTCCCTTGAACGAATAGAAAAGCAGCCGCACCCCAAAAATTTACACACCTCTGCCTTTCCAATTTTCATGATAGAAATACTCCAAAAGAGTTTCTGGAAAAAAAAATCAAGATTCAGTTGGTTTTTAGTTTTATTCACCATTTCCTCATCTGGGCCTCGCTTAGTTTTTGCTAAAACCTTCTCACTTGTGATCACTGAACTGAGGTGTTTGGGTTTGACTCAAAAAATTTGGGTGCTTGGGTCGGAGTTCGAGGTTGCTGACGAGGATTTCCGGTCAAGCTCTTGCCTCGATTCCTGTTCTGGCACTACTAATGTAATTAGAAAAGTTGTCATTTTGAGGTTCATCTCTTAATTTGACTTTTAATTCTTCTATCTGTGTTTTGTGCTCAATCTTTGATGATTATGAATGTTGAATGATTGTTCTGCTCGTAGTGTGTTTAAAATTTTCTTAGTTTGATTTATTTATATTTGTCAGCTTACATTTGAAACATTATTTGGAAACAGAAGTGAATTTGGCTAATTTTCTTTGGAATGATGAATGCACATGGCCTGTGTGGTTAACAATTTTTTGGCTAAAACTCATCGAGATCATAAAATAGACCACGACAATGATTAGAATTAATAGTATTCGAGTTTGCCGTTTAAGCTTTTGGATTACTGTATTACCATGTCATTTTGTTAAGTTGAGTCGCAATTTAAATTAATTTTGTTGTTTGATACTTTCTTTGGGAACATACTTAGGCCGAACACACTTGGGTAGGCAAGCCTTAGGATTTTTGTTAGTTTTGAGGCGAGAGGTCGTTCCCTAAGTTAAATTCATCCGGGGAATGCCCCAAAGGATTTGTATATATTTTATTATGGGGAATGCCCCATAGTATTCTATAATTGGAGGCCAAAAGCGAACTCGTAGTACTTTTATTTCTATTTCATTTTTATTTTTTTCTTTCTTTTATTAGGTGGGAACAATCTTGAGCCTCTTATCTGTTAATTTTTCCGTTTTGTGTTTATTACCTTAATTCGAATATTTTAAAATCCAACTTGATCATGTACGCAACCGTACTAGTTACGGGACTCGGGGTATGCCCAACACCTACTCCCCGAGTCAAATGAACCCTCTTACCTAAAACTCTGGAGCAGACTTAATTTTCGTGTCCAAAGTGTTTTAAAAGGAAAAATTATTTTTAAAAAATGGTGACCTGGCACACCGAACCAATGTCAGGTGGCGACTCAGAGTTAATCCTTTTTGAGCAAATATTTTGTCACGTTTGAATTTGAAAATCCTTTCGAGCTTTACAAATCACTTTTATAGATTTTAAGAAGGTGAATGAAGTGAAAAAAGGGGTGTGACAGCTGCCAGAGCTCGAAGGGTTGTTATCACGATCCAAAATTCACTGCTTGTTATGGCACCTAACACAACCCTCTAGGTAAGTCAACTAATAACTATCCAAATTTAATCATATTAATAAAACAATTTAAACAAAGAAATTATCTGAAGTTTTATACATTTCCCAAGGACAGGTAGTACACATCATGAGCTTCTAAGAATAGAGTTTACCAAGTTGATATAAAATAAATATACCTTATGTTTGAAAAGTACATAAATAGAGTTTTATAAATCTAAGGCTACCATAAACAAAAGGCAGCTACAACTGGAACGCAAGTTCATCTTCAAATCCAGCAACCATCAAACATAGCAATAACATCAGCCAACATTTGCACGCAATGTGAAGAAGTATAGTATTAGTACAACCGACCTCATGTACTGGTAAGAAACAGACATAACTTTAGGTTGAAAGTAGTGACAAGCCCGAGCATAGGTCGGGTCCAACACCAATAACCAATAGCAGTTCACAACAACGTAAAATATATAAATAAGGAAGTAACTTAGAGATAAAATGCTCAGCTTTTTCACAGTTTTCCCGAAAATAGTTCCGCTTTCTCAAGAATATTAGTGAAAATCCAAATCTTTGACCAAACTCGTCGAAAAATATGAGCTAATTTAAAAACTATAATTTTTTCAAAAATACTTTCCACAATAAATAAGATGTTTCATTTTCTTTCTAGATAGCAAGTGTGAAATACCTCTCTATGCCCACGTATCAATGTGTGTAAAAAAAAGTCATGAATGACGTGATACCATACAAAATGAGGAAAAATATACAACTCTATGCATGTATGTCATGTGTGCATGCCAATACCGTGTATCTCAAAGATAAACTCATGTACTCACACTCATAGAGTACTCAACCTCACTATCTCGCATTATCTCTTACCGTGCTCAATACTCAGCATACTCAATCACTCGGCACTGTACAATACTCGTTGTGGCGTGCAACCCGATTCATATATATAGTCATAAGGCTCGTTGTGGCGTGCAACCTGATCCATACACATATAGCCAGAAGGCTTGTTGCGGCGTGCAACCCGAACCATATACATACATAGTCGACTGCGCTCACTAGGGGTGTGTAGACTTTGGAGGGGATCCTTAAGCCTAAGCGCTATATCGCTGCGGCATGCAGCCTGATCCCTTAACTGTCACTCATAATCAAGTCCTCAACCTTACTCAGTCCTCAATCTCTCCAGTCTCACTCATGGGCTCACACTGTCATGAAACTAGTCCGACAACAATGATATGATGTATCAAGAAATAACAACTAAGACTAAGATATGATGTGAATGCATGTATATGACTGAGTACGGACATATCAGTAAAATTCAGTAAGGTGACAGCAAGAAACAACCACTATGGGTCCTAATAATATCAGCATAAAGCCTATACATGATATCTAGCATGATTGACAGCTCAGTTATTTAATCACATAGTAAGAACACAGATATCAACAAAATAGGGCCACTAAATAGTGCCATGAAAACAACGGAGTCACCATTCACAGGGTGCACACCCACACGCCCGTCACCTAGCATGTGCGTCACCGCATTATCAATCACATAGCACGTAATTCAGGGTTTAATACCCTCATCACTAAGTTTAGAAGAGTTACTTACCTCGAACAAGCTAATTCCAATACCAAGCAAGCCAAGTGATGCTCCAAATATTCCATCTCGTGCGTTTCAACCTCTGAATGGCTCGAAACTAACCAAAAACAACTCAAATACATCAAACAATGTTGAAGAAACCATCCATAGAAAAAGGTCGAATCTTTAATCGAAAGCCCAAAATCGGCCAAAAAGACCAACTCGGGCCCGCACCTTAGAACTCGATAAAACTCACAAAAATCCAACAACCCATTCAATTATGAGTCCATCCATACTAGTTTCATCAAATTCCGACTCTGAATCGATATTCAAAACTCAATTACTCACTTTAGAAAAGTTTTTAATAAAAATCGCCAATTCTCATATCAAAATATGGACTAATTCAAAAATTAACTTCTGTGATCATATTAAAATGCAAAAACTATAGTAAGATACTGACACCCATGAATATACGAGAAGAACACCGCAAAAATCACCTCAATCGAAGCTCTAAAACTCAAGATATGCTCAGAATACCAAAAGAATGCAGTCTGATTTTTTTATAGACAGGGATTTTCGCTTTTGTAATAAAACTCCGCACCTGCACATTTCCAGCTATCATTTCCACTTTTTTGGACCATCTTTTGCACCCACGGGGCCGCAGATGCGGACCCAACTTCGCATCTGCGAAAGTACGAGCCCCAACTCTCTTCTCCGACACTAAAATGAGCATAACTCCCTCATACGATGTCCAAATTCGACGATTCTTTTTGCTATGACTCCGTAATTACGATACAGATCTAATGATTAATCAAAACATAAGTTGGAGCTTATATAATTAATATGTTACCTTTTATGCTTGAAGAAACGACATCGAAACATAAAAAATGAGCGTAACACAACCCAAACCCATCCGAAACTCACCCAAACCCCTAGAGACCTTGTTTCAACATACCAACAAGTCCCATATCATAACATGGACCTACTCGAGGCCTCAAAACACACATAAAAACATCAAAATGATAAATCACACCTCAATTCAAAATCAATGAACTTGAAACTTCAAATTTCCACAACTGATGCCGAAACCTACAAAATAACGTCCAATTGACCTCAAATTTTGCACCCAAGTCACATTTGAAATTACGGACCTTCTCCGGCTTTCGTAATTTTAATTTGACCCTGATATCAAAATGTCCACTCCCAGTCAAACTTTCTAAAATTCTAAGTTTCGCCATTTCAAGCCAAATTCTACTAAGGATCTCCAAATCACAATCCGGACGCGCTCCTAATTCCAAAATCACCCAAGGAACCTAATGAAACCTTCAGAAATCCAATCTGAGGTCAAATACTAAAAAGTCAAACTTGGTCAAACCTTTCAAAATTAAAGCTTCTAGTTGAGAATCATTCTTCCAAAACAATTACGAATAACCTATAAACCAAAACCGACAATTCACATAAGTCGTAATATATCATATGGAGCTATTGATGCTTGAAAACTACCGAGCGAAGTGCAATTTCTCAGAACGACTGGTCGGTTCATTACATCCTCCCCCACTTAAACATATATTCATCCTCGAATGTGCCCAGAGTTGTTCTCAAAGACATCCAACCGCAGTGTAATATTACCATGCACATACCCGAGGCTGATCCCACGTCACCCTATCTCACATAGGTCTGACAACACAACATAACGGAAATTTCATAATTCATCCTAGCCCATAAACCTTAGAACCAACTTTCCAATATCCGGAAGTTCTATAAGATCAGAATATCGCATATACTCACTTTATAAGTCTGAACAAGTTGTATCAACCAATAGTCATTACCCAAGATGACATCACATGATATACCACACTCATATACTCATAGCGATAATTTTTAATCATAGTAGCTGCCCAAAACAACCCAATACCGGTAATAAATCTCATATCAAACAAAGCCTCATTCTAAAACGTTCGTGCACAACCAATGATGTAATAAACACACAGAACTCATAACCATTCATTAGATCAACCAGTCATGGAGCTCCCTCTCCTTCAACTAGAACTATAGCAAATTTCTAAGCCAACTTTCGATATTATCCTTCCAACCATGCTGTAATCAAATCCAATAGTATCTATTATAGGTCCACCGACCTCATCTCTTCCAACACGACCACTCTAGTGACATGGGACCTCAATACAATCTAAAGCCACAACCCGTACAATCTGTGCACCAATAAGCAACATTCTAAATGTACTCAAACATGGAAAATGACTCAAACAAGAGAACCATCCACAAGATCAATGGGTACCACCACAATGCAATGCTAAGAATGCATCACACACCGCATAACTAAAACACACAAATCTCACACAAATGATCATACCTCAATACAACTCCGCTACAATGCGTGACCCCATTCAAACGCTGATCCATATTATATACCTCGAGCCACCCTACTCAAAAAAATCAATAACTATGCGAAATTTGATATCAAGTACCCAAAGTGCATTAATATAACCACGGAGAAGCAAATGACACAACGCCACACAAAACCTGAAGAAGCATAACTAATATGCCATCAACCAAGCAATATCCAATAATCTTCTCGCTAAAATTCTGCTATAAGACCCCAATAGAACCACACCATATGTGCATATAACCAATGAATCACAACCCCCCGTAGTATAGAAGAGCAACTCACAGATCATTTCAGAACACGAATAAGCTCAACAACAACCAAATGGCACCTCCCTCATCAATAGCAGTATGGAGCCAACCAATCCTACATGGTGTAGGATACACATCCTAATTGGGCCTACTAATAGACCCCTAAATCAACTCTGGTCATCAAAAATAGATAAGTAATCCTCCAAAAATCCACAATGACCTAACCATAACACATATCATCCTCTGAATAACTTTGGCCACATTTTCACAGTCCACAATCACAAAATAATCTACTCATGAGAACTCCCAGTATCCAAATCCATAGAGCACACGAATCACCATATATGATCCTAACTCCACCATCTGAATATCTAACACATCTCTCATACACGATCATCCCGCGAGGAATATTTCTAAAAAATTTCCATGCCACATAGCAAAATTTGAATATAAGCAGTCGATCAACTAGGAGAGTGTCGCAATACTAATAAAGTATCCATAACTCAAAACACATTGCCCCTTCTGAAATGTATACTGTCATCAAGCCATACCAAAGAGTAATATCATTTACTTAGTCATTTGAAACCGTCCATGCTGCCTAAGAATTTATGTCTTTCCCTACAAAACTGAATCGTGAAGTTGCACATGCCAATATCGATCCCACACAACACACCTCATATACCATGCCATCATATGAAAAATACGAGAACTTCATAATCCACTCCGAGTCATAAGAATCTACATACTCAATTGGCTAAAAACTTTCCATTTGATTTCATCTTTAGAAAATCATTATACATCACATGCTCCTCACGCCAGTAGGAAATATACTCCTCGAACTGTGGTAGAAACTATTGAGATCTCTTCGAAACCCATTTTCACATGATTAAGCCATCAGAACTGAATCTCTCTAACTCAACCAAGCCACACCGATCACCAAAAACCCAAGAGCATTGCCACGAAACACCTATAGAAACCCACCACATCATAAGCACCAAAAGAACCGATCATATCCATTATCATGCCGATCCAAACTACTACCAAGCTGTCCTATTTCTCCGAGTTCCTTCTGAATTACCTTCAAATTGATAGTTCTCCTTGCCATAATACCACAATCCTCAACTAAGAATCACTACATGAGACCCGAGCATAAAACCACACCGCCCTAAGGCTCATTGCTGCTGAATGCTCTTTTAAGCACCCCAAAAGTACCATAAACGAGATACCCACTCTGAAGAGACCTTCTGTGAATTTAAAGCTATTCATCTTACCTTCTTGATATTGAATGTAGAATCTATAATGATATAGAAATAATGCAAGTTTCGACATCATCCAATGTAACTCTCAGCTTTTAGCCATATATAAATCCGCAACATTCTCAATTGCCACATATAAATCTTGAATTCATTAGAACCATTCTCGAGAGTCATCTACTCTACTCGAATCTCAATAGCACCACCCAAATGGACCGAAAATCCTGTGCCCAATTTGCACCCCCAACACCCTAAGAAGTAATTCACACATCTAAGTAACTGAGCAAATTTCTACTCTGTGAACACTACATCCTTCACGAATAACCACTCAATCATTCCATGATTTTCATATACCCATAGAGTGTAATACAACCCGTATCCAGAAATTCCCTTACTCGAGTCATCCTCGATCTAGACCTCTGTATGTCATAAATGATTCACCCATTTACCTCAAATCGAAAACAATACAACACATAACCGTGCAATCAACCCATCGATAGCAGACTCCCCCACTTGGCTCTAGGGCAAGGAATAAAGCATTTGATAACTTATAATACCCATATTCTGCTGTTGCCCAAAATCTCGCACTGAAATTCAACTAAATCCTTCATAAGCTTATGTAACACAAACCATCTAATATCTCAAATCATCTGCAAATCTCGAATTCACCCTTGTAACAGTCAAGCCAACTCACATAAACGATCCAAACTCAAATTGCAACACATATAATTCACTGGTAAAAGAGAACTCGCTATAAAACAACATAGGGATCACACAAACCTCAAGACACCCCGCATGAGATAACCCAACTGCTTTGCCTCAAACTAACATCTCTTTATACCCTTCTACAGTCATAACTATTACGCAATCACTTAATCTTCCTAAGTCTGAACATATATCATGACATGAAAATCTACTTCACTCCTCAACTAAACAACATGAAAAGATCCTTCAACGCACTCATAACCCGAGACTATACGTCAAATCAAGCACCCAATAGTTCTTTCAATACCTGAGCTAAACCTTCTCGTCACATTCAAAACATGTGAACAAATCTCACAGTCACATCATACTCATCACGTAGTCATCCAGCCACAAATTCCACTAATAGGGACACTACAGGACATATAAATCTAAAAGCAAGTTCTCATACAATCAACACCTCTGTGCTCAAGCTACAGCCAAAATCCAGCCTCAAGTCCTCCTGTCTGGCCCATCATCAACACATATAAACCACATCTCGCACCTCCTCTAGGGAATCACAAGATGTCGATGCACAGCTGATACCGAGCGCTCAAGTACACATATGAATGCACGAAAGGAATTTAAAAGATTACGCTTCAAGATGAATCAATGCTGCACGATAAGGAAATAAAGATGGGAAGTATATCCTAAATGCCCTGTAGCCTCTCAAAAATAGGTATGGACAACATCATACTGATCCTCAAGACATGTATAACCTATGAACATAGAGCTCTGATACCAATCTGTCACCAAGCAAAATCCATTAGTCGTGATGGTGCCTAACCCGACCCGCTAGGTAAGCCAACTAATAACTATCCAATTTTAATCATATTAATAAAATAATTTAAACCAAAAAATTGTCTAAAATTTTATACATTTCCCAAGGACTGGTAGTACAAATTATGAGCTTCTAAGGATAGAGTTTACAAAGCTGATATGAAATAAATACACCTTCTATTTGAAAAGTACATAAACAAAGTTTTATAAATCTAAAGCTACCATTTACAAGAGGCAGCTACAACCGGAATACAAGTACATCTTCAAATCCAGCTCCCATCAAATATAGCAACAACAACAGCCAACATCTGCACGCAATGTGCAGAAGTATAGTATCGGTACAACCGACCCCATGTACTGGTAAGTAACAAACCTAACCTTAGGTTAAAAGTAGTGACGAGCTGAAACATAGGTCGGGTCCCACACCAATAACCAACAACAGTTCATAACAACGTAGAGCATATAAATAAGGAAGTACTCAGAGATAAAATGCTCAACCTTTTCATAGTTTTTCCGAAAATAATTCCGCTTTCTAGAGAATATCAATGAAAATCCAAATCTTTGACCAAAATCGTCGAAAAATATGAGATAGTTTGAAAATTATAATTTTTTCAAAACTACTTTCCACAACAAATAAGATATTTTTTTTTCTTTCGAGATAGCAAGTGTGAAATATCTCTATATGCTCAAATATCAATGTGTGTAAAAAAATTCATGAATGACGTTATACCGTACAACATGAGAAAAAAAATACAACTCTCTGCATGTATGTCGTGTGCATCCCAATACCGTGTATCTCAGAAATGTACTCATGTACTCACTCTCACAGAGTACTCAACCTCACTGTCTTGCATTATCTCTTAGCATGCTCAATACTCAGCACACTCAATCACTCAACACTATATAATACTCGTTGCGGCGTGCAACCCAATCCATATATATATAGTAATACAGTACTCGTTGCGGCGTGCAACCCGATCCATATACATATAGCCATAAGTCTCGTCGACGTGCAACCCGACCCATATACATATATATACATAGTTGGCTGCGCTCACTAGGGGTGTGTAGAATCCGGAGGTGCTGCTTCAACCCAAGCGCTATATCGATACGGTGTGCAACACGATCCCATAAAATGTAATCAATGTAACATGTTATGGCGTGCATCCCAATCCCATAACTATCACTCATAATCAGACCCCCAGCCTCATTCAGTCCTCAATCTCTCCAGTCTCACTCACAGACTCACAATATCATAAAACTTGACCGGCATCAATGATATGATGTATCAAGAAATAACAACTGAGACTGAGATATGATATGAATGCATGAATATGATCGAGTACGAACATATCAGAAACAATCGGTGAGGTGACAGTAGGAAACGACCACTATGGGTCCTAACAATATCAGCATAAAGCCTAAACATGATATCTAGCATGATTGACAGCTCAATTACTTAATCACATGTTGAGAACACAGATATCAACAAAATAGGGCCACTAAACAGTGCCATGAAAATAACGGAGTCATTATTAACTGGGTGCACGCCCACATGCCTATCACCTAGCATATGCGTCACCTTATCATAAATCACATAGCACAGAATTTGGGGTTTCATACCCTCAGCACTAAGTTTAGAAGAGTTACTTGCCTCGAACAAGATAATTCCAATACCGAGCAAGCCAAGCGATGCTCCAAATACGCCATCTTGCACGTTCCGACCTCCAAAATGCTCGAAACTAACCAAAAACAACTCAAACACATCAAACAATGTTGAAGGAACCAATACCAATCGAAAAAGGTTGAATCTTTAATCAAAAAGTCCAAAATCGGCCTAAAAGCCCAACCTGGACCTGCACCTCGGAACATGAAACATCTCACAAAATCCGACAACCCATTCAATTATGAGTCTAACCATACTAATTTCATCAAATTCCCACTCCGAATTGATGTTCAAAACTCAATTACTTACTTTAGAAAAGTTTTTGATATAAATCCCCAATTCTCCAATCAAAATATGGATTAATTCAAAAATGAACTTTTGTGATCATTTCAAAATAAAAAAGTTATAGTTAGATGCTGACCCCCATGAAAATATGATAAGAACACCGCAAAAATTATCTCAATTCGGAGCTCTAGAACTCAAGATATGCTCAAAATACCAAAAGAACGCAGTCTGATTTTTTTATACACAGGGATTTTTGCTTTTGCGATAAAAACATTGCACCTACGCATTTCCAGCTGTCATTTCCACTTTTGCAGACCATGTTTCACACCCCGGGGGCCGCAGATGCGGACCCAACTTCGCATCTGCGATAGCACCAGCACCAGCTCTCTTCTCTGACACTAAAGTGAGCATAAGTCCCTCATAAGATGTCCAAATGCGACGATTCTTTTTGTTATGGTTTCTTAATTACAATACAAATCTAATGCTTCAAAAATTGGAGCTTATTTTATTAATGTGGTGCCATTTAAATGATGTCGAAACATAAAAAACGAGCGCAACACAACCCAAACCTATCTGAAACTCACCCGAGCCATTCGAGACCCCGTTCGAACATACCAACAAGTCCCATATCATAAAACGGACCTACTCGAGGCCTTAAAACACACATAACAACATCGAAATGACGAATCACACCTTAATTCGAAATCAGTAAACTTGAAACTTCAAACTTCCACAACTGATGGCGAAATCTACCAAATCAAGTCCCAATTGACCTTAAATTTTGCACACAATTCACATTTGACATTACGGACCTGATCCAACTTCTAGAATCGGAATCTGACCCTGATATCAAAAATTTCACTCCCTCTCAAACTTTCCAAAACTCCAACTTTTGCCATTTCAAGCCAAATTCTACTATGGACCTCCAAATCACAATTCGGATGCGCTCCTAAGTCCAAATTCACCCAAAGAAGCTAATGGAACCATCAAAAATCCAATCCGAAGTCAAATACTAAAAAGTCAAACTTGGTCAAACCTTTCAAATTTAAAGCTTCTATCTGAGAATCATTCTTCCAAATCAATTCCGAATAACCTGAATACCAAAACCGATGATTCACATAAGTCGTAATACATCATACGAAGTTACTCAAGCCTGAAAACTATCGAGCAAAGTGCAATTTCTCAGAACAACTAGTTGGGTCTTTACAGTTGTTTTGCTTCCGGTTCAGGGCTTCATCCCCTTCATCTTCCTCTCCAGTTCCCGAATACTCAGAGTTAGTATTCAAAGAGGTAGAAGAAACGGGGCGAGCATGAAGTTTAGCTCAGAGTTTTTCAATCTTGGATTGGAGCTTTTCATTTTTAGCTTTCATAAAGCTGATTTTGGAATCAAGCTCAATGTTGGTGGTCGAGTGAATTTGATTCTGCTCCATGACTCTTTTGAGTCTCTTCCATTCTTGCTCTCCTCTCCTCAAAAGCACTGGCCTCCTAGATTTTTGAGCGTAATCTAGCCTTCAATTTATTAACTTGCTCTATAAAGGCAGACTCATGCTCGGCAACGGCAGTCACAGTATTATAAAGTTTGGCCCATTTAGAATCTTTAAGGTCTTCATGTAATTGAGTGGATTCTTGTTTGTAGGACATTCTATATGGATCGGACAACTACAACCGGGCCTCAAGATCATTCATTTGACCAATTTTTGCCTCTAGCACTGTTAGGTGCTCGGTAAGCTGATTCCGTTCAACCAATAGTTGATCTCGTTCTATAGTTGGTGCTTTTTTATCGAAGATCAACATTTGCAGGCCTTCGGAAGCAAGAAGGTTGGCCTGAAGAGTTTAAAGCTAAGATTATTAATTCAAAATATAACAAATAAAGAGTGATGTGAGATGGTTATGTTGATACATGTGTCGAGCAGTGCTTGTTATTGCTTAGCTAACATTTACCAGAGAGAGAGTCCATCTTTCTATAGTCTTTTTCTGTGGCCAGCGGCTTCAGATAATTATCAAGCTCCACCAGCTTGGAGAGTATATTGGACTCATTCGAAATAGAAAGGATGACACTTTGTTTTCCATGGGGTTATTGAGTGAATGCCGAGTAAGTATTTCCCAGATTTCGGAGAATGAGCACTTTCCATTTGTTCGAATGGCACCGGTGGAGAGGAAGCACTTGGTGTACCCAGTTGGTAAGAGCACTTTCCACCTTCAAGATTCTAGTATAGGTGATATCCAGAATTGTCTGTACCCATTGAGCTAGATCTTGAACCCGTGGTGGTTTCCAATTAGTAGATGAAAAAAGATGAATTTAAAGTTAGCAAAGAAGGAGGATCTTTTTAAAAATGGAAAGAAAGAGGTACCTAAAGACTTACGAAGAAGATTCTATGATTTAGGAAAAGCAGGTGTTGTGGTCGGGAGGATTTCCCTGATAGCAATGACAACGAACCGTTCTATCCATCCACGATCGTTGTCGTCATCAATGCTGGTAAGAAGGGAATAGTGACCAGGTTTACTAAGTTTTAGCACACCTCCACGGAAGATCTTTGGGGAGTATAGGTTCATCATGTGTGCAAGAGTTAGGGTTTCCCCAATATCATATCATAATTGGTGGAGGCAAGCCACCGTATGCCATACAGATAGGCCTACTTGAGCCAAAGCATATTTGGTACCGGTGGCAGAATTGTAAGATTATTGGATCAATTCCTTCACCCACTCTCAAAGTAAAAGGGTATGTATAAACATACATGAACCCTGGTTTGGAGAAGGTGACCTTTCTACCTCATTAGGGATAAATATTTCAATGTTGTTCAAATTGCAATCCTCCTTCACAGCATGGATGCTAGAAAGAAGAATGAAAGAAGGATACCTACGAACATGCCAGTGTCTGTCACTTTGGATTTGCAAGTTCTTTTTGTTTTTGAAGGTTAGATTTCGTGCTAAGATAAAGGGGTATGATGGTGTTTATAGTAGGAGGTTCGGCAACTTTAGCCTCATTTCTTTTGTTCTTCTTTGGACCTTCACCAAAGAAAAGGCCAGAGTTTCCGAGGATAGCAAAGTTAGAAGGCATGCTAATAAGAAATTTATGAAGAAATATTTTACCATGAGAGTTCAAGTTTGCAAGTATGCTTTTAAGGTAAATCAGAAAAGAAGGAGTTGAAAAGGTAAAGAGTAAAAATTATGAGTAGTGGAGAAGTTATAGGCGTCAAAAATCGTGATCATGATTACCTCAAAAACTGGAAAAAATATTTGTCAAATTGTGGGGTAACGTGTATTTAGGTCATTAAATGCGGAGTGATATGCATCCTTTTTAAATGTCAGAAACTCTTTAGAAACTTGCCCCTTAAGGAAAAGGGTTTTCTCTACTTCCCGTTGATACTAAAGTATTGTCACTGAAAACTTGGGGGACTATTTGTATGCGGAAAAATTTGTTAGTGATATTTGGATGAATGAAGGGATCACATGTGGAGCTGAAGACATGTTGTCACGACCCAAGTTCTCCCTATGTGAGCTATCGTGACGACACCTAGTCTCTACGACTAGGTAAACCTAACAATTTCGAAAAAAAGAACCAAAATGCGGAAAACTAATATAAACTGAAGATAAACAAATATAAAAGTGTTTAAGATGTCGTCGGCATATATCAATACAAGATCTCAAAAACTGAACAATTCCCAAAACCCAAAATCTCATGAAATCACAAGCTATGAATGCTACATTGTGCTCTAACTCCAGAATGTATAAATCAAGATAAATACAAAAGGGCTAAAACTATAAGTGAGAATGGAAAGGGACTCCTCGGTCTGCGGACGCAGCAGATATACCTTAAGGTCTCTAGAAAATTGCCTCGCCTCAGAGGTAGTAGGGCTGAGTCGGAGTACCTGGATCTGCACATGAAAAACATACACAGAAATGGCATGAGTACACCACAACGGTACTCATTAAGCACCAAGCCTAACCTCGGTCGAGTAGTGACGAGGAAGGTCAAGGCCCTACTGATTATAGCTGAAAAACGAGGTGAAATAGTATAGAATACGACAATATAATTAAATGCTAACAATAAGAAGTAACACTGGATAATAAGAATAACAACAACTATAACAGAGATAAAATAATCATAAAAGGAATACCACTTAGCACAGAGATAACAACTGGCGATCTCTCAGTATCTCGAGGATCTCTAAGTATCCTCAATAGGTGTGCTGGGGATCTCTCAGTATCGCGAGGATCTCTTAGTATCCTCAATATATATATTGGGGATCTCTCGGTATCCCAAGGATCTCTTAGTATCCTCAATATACGTACTAGGGATCTCTTAGTATCCCGCATTACAGTCCAAATCAAAATATGTGCAGAGGATCTCCCGGGATACCGTCTCATAGTCCCAAAGTAAACACACAGCAGCAACACGAAGAATACTCAATTAATTTCAATCTCATACCAAGCTAAAACATGTATTTCTAACCTAGCATGCTACACATAATCCAAATAAGGCAGTTTGAGCAAGTAAAGCAATTAAGTCAATTAGACATGCTTCCCTAAGCTAACATCAGGCTTAAATTGCAAGTAGTATAAACAGGAAAGGAAACATAATTAAAGTTACTTAATGAAAAAAGGATTTTCAATAATTAGCACAAGTACGCACTCGTCACCTCACGTACAAGGCATTTCAAATATCAACAATACCAAATCCTAAGGGTAGTTCCCCCACACAAGGTTAGGCAGGACACTTGCCTCAAACCAGTTCAAAATCAACTTGAAACCACGTTTTTTCCACGAGTACTTGACTTCAAATGGCCTGAATCTAATTAATTCAATTGCATAATGTGAATATAAGTTCAAGTAACTTATTCCACTAATTAATTCTAAGCTAATACGCGAAATTAGGAAAAATGACAAAAATGCCCCCAGGCCCAGGTCTCGGAATCGGGTAAAAGTTGCAGATTATGAACCCTCATTCACTCACGAGTCTAACCATACCAAAATTATCCAAATCCGATGTTAAATCCCCAATCAAAACTCGAAAATATGTATAAGAACCTTTCCAATTGTTTTCCCAATTTCTCACCCCAAATCCGAAATTAGATGATGAATTCATATTTAGATTAATGGGTTATAAGCAAAAAGGAGTTAAGAATTATTACCCAATCGGTATCTCTAAAATCCCTCAAAATCTCGCTCAAATCTGAGGCCGTCTTCACACTGCTCTAACTACAGTTCAAATTCTAAAGCTTAAGCTATCTTTTATGGACTAAGTGTCCCAAAACACTCCGAAACTCAAAACCAAACATCCCGGCAATCACAATAGCAGAAACAAACATGGGGAAAATAGTTAATAGGGGATCGGGGCGTTAATTCATAAAACGACTGGCCGGGTCGTTACATCCTCCTACACTTAAACATTCGTTCGTCCTCGAATGAGCATAGAGACATACCTGAAGTAGTGAAAAGATGAGGGTAACGGCTGCGCATATCCTGCTCGGTCTCCCAGGTCGCCTCCTTGACCGGTTGAACCCGCCACTAAACCTTCACCGATGCAATGTTTTTTAACCTCAGCGTTCGAACCTGCCTGTCCAATATCGTCACTGGCTCCTCAACATAAGATAGACCCTTGTCCAACAGGACTAAACTGAAATCCAACACGTGCGACGGATCACCGTGATACTTCCAGAGCATTGAAAGATGAAATACTGGATGAACTCCTGCCAAGATAGGAGGTAAGGCAAGCTCATAAGCAACCTACCTAACACACCGCAATATCTCAAAAGGACCAATAAACCTCGGACTCAACCTCCCTTTCTTCCCAAATCTTATAACGCCCTTCATAGGCATAACCCGAAGCAGAACCCGCTCTCCGACCATATAGGAAACATCACAAACCTTCCGGTCCGCATAACTCTTTTATCTGGACTGGGCTGTGTGGAGTCTATCCTAAATCACCTTGACCTTCTCCAAAGCATCCTGAACCAAGTCTGTGCCCAATAATCTAGCCTCACCCGGCTCAAACCAACCTACCGGGGATCTACACTACCTACCATATAAAGCCTTGTACGGTGCCATCTGAATGCTGGACTGATAGCTTTTGTTTTAAGCAAATTCCGCCAATGGAAAGAACTGATCCCAAGACCCTCCAAACTTATTCACACACGCACGGAGCATATCCTCAAGAATATGGATAGATCGCTCGGACTATCCGTCCATCTAAGGGTGAAATGTTGTACTCAACTCCACCCGAGTACCCAACACATGTTGTATGGCCCTCCAGAATCGTGATGTGAACTGAGTACCTCTATCTAAAATGATGGAAACTGGAATACCATGTAGACGAATAATCTCCCAGATATAGATCTCCGCCAGTCGCTCCGAAGAATAGGTAGTACACACAGGAATGAAGTGCGCGGACTTAGTCAGCCGATCCACAATCACCCAAATGGCATCGAACTTTCTTAAAGTCCGTGGGAGCCCAACTACGAAGTCCATGGTGATCCGCTCCCACTTCCACTCTGGAATCTCTATATGCTGAAGCAACCCACCCGGTCTATGGTGCACATACTTCACCTGTTGACGATTGAGGCACCGAGCTACAAACCCAACTTTGTCTTTCTTCATCCGCCTCCACCAATAGTGCTGCCTTAAATCTTGGTACATTTTCGCGGCACCTGGATGAATGGAATACCGCGAACTATGGGCCTCCTCTAAAATCAATTCCCGAAACCCATTAACATTGGGTACACATAGCTGACCTTGCATCCTCAATACCCCGTCATCACCAATGGTCACATCTCTAGCATCACCGTGCAGAACATTGTCCTTGAGGACAAGCAAATGAGGGTCATCAAACTGACGCTCCCGGATACGATCAAACAAGGAAGACCGAGAAACCACGCAAGCTAGAACCCGACTGGGCTCCGAAAGATCTAATATCATAAACTGGCTGGCTAAGG
Source organism: Nicotiana tabacum (assembly GCF_000715075.1). NCBI lineage: Eukaryota > Viridiplantae > Streptophyta > Magnoliopsida > Solanales > Solanaceae > Nicotiana > Nicotiana tabacum. Next base: position 60,188,388 of record NC_134085.1, read on the forward strand.
CCTGAACATCCATCCCCATGGGCCTCTCCACTGCTGGTAAATAATCCAAACTCCCCAAACTCTCTGTCGGCGACTCAAAACATCGGCCACCTCATTGGTCTTGCCCGGGTGATACAAGATAGTGATATCATAGTCCTTCAGTAGCTCTAACCACCTCCTCTGATGCAAATTAAGGTCCTTTTGCTAGAACATATGCTGCAAACATCGGTGATCAGTATAAATCTCATAAGGCATGTCATACAAATAATGATGCTAGATCTTCAAGGCGTGAATAATAGCAGCTAACTCGAGATCATGTACATGATAATTCTTCTCATGTACCTTAAATTGTTTGTATGCGTAGGCAATCACCCTACCGTCCTGCATCAATACCGCTCCAAGTCCAATCCTCGAGGCATCACAATAGACAGTATAAGACCCCAAACCTGTAGGCAATATCAAAACTGGGGTCGTAGTCAAAGTTGTCTTGAGCTTCTGAAAGCTCGCCTCACACTCTTTCGTCCACTGGAACGGAGCACTCTTCTGTGTCAAACTGGTCATAATGATGCAATAGATGAAAACCCCTTAACAAATCGATGGTAATAACCCGCCAAGCCAAGGAAACTGCAGATCTCTGTAGCTGAGGATGGTCTAGGCCAACTCTGCACTGCCTCCACTTTCTTCGGATCCACCTAAATACCCTCACTCGATACCATGTGGCCTAAGAATGCCACAGAATCCAACCAAAACTCACATTTCGAGAACTTTGCATATAACTTCTTTTCCCTCAAAGTCTAAAGCACTGCCCTCAGATGCTGTTCATGATCTTCCCGACTCTGGGAGTACACCAGAATATCATCAATAAAGACAATGATGAACGAGTCAAGATATGGCTGGAACACACTGTGCATCAAATGCATAAAGACTGTTGGGGCATTGGCCAGCCCAAATGACATAACAAGGAACTTGTAATGACCATACCGAGTCCTAAAAGCAGTCTTCGGGATATCAAGCTCCCGAATCTTCAACTACTTGTAAACTAAATGCAAGTCAATCTTAGAAAACACTCGCGCACCCTGTAGTTGGTCAAACAAATCATCAATACGAGACAAATGATAAAGGTTCATCACTGTAACTTTGTTCAACTGGTGATAATCAATGCACATATGCATAGAACCATCATTTTTCTTCACAAATAAGACAGGAGCACCCCAAGGTGATACATTGGGCCGAATAAAACCCTTATCAAGTAATTCCTATAACTGATCTTTCAACTCCTCCTAGGTTCCATACGATACGGAGGAATAGAAATGGGTTGAGTGCCCGACAACAGATCAATGCAAAAATCAATATCTCTATCGGGCGGCATGCCCGAAAGATCAGCTAGAAACACATCAGAATCCCGAACTACTGGGACTGAATCAACTGCAGGGGTATCAATACTGACATCTCTCACATAAGCTAGATATGTGTAACACCCCTTCTCAACCATACGCTGAGCCTTAAGGAATGAAATAACTCTACTAGGAGTATGATCTAAGGTTCCCTCCACTCAACTCGTGGTACACCTATCATAGCTAGCGTCACGGTTTTGGCGTGACAATCAAGAATAGCATAATGGGGCGACAACCAGTCCATGCTCAAGATAACATAAAAATCTACCATGATGAGCAAAATAAATTGGCTCTGGTCTCAAAACCACTAAGAGCAACCACAAATGACCGATAAACGCGGTCCACAACAAGAGAATCTCCCATAGAAGTAGAAACATAAATAGGGGAACTCAAAAAATCCCGAGATACACCCAAATGCGGGGCAAAATAGGAAGACACATAAGAGTAAGTGGAGGTTGGATCGAATAAAATCGATGCATCTCTATGACAAACCAAGACAATACCTGTGATGACAGAATCAGAGGCAACCGACTCGGTACTTGCAAGAAGGGCATAATATCTGGCCTGGCCTCCCTCTCTAGGGCGGCCTCTACTTTCCCGACCCCCACTTCTAGCTGGCTGAGCAAGTGGGCTAGCAACTAGAGCTGTAATCATATCCTGAGAACTCTACAGGGCACGATGTGGCTGAAAAATCTGTGGAGGTGCACTCCTTCCAAGTCTAGGGCAACCCCTCACCACATGGCATGTGTCACCACACTCAAAACAATCTCTGAGAGGACATGGTGGCTGTGACTGGCTAGGGCCATGTCTGCTGGACTAACCTTTGAAAGCACCCCACACAGGAGGCGCACTAGATACTGGAGGTGCATAATAAGGCTCCCGAGGCCAAGGAGGAGCTGGAATACCACTGGCTGCTGGAAGAGCTGAATGAACAGGGTGATTCATATAACCCCTACCATGATGACCTGCAGTTGGGGCACGGGCACCAGAATAATGGCCGACTCTCGAGACCTCTTGGTCTCCCTCTCCTCTCTCTCCCTAGCATGCATACCCTCAATTCTCCTAGCAATGCTCACCACTTGTTGATAAGAAATATCCATCTCCAACTCATGAGCCATGCTAGACCTGATGCTGGGAATAAGCCCCTCAATAAACCGGCGAACCCTCTCGCGAACAGTAGAAACCAAGGCTAGGGCATGTCTAGCCAAGCTAGTGTAACAGATAACATACTCCGAGATAGTCATAGTACCCTAGCACAAATGCTCAAACTCTGTGCGCCATCCCTCCCTGAGGCTACGAGGAACAAACTTGCTTAGGAACATATCTGATAACTTAGTCCAATTCAGGGAAGCTGCCACATCCGGACTGTCTAACTCATAGGTACGCCACCACTCATAGGCGGCTGCTTGAAGCTGGAAGGTAGTGAAGGAAACCCCGCTTGATCCTGATTCCCATGGTATGGAGGATATTGTGGCACTCATCTATAAATCCCAGAGCATCATCTGATGCTAGACTAGTGAATATAGGAGGCTTGTACTTCTTGAACCTCTCAAGCCTCAACTGCTCATCCTGGGATGCCGCTGCCCTATCCTCGGGCTGATCTGGGACTGCAGGCTGTACAGGAATAATCTCTAAGACCTGATCAACATGCACTCGCTACTCAGGAGTGCGGGCGGTGGGAGTATGTGCTCCTCCCCAGGCCTGAGATTTAGCTGCAGCAAAGGGAAACAACCCTGCCTGAGCCAGAGTGGTGTACATGCTCATGAACTGTGCAAGAGTCTTTTTGAGAGCTGGAGTAGTAGTAGCAATAGGCGTATCAGGTGCCTGGACACCAGCTGGAACTGCTAGTGGCAGCTTGCATGAGTGTTTTGGCTGCATCACATGCACGTCCTTGACCTCTACCCGGGCCCCAACCTCTGACGGCTCCAGTAGAAGGCACGAGTGTCTGGTCACCTCCGATAGCATGTGTCCTCACCATTTGTAAGAAAATGGAAGACAGAGGTTTAGGATTGTGATGTCAAAAATCTTGCACGATAGGTAAATCAAATGAAGCGGAATTTTCCTAACGGTTATGTAGCCTCTAATAGATAAGTACAGACATCTCCGTATCGATCCGCGAGACTCTAATAAATTGGTTTGTGATTTATGACTCCTATGAACCTATAGCTCTGATACCAACTTTTCATGAACCAAGTTTACCCTTCGTAAACTGTCGTGATGGAACCTAGTCTCTACGACTAGGTTAGCCTAACAATTTCGAAAAAAAGAACCAAAATGCGAAAAACTAATATAAACTGAAGATAAACAAATATAAAAGTGTTTAAGATGTTGCTCGGCATATACCAATACAAGATCTCGAAAACTGAACAATTCCCAAAACCCGGAATCTCATGAAATCACAAGCTATGAATGCTACATTATACTCTAACTCTAGAATGTCTAAATCAAGATAAATACAGAAGGGCTAAAACTATAAGAGAGAATGGAAAGGGATTCCTCGGTCTGCGGACGCAGCAGATATAACTTGAAGTCTCTGGAGAATCGCCTCGCCTCAAGGGTAGTAGGGCTGAGTCACAGTACCTGGATCTCCACATGAAAAACATGCGCAGAAAGGGCATGAGTACACAACAACGGTACTCAGTAAGTGTCAAGCCTAACCTCGGTCCAGTAGTGACGAGGAAGGTCAGGGCCATATTGATTATAGCTGAAAAACGAGGTAAAATAGTATACAATACGACAATATAATTAAATGCTAATAATAAGAAGTAACACATGATAATAAGAATAACAACAACTATAACAGAGACAAAATAATCACAAAAGGAATACCTCTCAACACAGAGATAACAACTGGGGATCTCTCAGTATCCCGAGGATCTCTTAGTATCCTCAATATATATGTTGGGGATCTCTCGGTATCCCAAGGATCTCTTAGTATCCTCAATATACGTGCTGGGATCTCTCGGTATCCCGCACTACAGCCCAAATCAATATATGTGCAGGGGATCTCCCGGGATACCGTCCTGTAGTCCCAAAGTAAACACACAGCAATAACACAAAGAATACTCAATTAAATTCAATTTCATACAAAGGTAAAACAGGTATTTCTAACCTAAAATGCTACACATAATCCAAATAAGACAGTTTGAGCAAGTAAAGCAATTAAGTCAATTAGACATGCTTGCCTAAGTTAACAGCATACTTAAATTGCAAGTAGTATAAACAGAAAAGGAAACACAATTAAAGTTACTCAATGAAAACATGATTTTCAACGATTAGCACAAGTACGCACTCGTCACCTCACGTACAAGGCATTTCAAATATCAACAATACCAAATCCTAAGGGGAGTTCCCCCCCCCCCCCACAAGGTTAGGCAAGTCACTTACCTCGAACTAGGTCAAAATCAACCCGAAACCACGCTCTTCCCATGAGTACTCGACAACAAATTGCCCAAATCTAATCAAATCAATTACGTAATGTAAATATAACTTCAAGTAACTCATTTCACTAATTAATTCTAAGCTAATACGCAAAATTAGGAAAAATGACCAAAATACCCCTCGGGCCCACATCTCGAAATCGTGTAAAAGTTACGGATTATAAACCCTCATTCACTCACGAGTCTAATCATACAAAAATTATCCTAATTCGATGTCAAATCCCCAATCAAAATTCGAAATTTAGGTCTAAGAACTTTTCCAAAATTTTCCCAATTTCTCACCCCAAATCCGAAATTATATGATAAATTTATATTTAGATTAATGGGTTATAAGCAAAAAGGAGTTAAAAATCATTTCCCAATCGATATGCCTGAAAATTCCTCAAAATCTCACTCAAATACGAGCTCCCAAGCTCTAGTTTTGATAAAAATTGTCAAACCCTCGACTTTGAAATTTTATATTGTGCCCAGATAATTCCTTCTTCGTGAATACGGAAAGACCATTGCGTTCACGAAGCACAACTTCGCTTGGTCTAGTCTTCCTTCATCGTGAACGCGGTGTCTCTGTCACGAACGCGGTGACCATCTCCCCCCCTCCTACGCAAACGCGGGACCATCTTTGGGAATGCGTAGGTATAAGACCTCACAGCCTCGTGAAAGTGGGAACACCTTCGCGAACATGAAGCATTAAACTTCCACTAGCCCCAGCTCATCTTCGCGAACACGATACCCTACTCGCGAATACGAAGAAGGAAACCAGAACTGACCTACTACAATTTTTCTGCAAGTTCCAAAAATAACCCGTTGAGCATCCGAAACATACCCGAGGCCGTCGGGACCTCAACCAAATATGCCAATCAATCCTAAAACATCATTCAAACTTGTTCCAACCTTTGGAACGCTCAAAACAACATCAAACGCCGATTTAACATCGGATTCAAGCCTAAGAACTCCAAAAACTCTCAAATTACACTTCCGATCAAAAACTCTCTATCAAACCTTGTCCGAATGACCTGAAATTTTGCAAGCACGTCACATTGAACACCGCGGAGCTACTCCAACTTCAAAAATCCAATTCCGACCCCTATATCAAAATCTCACTATCGAACAAGAAACTTCAAAAATTCAACTTTCGGCATTTCAAGCCTAAATAAGCTACGAACCTCCAAAACACAATCCGAACACGCCCCTAAGATCGAAATCACCCAATGGAGCTAACGGAACCAACAGAATTCCATTCCGAGGCTGTCTTCACACTGCTCCGACTACGATCCAAATTCTAAAGCTTAAGCTCTCTTTTAGGAACTAAGTGTCCCAAAACACTCCGAAACTCAAAACCAAATATCCCGGCAAATCAAAATAGCAGAAACAAATACAGAAAAAGCAGTTAATAGGGGATTGGGGTGTTAATTCTTAAAACAACCGGTCAGGTCGTTACACATGTAGGATATGAGTTAGCAAATAGTCGATATTGGTTGTAAGCATATGACCGGTGCTGGATGATTCCCAATGACAGAATTGCCGATGACAATGATTCAAAGTATTGACATCAGGTAGCATTTAATGAGCCGCCGTTATAGAGAATATCTGTATTTATGGGCAACCGTTATATAGTCATCAATGACAGTTTTATTCTTATTCAAGAGGAGCTTGATTTGAGGATCTTGTCTCCCTAAATAGGGTTATAAATAGGAGAATTAGCAACCATTATAAGGAGGAAAAAAATATTCTATACACAAAGGCTTAAGTCATCGCTCGTCTTACAAAACTATTATTTGACTTTATTCTTGAATATTGTTCTCGCTTCTGTCACCAGAGATGCTAAGTTCATAGCCAGGCTTGTATTTTCTGTAATTTTATTTCATGATCTTATTTTTGTTCTTGTTTATTTCATATTTCCGGATCAAATTAATTAACGTATCTTTAAACCACGTAACAAATTCAATTGTACCATTTTACGAGTAAACAATATCAACTATTTAAACGATTAGTAGGGCTGATGTGTCTTTTGTAAATTGCTATATTGGTGCTTTCACGCGACTAACAAGAAAGTTTGAAGGTGATGTGAAAACTATATTACAGAATTAATTTTCCGAATAAAGGTAAAAAATTAAATTTTCAATCTATCCTATATTTATTACATTTATCTCTATACTCTTAAAATGATTTTAAGGTGCCATTTACACAGATCTGTCCAGTAGAAAATCCTCAAGTAATATTCACTGCACTTATTGATAAAAGACACGTGTCCATATATACAAGTAGTGGTTGAGATTGCAGCATCTCCTTCGTTCTCTGTCACATTGTCACTCTATTCTTCATTACCTTATTTCTCTACCCATCACCCACTTGTCAACACTGTAATTTTGTTAGCCAATTATATAGGAGTATTTTACTACAATTTTAAAGAGTTTGGGTTTTTCCCCTTCTCAATTATTAGGGAAGTTATGTATTGTAATCTCCTTCTTCCCCGTGTTCTAAATTTAGGGTTTTATTCAATGTCAAAACACATTCTTACACTTGTGAAATCACACATTTTTATTTTTTTTTATTGTTTTGTTTCCATGCATTGTTATGCTTTTCAGTTTTCTATAATAAGTAGAAGAAGAAATAGAAGAAGGGTTTGAAGGGCCTCGGAAATCCTGCTTGAAGGAAGCATTTGTTGATCAGCAACAATGTTTATGTGATCGCAATACTACTAAATGTCACTACAAGAAATCAGTCTTTTAGTGACGACCAAAGTCGCCATAAAATCATAAAAAATGTTTACAGCAGCGACTTTGGAATCGCTACGAGTACTTCCATTATTGAATGTTACTAGTGGTGACAACATGAGGTTGCCACAGAATGTATACATTTTGTGGCGATATTATCGCTACAAAAACTAAACGTACTCGCCACAAGAAAGAATTCCACCAAACTGATTTTATCGAAGTCTCTACTGAAGAGTAACATTTAGTGGCGATTTGGTCGCCACAAAAATAATTAATCATCAGTGGCAACTCTAATAGCGCTACTGTAGAGTGACATTTAGTGGAGACTTAGTTGCCACAAAAATTATTAGCCATCCATGGCAACTCTAATACCACTACTGAAGAGTCACATTTAGTGGCGACGTAGTCTCCACAAAAATGGTTAGCCATCAGTGGCAACTCTAATAGCGCTACTGAAGAGTGACATTTAGTGGCGACTTAGTTGCCACAAAACTGATTAGCCATCAGTGGCAACTCTATATCGCTACTGAATAGTAATTTTTAGTAACAACTGAAACTGGCCATTAATATTAATCTAGTAGAAACAGAATACTAGAGTTTAATTTAGTATTGATATTAAAATTACTCTAGCAACTGAAACTTATATATATATTAATATATAAGTTTAAGATCATCCAACTGTATTTAATAAACACCAAAAGAATTTCCTAAACCAAATACTAAATACTTTCATTACAAAAAGTTTAGTTACATATATACTATGCAATACTTTATTGTCATTGTATGCATATACATATAACCAAAAAGCAAAATATTGAGTGTCTTAGCTTCACGCTCCTCCGCATATACATTATGTAATACTTCATTGTCATTGTACGCATATGCATATAACCAAAAAGTAAAATATTGAGTGGCTTAGCTTCAAGCTCCTCCGCATATACTACATAATACTGTTGGGATATATACTATTAACCATGAGTTTGGTTTAGATATAGTATTTATTATGAAATAATTATTTATTCAGTTTTTATATAGTTTTAAATAGATCATGTATTAGTCTGTGTCCTTTGCTTATATAGTAGATGATTTAGTGTATAGAGTTTAGCTTATACACGGAGGATTAAATCATCAGTTCTTATAAGTATAAAGTTTGAGTTCACAATCTAATGATGGAAATGGACAAACCATCAGGAATGATTGTAGCAAAAGATTAAATATAATTTATCTTGATTATGGGAATGGTTTAATTCCAACTTCTTGTGCTAGTATATTTTGCATGTATTGAACGGACCAAGTAGAAATAAGTATTTTATACTGACTTAATAAAATAAAATCTCTAGCCATTAAATGTACTTATACTCTTAATCTTGATATAATTATTATTAGTTGTGTATATTATTATTATTTTGATTTATTAAAAGGCGAGATTCTTTCGTGGGTCAATATGCCTGGTAAATTGGATAATAATAATGTACATTGGCGAAATAATAGTTAGTTGATGGAATCCATGTCTCGGTTTAGAGATTGATGATACACCTTTATGAAAGCTTATAAGTTTTCATATGTAAACCTGGCCGGTGGATTTTGTATCCGACACATGAAATAAGTTAAGCGAAAGTCTAAATGAAATAATCAATAAATTAAATCGTCAGTAATTTAATTTAATTGATTAGTATCTGAATCTTAATATAGTGAGTCAAATAAAATTTAACAGATGAATTTCGAAATTGAATAAGGAGTGTAATTACGAATTTTTAGTGGAATAATTCGTAATTAATTATTGTGGATATTAATTTTGAAAATTACAAATTAATTCCATAATTGGAAGCCTTGTTAATTAAATTTTGTGGTCCCTACTCTGCCTAAATAATAGGAAATAAAGGAATCCTTTTCTAGTGGAAAAGAAAACCCAACAGGTTTGGAAAAAGGTTTTAACCCTTAAAACTTGTGCTATAAATACATAAGGTTTTCCACCTAGAGGAATGAGCACATGGTGACCGAATTTCAGCCCTTTTTCCTTAGAAAATTTTGCCCACACGAAATTGCTATTTTTGAATATTATTTGGGTAACACGGTAGAATACCATGGAACGTTCGGAGACCGTGGTCGTGCGGGTGGTGGAGAATTCATTGAGTTGATTTGGAATTGAAAGCTCACATGATAAAGGAGCTTTGTTAACGCTTCAAGAGGTAACCCGTGAAATTCTGTTTATATTAGTTGTCTAGATTACATGTGATTTTGATACTGGGATTGCTTCCGTTGCTTATTATAATCCATCAATTGGCATCATAGCCAACTCACATCTAATTAGATAACTAAGTTTTTCATAAAACAATAATATCCTGTTTATGTGTGCTTTTGAATTACATGTATATGTGGTTTTCTAGAAAACTGCACCGTTGTTTTGTGAACTAATTGTGCAAATAAATTTGAATATTCTTGTAATCATGAGATATCTATTTTTATTGATATTTAATTGGGATGATCTTGATATTTTTTTGGTAAAACCTAGAAAAATGGAAAACCTGATTTTGACCGAATTGTCGGTATTTTCGGAGGTCAATGAATGTAATGACCCGACTGATCTCTTTGCTTTTTAGAACCCCGTCCCCCTAAATAGACTTCCCGCACTTTCTTTAACTAATTTACAACCTGCGGGGATGGTTGGTTCGGGATTTGGAAGAGTTTGGGTTGAAATAGGCACACTTGATTCCCTAAGATTTTCTTAAAAGGTTAAGTTTGGCTTTGGTAAATTTTTTAGTAAACGGACCCGGACATGTATTTTTAAGGTCCCCGAGGGTCCGTAGGAAAATATGGTACCTGGGCGTATGCCCAGAATCAAATTCCGAGGTCCCTAGCCCGAGTAATAAATTTTTGTTAGAAATTGTTAAATTGAAATTCTAAGGATTTAATAAATTGAATAATGCTTGATCATGTTGGTATCGAACCCGTATATTGATTCCGGAGCCTGGTGCAGGTCCGATATAACATTTAAGACCTGCACACAAAATTTGGTGTCAATCCGAATAGTATAAGTATGTTTCGGCGCGTTAGAAGTAAATTGAAGAACTTCAAGTTCACAAGTTTGATTCAATTGGTTTTTGGGAGTAATTCTTAGATTTGGCATTGTTTAGGACGTTTCGAGAGTTCGAGCGAGTCCATTTTATGATTTCAAACTTGTCGGTATGTTCGGACGGGGCCCGAGGGCCCCGAGCGTCAATCGGATGAGGCTCGAGTGAAGTGAAAAAATTGGAAAGGAGCTGAAGCTCCAACTATCTGTCATAACCGCACCTGCAATTGGTCAGCCGCAGGTGCGAGACCGTAGATGCGGCTCCTTCCCCGCAGAAGCGGCTACGCAGGAGCGGATCCAAGACCGCAGAAGCGGCCCTAGCCCACCTGGACCAATTTCGCAGATGTGAGGCCCCTCTCGCAGAAGCGAGACCGCAGATGCGGTCCCCTAACCGCATGTGCGGAAATTGCTAAAGGTAGTGCCTTCACTTAATACGGGAATGTATCATTTCTGACATATCTCCACCATTGTTTGGGAGATTTGGGAGCTTTCTAAGAGAGAGATTCCACCTAGCATCCTGAGATAAGTTCATCTTATTTATTTCTAGTTTAATACTTGAACCTTGGGTAGATTAACACACAAAGATTAAGGAAAAAATCATGGGATTAGAGCAATTACGAAATACCTTATTCTTCACTCATTAAGGAAAAATCAAGGGATTAGAATAAGGTAATAAGATTAAGGAAAAATCATCTTAAGACTTTACTTATTACCTTATTCTTCACTTGTTTTCAAAACTATAAATACCCACCCTCTTTTCTTTCAAAGACACAAACAATATGAGTTTAGAACACACACTTACACTCAAAAACTCTCTCTTTCTTTAATACTACATGTGCTATTGCTTTGTCTAGCCGGTTGAAAGCCAAGGCTAGACTGTAGAATCTTGCTTACTTTTCCTTTCTGCACTTTTCTTCCCTACTGGTATGTCCTAGTTAATTTTTAAAAGCCCCAACAACAACATGTTTCTTTGGTTGTTTCAATTTATCTCATTCTTGTCTACTCCTGCTTATGTTTCTGCAGTTAATTTATATTACTAGCATACTGTAATATGTTCCCTTCCCCTTTAAATTAATGCTTCCTTATGTGTGTACTCTGTCAGTCACTTGTTATGTGTTTGTTGACTTAAGAATCCCAAACACCCATATCCCCTCTATGTGTTTGTGTTCTCTGGCTAGTTTGTGGGCATGCCAATATCAGCTATTGCTGTGCATGATAAAACCTGACACCTACTGGGGTCATATTCTTCATACAATGTATTCCCAAAACCCCTTGACCCCTTTGTGTGACTACTGATTCTGTGTGTTTGAGTTTTGTTCATTATCCCAACTGATTTCAAACACTTCTGCTACTGATTACTTTCAAAATGGACTTGCCAGTCCAGTTTTAAACAAACTCATTTTTTTAACTATGTTCTGCACTTTCACTATATTCCTAGAATTTAGGTTCTGCCCCTCTTGTGTGAGCCTTGCCTTGGGACCCTTGAGCTCCCCCTTATCTTGGACACATAAGGGATGACCCTTCCACACTTCACTCATTTTTGTATGGTTATGCAAACCCGGGTGTGAGCACTGCCTAGGATCCCATGAGGTCCTTAGGGAACTCTGACACACCCAGATGAGAAAGGTTTTGAAACAACAACTGCATTTGAGGCGGTTTATTCCATAACTCAGAGAGGAAGTCAGAATCAGGCTTCCTATGGTTGTAACTTCTTGTTTTACACTTTTTCTGATGTAATTCAGTTATTTGGTTTGTAATAATTTGTAACAAATATTGGGGCTGGCTAGTGAAAAATGATGGGGTGATTATGTATGCTTTAGCTGTTAGAAGGGTAGATAACATGTCTATGGGGTGTATCTCGCTATGATTAGTTAGAGAACATACCGATAGGATCTGCTTTGGTTTAATAAAATCCTGCATGCTTTACCTTCACAAATAGAGATCATGCCTATAGGATTAAAATCAATTCTAATAGAAGTCATGCCTATAGAAATTTCGCTTTGATCAAATAAATCATGACTACTTCACTTCGTGTTCAATTAGACACCATGCTTATAAGACCAAAATCAGCCTTTAAATACTTATATACCATGTCTATAGGAATTAAAATCAGTTATAATAGAGATCATACCTATAGGATCTAAAATCAGTTTGGTTAAAATCAGTTTGACTCATGCCTGTCTGAATCAGATTAAATAGCTCACTATTTTTGTGTTAATTAATACGGTTTAGAAAGCATGCCTATTGGATCCGAAACACTTGTTTAAAATTAACCACTGCTCTACTGCATTCCTAATCAGTAATAGACATCATGCTCATAGGACATCACTATCACACCTAGGCAAGCCTTAGGTAATAATGATAAAACTGAACTCACCTTTGTTTAATTAGAACTGCTACAACCAGCAGACATGCCTGATTTAGACTTCTTATCTAATTTATGTAATAAATATGGTCTGCTTCAACAATTTAAACACTCTGCTTTAGTATTTTAAAATTCAGACCCTAATTGTGTTTAAGTCATGCTATTTATATGCATTGCCTGCGGAGGTATATATGAGCCCTTTAATTGTTTATATGTTCCCCTTCAAAATGCAGTCCTACGTGTTTTTGTATGTCGCCTTAGCCTTTTTACCTTTAAAACGTAAGAGTCAACCTAAAATCCTTCCCTTTATAGGTATAGTAGTACTAAATTCCTCTGGGACTGATAGGAATGGGACGGGTAATAGCATGCAATAGAGGTCGAGACCAATCTACGCTTTAATACCTTAACGGGGTGGAAAGGGTAGATATGAATATGATGACCGGTGCGCTAATACCACGTGTATCCCCTCTTCTGAGGAGTGTTATACTGGGTATCATATTGATGTGATCCATATTATAAACAAGCCTAGGACCCCCCTTCCTTTTACATTCTCAGTATTTGTAAAACTGTAACTCTTTTTTTTCAAAATTTGCCTTTTAATAATTGTTTTCAAACTCTTATGTGTTTAAACTTAAATCTCCTACTATTTGATCCTATACTTGTCTATTTGCTAATTGTACACATTTACAAAACTCTCTGGTCGGGAACCGTACTAGTGGATCCTGAGGGGTGCCTAACACCTTCCCCTTAGGATAATTTCAAGATCTTACCCTATCTCTGGTTATCAAACAAACTTAGAAATGAACCCTATAGGTGTCCAAATGTACCTTAAATCATTAGGTGGTGACTCTTCAAATGCAAACCCAGTTCCCAAAAGGAATGAGCTGTCCCATACCCAAAATATCATAAACCCGATTTTTCGATGTGAAGAGGGAAAAAGGGGGCGCAATGGATCTTTAGGCTTTTACCATTTCAGATTGTTCTTGTGAATTTGGACCCCCCTCCCTTATGTGCAATTACTTGTTTAAATTTCTTTAAGCATTTAATTCATTCTTCAATTACGAAACTGACATGTCTTCTTTGCTTCTTTCCTTTATTACTTCATTATGCCTCTGTTTTGTCTATTTAGGTTCTCAATTCATAATATCTTGTACGTGTTAGACTTAGTATGAAGAGGAAATTGGTAAATTCGTGAAATCATACTTGGTTCAACTGATTGGGGATATTGTATAAATTTATCAGTAGACAGAGAAGATGAAACATCGGTTTGCATATGATTTTTCTCAAGAACCGAGGGGATTTTAACCGTTCTTCGCATTTCTTGAGCAGTAGACAATGTAGAATCTGATCTTGTATTGTTAGAAATTATTGGTACACTTTGACTAGCATAAAGACTCCTCTGATGGAAGGAGGATCCCAACTTATTTTCTAACATCTCCGAAGAACACATAGATCTAAGCCCTCGCTCTCGTCCCTTTGCTATAGCACCTAGTGCAAGAAAATTATATTTATAAAAACTTTGACATTATAATTCAGTTTTACGTATTAATAGCACAAAAATTTGAGAAACTATACTTGTTTCACCTGTTTGAATGATTTCATAACTTCATCAGTAGATGTATAAAATGGAATGTCAGTTTGTATTTCTTGAGCAGCATTCTTGGTACAATCAAACAATCTTAAAGAGCACGTAGATCTAAGCACTCGCCCTCGGTCCTTCCCAATAGCACCAGATGCAACGAATGTATATTTGTAGTAGACTTCATAGGGATCCCACCTCCTTTTCAGTCTTTAATGGTTTCATATTAGACCTATAAAAAAATCACAAGAAAAATCAGAACATTATAAAGACAATGTACTATGAATAAAAAAATCATGTAATCAGAATATATAACAATGGTTCTTAATTAAAAAAAAAATATATAACAATGATATGCTAATGCATATAGAAATAGCATACCTCATTCGTTCTTTTTTCGATTATTTTTGTGATTTTCTAAATCTATAATATCATCATCCATTTGTTGCACAATCTTATAGGAATCACGAGGTTGCATCTTTCTCACTACATGCTGACCTTTATTGGAATTATTATTAGCAGAAAACACTTGAGATGCTTGGTCCGCTAATACAAAAGGCTCATTTATTTTAAAAACTCATCCCCAATTAACACTTACACAACCATATTAATTTTTCTTAACTGTGACGACCCGACCAGTCGTCTCATGAGTTACCACTCCGTTTCCCCCATTTCAGCTTCTTGTTGCTTTGTATATCGGTTCTATATTTGATCGGGTTGGTTGGCTCGGGTTCGGAAAGGATTTGGTAAGGTTTGAGACACTTAGTCTCTTTTGAGGAAGCTTAAATTGGAAAAGTCAACCGGATGTTGACTTATGTGTTATAGGGCTCGGATGTGAGTTCCAATGGTTGAGATAGCTTCGGGAGGTGATTTGGGACTTAGGAGCATGATCGGAATGTGTTTTGGAGGTCCGAAGTAGATTTAGGCTTGAATTGGCGAAATTAGATTTTTGGCGATTTCCGGTTGATAGGTGAGATTTTGATATAGGGGTCAGAATTGAATTCCGAGAGTTGAAGTAGTTCTGTTGTATCATTTGGGATGTGTGTGAAAAAGTTCAGGTCATTCGGGCGTGGTTTGGTTGGGTTTTTGATCAAAAGCAAAATTCGGAAGATTTTGGAAACTTAGGCTTGAATCCGATGTGTTTTGGCTGATTCGATGTTGTTTGAGGTGTTTTGAAGATTGGTACAAGTTTCAATAAGGTTATGGGATATTTTTGTGTTTTTGTTTGAGGTCCCGGGGGCCTCGGGGTGATTTCGGATGGTTGACGGAGAGTTTGAAATTTTTGGAGAAGCTACAGATTTTTTGCTTCTGGTGTTTCTGCACCTCCGGATTGAGGACCGCAGGTGCAATGCCACAGATGCGAGAGGGGAGGTCGCGGAATCGGAAAGTGGTTAGGAGGCTGTGACCGCAGAAGCGGTAGGTGAACCGCACCTACGATGGCGCAGGTGCGGCTAGTGCATCGCAGAAGCGAAAGTGAGCGTTTAAGTGAGAAACCGCAGAAGCGGCTCTTGGACCGCAGATGTGGTGGATTGTCCGCAGATGAGAAAATGCCTAGGTCAGAATGTATAAATTGTTTCCTTCATGATTTTTGAGCTATTCCACCATTTTTTAGTCGGATTTGGATCTTTTTGGACGATTTTGAAGAAGGATTTCAAGGGAACTTCATTGAGGTAAGGATTTTGGTCCTAAAACTCGTTCCTATGGTATTATTTCATGGATTAGAGCTATAACTAATATAATTTAAGGGTTAAAATTGGGGAAACTTGGGCTTGGTATTGGAGACCTAGACTTGAGGATTCAAGGGACCATTTGTGGTCGGATTTTGGTACTTTTGATATGTACGAACTCGTGGGAAGATAAGGAACCTATTGATGTGAAAAATTATCGAATTCCAAGACGTGGGCCCGGGGGTCGGGTTTTGGTAATTTCAGGATTTATGTTGTAAATTGATTATTTTTGCTTGGGCTTCATTCCCTTAGAATATTTTGACATCGTGATCCTGATTTTGGATAGATTCGATGCGAGTGGAGGCCGATTCGAGGGGCAAAGGCATCGCGTGCTAGAGATTTGATCGGATTGAGGTAAGTAATGATTGTAAATGATGTCTTGAGGGTATGAATCCCCGGATTGCATATCGTTGTGCTATATTGAGGTGACACACACGCTAGATGACGAGCATGGGGTCGTGCACTCTTGGGGGTTCTGACTTAGTCCATCCCGAATGACTATTTTACCGCGTATTTGACTTAAAACTATTTGCTATCATCATGTTTTAGGCTGAATGCCATATTTGGGCTTCATGACAACTATTTGAACCCTTAGGGTATTTTTATTGATATTTCCTCACTGTTTTGACTTTATATTTGAACTCAGTCATGCTATATTCTACTGGTTTTTTTTCATAACTCAGCCATATTTACTCTGCTTTAACACTTAAATTACATTTTAAATGATATTTTGGGCTGAGCACTATGTTTTATTGTTGCCCGAGTGGCTATGAGATTCTAACTGAGTAAGTCTGAGGGCCTATGTTGTGAGGAAATATGGATGATGATTATGAGGCTGAGGGCTTGAGATATGTATGCCACAAGGTGGCTTATTGATATGAGGTCGAGGGCCTAGTGATGATGCCACGAGATGGCTTGATATTGCACTTGGGCCGTAAGGGGCCCCTCTAGGAGTCTTCACATCCCTAGTGAGCGTGGGTACCTAGTGTGATGTGAGAGATAGCCCGAAGGGCTGATGTTGTTCTATGATGTTTGCCCGAAGGGCGATCCTTTATGTGTTTATCTTTCCTATTTGCCTGTCAATTGCTTGCTTAACTGTTAAAAAGGCATTTTATGAAGTTTTAAACTGAACTCAGTAATTTTACACATCTTTACTACTTCGTTATAGCCTATAATGTGTCTTACATTATTTCTTACTTTCAGTCTTTATTTATGATTATTACTCACTGAGTTGGAGTACTCACTTTACTCCCTACACCCCGTGTGCAGATTCAGGCGTTGTTGATCCTGGTAGCGCGAGTTGAGAGTTCCCGGCAGACTTCGAAGTCCACGAGGTAGCTCCTTGGCGTTCGCAGACCCGTGTTTCTCCCCCTTTACCTTATTTCTATCTATTTATCAGTTGTTCTGTAATAGTTTAGTAGGCATTTCAAGCTTGTAGTGTATTGTTAGATGCTCATGACTAGTGACACCCCGGTATCGGGCTGTGTTGGGTTTATCTTCTGCAACTGTACTGTTAACTATTCACTTTTGGATTAATTATCATATTTTAGACTTAAATTCGTATTGTTTAATTGCTTAAAACTAGAATGTGAAGTGTTGGCTGGCCTTGTCTTGACGAGATGCGCCATCACGATCGAGTTCGGGTTTAGGGTCATGAAAAGTTGGTATTAGAGCCTAGGTTACATAGGTCTCACGAGTCATGAGCAGGTTTAGTAAAGTCTCGCGGATCGGTGTGGAGACATCTGTATTTATCCTTGAGAGGCTGCAAAACCTTTAGGAAAAAATATCATATTCTTGAGATTCTTGTCATGCGAATTGTTGATCCAAGTACTAAACTTCTATCATTCTATTCTCTCACAGATGTTGAGGACATGCACTACCGGTCAAGATGGATGACCACCAGTACCACCAACTATGGAGAGGCCGAGAATGCGGTCATGTTCGTAGTCGGGGTAGAGGAGTGGCCCATACATCAACTAGGGCAACACCTGCAGATCCACCAACTGCCCCAATTCAGGATCAGGTCCAAGTTGCGGATGCTCCAGTAGCACCAGCTTAGGAACCAATTGTGCCCATTGTGATTCCGAGTCTTCGGGAGGCCTTGGCTAAGATCTTATCAGTTTGCGCTGGCCTAGATTAGGTGGTTTCAGTCACTATAGCCACAACTACTTATTAGGCCGGGGGAGGCACTTAAACTCCCACCACTCGAACACCTGAGCAGGACGTGCAGGGACTTCAGACACCGGGGGCA
This sequence comes from Nicotiana tabacum, assembly GCF_000715075.1. Taxonomy (NCBI): domain Eukaryota; kingdom Viridiplantae; phylum Streptophyta; class Magnoliopsida; order Solanales; family Solanaceae; genus Nicotiana; species Nicotiana tabacum. The sequence continues at coordinate 60,206,907 of NC_134085.1, forward strand.
CATCCAGCCTAGCCGGTTGCAGCTGCTCAGGACTATATAGTTCCTGCCATGCCAGAGGACGAGCAGCGTAGGTTGGAGAGGTTTGGTGGACTTCAGCCTCCGACTTTCAGTGGTGCAGAGGGCAAAGATACCCAGGGTTTCTTGGATAAGTGTTAGAGGATGCTTAGTACAGCGGTTATTCTGGAGACCAGCGGGGTCGCTTTCACTACTTATCAGTTTTCAGGAGCTGCCTTCACTTGGTGGGAGACTTTTAAGAGGCGTAGATCTGTTGGTGTAGCACCCCTTACCTGGAAGTAGTTCTCTATTCTCTTTCTGGTGAAGTATGTGCCGCAGTCTCGTAGAGAGGAGTTGCGTAGGGAGTTTGAGTGGTTGCGTTAGGGAGAGATGACTGTGACACAGTATGAGATGAGGTTCTCCGAGTTAGCTCATCATGCTATTTGGTTGGCTCTGATAGATAGAGAGAGGATTAGGAGGTTTATTGATGGCCTCACTTATCAGCTTCGTATTCTCATGACCAGGGAGAGGGTGACTGGTGCTACTTTCCAGGAGTTTGTGGATATTGCCCGTAAGATTGAGTCTGTTCGTCGCCAGGAGCGAGAGGAGAGGGAGGCCAAGAGGCCTCGAGGATCTGGCAGTTATAGTGGTGCTCCTTCGAGAGGTCAGTTTAAGCACGGTAGAGGCTGTCCATTCAGGCATGCTCAACCAGCTTGCCGAGGTTATTGTGGGGCGTCATCGGGTCATGGTTCTCAAAGTTCTCATCAGGGCCAGTCATCACTTAGTGCCCTTCCAGCTCAGAGTTCGTCCCGTGCTCCATTAGTTCAGGGCTCTTCCATGCCAGGTACATCTGCTAGTCACTCCAGTGTGAGGGTTTCCCTTTAGTCCCCTTCTCCAGCACCTAGTAGTTGTTATGAGTTTGGAGAGATGAGTCGTATGTGGAGGCAATATCCTCGTCGTCTTGCAGGTTCATCTCAGCAGAGGGGTCAGTCATCGGCTTCAGCGCCTATTACATCACTAACACCCGCCCAGCCAGCTAAGGGTGGAGGTCAGTCAGCTAGGGGTCGCCCCAAAGGGGGGTCAATCAAGTGGTGGTCAGGCCCGTTTCTATGCACTTCTAGCAAGACCCGATGCTATTGCTTCAGATGCTATTATCACGGGTATTTTTTCAGTATGCCATAGAGATGCCTCTATATTATTTGATCCCGGTTCCACCTTTTCTTATGTATCATCATACTTTACTCATTATTTAGGTATGCCCCGTGAGTCTCTTGCTTCACCTGTTCATGTATCTACTCCAATGGGCGATACTGTTGTTGTAGACCGTGTGTACCAGTCGTGTGTGGTGACTATTAGGGGTCTTGAGACCCATGTGGATCTTTTATTATTATGTATGGTGGATTTCAATGTCATTTTTACACATGGATTGGCTATCTCTGTATCGTGCTATTCTGGACTGTCAGGCCAAGACAGTCATATTGGCTATATGGGGTGTGCCATGGATTGAGTGGCGAGGTGTGACTGATTATGTTCCCAATAGAGTGATCTCAATTCTTGAAAGCCCAACATATGGTTGGGAAGGGTTGTCTTTCGTATCTAGACTTTGTGAGGGATGTCGGTGCTGTGACTCGTAGAATTGATTCTGTTCCAGCTGTGAGGGATTTTCCCGATGTGTTTCCTGCAGACCTGCCAGGCATGCCACCGGACAAGGATATCGATTTTGGTATTGACCTGGTGCCTGGCACTCAGCCTATTTCTATCCCGACATATCGTATGGCACTAGCGGAGTTGAAAGAGTTAAAGGAGTAGCTTTAGGAACTCCTTTATAAGGTGTTCATTCGGCTTAGTATGTCACCTTGGGGTGCGCCGGTTCCATTTGTGAAGAAGAAGGATGGAACTATGAGGATATGCATTGATTATAAGCAATTTAACAAAGTAACAGTTAAGAATAAGTATCCTTTGCCTCTCATTGATGATTTATTCGACCAACTTCAGGGAGCGAAAGTGTTCTCCAAGTTTGATCTCCGTTCAGGTTATCACCAATTGAAGATCAGGGACTCAGATATTCTTAAGACAACTTTCAGGACACGATATGGTCATTATAAGTGCTTGGTGATGTCTTTTCAGCTGACCAATTCCCCAACAGCGTTCATGCATCTGATGAACAATGTGTTCCAGCCTTATCTCGACTCGTTTGACATAGTCTTCATTGATGATATTCTGGTGTATTCGCGTAGTCAGGAGGAGCATGTGGAGCATTTGAGAGTTGTGTTGCAGAGATTGAGGGAGGAGAAGCTTTATGTAAAATTCTTCAAGTGTGAGTTTTGGCTTAGTTTAGTGGCTTTCTTGGGGCACGTGGTGTCCAATGAGGGTATTCAGGTTGATCTGAAGAAGATAGAGGCGGTTCAAAGTTGGCCTAGACCGTCCTCAACCACAAGATTCACAGCTTTCTTGGTTTGGCGGGTTATTATCGCTAGTTTGTTCGGGGATTCTCATCTATCGCATCACCCTTGACCAAATTGACTTAGAAGGGTGCTTCATTTGTTTGGTCGGATGAGTGTGAGGAGAGCTTTCAGAAGCTCAAGTCAGCCTTGACCACAGCTCCAGTGTTAGTTTTTCCATTAGCTTCAGGTTCATATACCGTGTATTGTGATACTTCGAGAGTTGGTATTGGTTGTGTATTGATGTAGGAGGGTAGAGTTATTGCTTATGCTTCTCGTCAGTTGAAGCCCTATGAGAAGAACTACCTTGTTCATGATTTGGAGTTGGCTGCCATAGTTCATGCGTTGAAGATTTGGAGGCATTACTTTGAAGAAGTTTGATGCTATTTGGGTGATTGTGGATCGGCTGACCAAGTCCGCGCACTTTATTCCTGTGTGTACTACCTATTCTTCAGAGCGGTTGGTTGAGCTCTATATCCGGGAGATTGTTTGTTTGCATGGTGTACCCGTTTCCATCATTTCACATAGGGGCACTCAGTTTACTTCACAGTTTTGGAGGTCTGTGCAGCGAGAGTTGTGTACTCAAGTGGAGTTGAGCATAGCTTTTCACCCTTAGACGGATGTGCAGTCCAAGCGCACTATTCAGATATTGGAGGACATGTTACGCGCTTGTGTCATTGATTTTGGAGGGTCACGAGATCATTTTCTACCGCTTGCAGAGTTTACTTATAACAACAACTACCAGTCGAGTATTCATATGGCTCCATATGAGGTGTTGTGTGGGAGGCAGTGTAGATCTCTAATTGGTTGGTTTGAGCCGGGTGAGGCTAGGCTATTGGGGACAGACATGGTGTAGGATTCTTTAGAAAAGGTGAAGGTAATTTAGAAGAGGCTTCGTACAGCGCAGACCAGACAAAAAAGTTATGCTGACAGGAAGGTTTGGGATGTGTCCTACATGGTTGGTGAGAAGGTTCTATTGAAGGTTTCGCCCATGAATGGTGTTATGAGTTTTGGAAAGAAAGGTAAATTGAGTCTTTGGTTTATTGGGCCTTTTGAGGTGCTTCGGAGGATTGGGGAGGTGGCTTATAAGCTTGCTTTGCCACCCAGCTTGTCGAGTGTGCATCCGGTATTTTATGTTTCTATGCTCCGGAAGTATTTCAGCACGGTTCAATTGGATGGTGATTTGACGTATTATGTGGAGCCAACAGCTATTTTGGAGTGTCAGGTTCGAAAGTTGGGGTCAAAGGATATAGCTTCAGTGAAAGTGCAATGGAGAGGTCAGTCTGTGGAGGAGGCTACCTGGGAGACCGAGCGGGAGATGCAGAGCAGATATCCTCACCTATTTGAGGTATCAGGTATGTTTCTTGACTCGTTCGAGGATGAACGTTTGTTTAAGTTGGGGAGGATATGACGACCCGGCCAGTTGTCTCATGAGTTACCGCTCCGTTTCCCCTATTTCAGCTTCTTATTGCTTTGTCTATCGGATTTATATGTGATCAGGTTGGTTGGGCCGGGTTCGGAAAAGATTTGGTAAGGTTTGAGACACTTGGTCTCTTTTGAGGAAGCTTAAGTTAGAAAAGTCAACCGGATGTTGAGTTATGTGTTAGAGGGCTCGGATGTGAGTTCCGATGGTTAGGATAGCTTCGGGAGGTGATTTGGGACTTAGGAGCGTGTTCAGAATGTGTTTTGGAGGTCCGGAGTAGATTTAGGCTTGAATTGACAAAATTGGATTTTTGGTGATTTCCGGTTGATAGGTGAGATTTTGATATAGGGGTCGGAATGGAATTCTAAAAGTTGCTGTAATTCCGTTGTGTCACTTGGGATGTGTGTGCAAAATTTCAAGTCATTCGGATGTGGTTTGGTTGGGTTTGTTATCAAAAGTGGAATTTGGAAGATTTTGGAAACTTAGGCTTGAATCCTATGTGTTTTGGTTGATTCGATGTTGTTTGAGGTGTTTTCAAGATTGGTACAAGTTTGAATAAGATTATGGGATATGTTTGTGTTTTTGGTTGAGGTCCCGGGGGCCTCAGGGTGATTTCGGATGGTTGACAGAGAGTTTGGATTTTTTGGAGAAGCTACAGATTTTCTGCTTCTGGTGTTTCCGCACCTGCGGATTGGGGACTGCAAGTGCGATGCCGCAGATGCGAGAGGTGAGGTCGCAGAAGCGGAAAGTGGCTAGGAGGTTGTGACCGCAGAAGGGGTTGGTGAAGTGCACCTGCGATGGCGCAGGTGCGGCTAGTGCATAGCAGAAGCGAAAGAAACCGCAGAAGCGGCTTTTGGACCACAAAAGCAGTACCGCAGATGCGGTATGCCTGGGTCAGAATGTATAAATTGTTTCCTTCACGATTTTTGAGATATTCCACCATTTTTAAGTCGGCTTTGGATCTTTTTGGACGATTTTGAAAAAATATTTCAAGGGAACTTCGTTGAGGTAAGGACTTTGGACCTAAAACTCGTTACTATAGTATTATTTCATGGATTAGAGCTATAATTAATGGAATTTACGGGTTAAAATTGGGGAAACTAAGGCTTGGTATTGGAGACCTAGGCTTGAGGATTTGAGGAACCATTTGTGGTCGGATTTTGGTACTTTTGATATGTACAAACTCGTGGGGAGATAAGGAACCTATTGATGTGAAAAATTATCGAATTCCGAAATGTGGGCCCGGGGGTCGGGTTTTGGTAATTTCGGGATTTAAGTTATAAATTGATTATTTTCGCTTGGGCTTCGTTTCCTTAGCATATTTCGACGTCGTGATTCTGATTTTGCATAGATTCGATGCGAGTGGTGGCCGATTCGAGGGGAAAAGGCGTCGTGGGCTAGAGATTTGACTGGATTGAGGTGAGTAATGATTGTAAATAATGTCCTGAGTGTAAGAAACCCCTGAATGCACATCGTTGTGCTATATTGAGGTGACGCACATGCTAGATGACGAGCGTGGGGTCATGCACTATTGGGGATTGTGACTTAGTCCATCTCGAATGACTGTTTTACCGCATATTTGACTGAAAACTATTTGCTATCATCATGCTTTGGGCTGAATACCAACTAATTGAACCCTAAGGGGATTTTTATTGGTATTTCCTCATTGTTTTGACTTTATACTTGAACTCAGTCATGCTATATTCTACTATTTTTTTCATAACTCAACCATGTTTATTCTGGTTTAACACTTAAATGACATTTAAATGATATTTTGGGCTGAGAACTATATTTTACTGTTGCCCGAGTGGCTGTAAGATTATGACTGAGTAAGGCCGAGGGCTTACGTTGTGAGGAAACACTGATTATGATTATGAGGCCCACCAGAAATGCACAGTGAGCATAGAGGGTCCTGAAAGATGTCTTGGGAATATCTGAATTATGAATCCTCGACTCATGGTACCCGGATCTCAAATAAATATTTGAGAATACCCTAGCACACTAAAGCTGACCAAACAAATTATTAATACATGGTAGTGCGTACTTGTTCTTGACTGTAACTTTGTTCAGCTGCCTGTAGTTATTGCGCAGCCTCATAAAACCATATTCCTTCCTCACAAATAGAACTGGTGCACCCTAAGGCAATATACTAGGCCTGATGAAACCTTTATCAAGAAACTCTCGTAACTGTTCCTTCAACTCTACTAGTGTCATGTGGTATGGTAGAATAGAGATGGCTGAGTGTTTGACACCAAGTCAATACCAAAATCAATATTCATATAGGGTGGCATGGCCGGTAGGTCTACTATAAATACATCTGGGAACTCTCTCACTATCAGAATTGACTCAACGGTAAGAGTATCAGCACTAACATCCCTCACAAAGTCCAAATATGCCAAACTCCCTTTCTTAACCATTAATTAAGCCTTCAAATATGAAATCACTCTACCGGGGACATGATCCAAGGAGCCTCTCCTCTCCAACCTTAGCAACCCTTCCATCGGAAACATCATAGACTTAGCTTGACAGTGAAGAATGGCGTGATATGGAAATAACCAATCTTTGCCCAAAATCATATCAAAATCTACCATGATGAGCAATAAGAGATAAAGTATCGTCTCATAGACTCCAATGTTGACCAAACACAGCAAATATACATTGTCTACCACAATAGAGTTACCCACTAATGTATATACAAGAACAAGCATAACTAAAGAATCACAAAGCATGTCCAAATAACTAGCAAATGATGAAGACACATATGAATAAGTGGAACCAGGGTCAAATAACACTGAAGCATCCTTGTGGAGGATATATGATAACACCATTTTTTGGTACATTTGAGTTATTCCTTACTGGTGAACGGATTGCACGATTCATGGATTTGGGTTGTATTGCTGTAACATGTTAGTAGAGCAACTTGTATTTGGTGAGATGCGGTCATTGGACATTGAATGGGTGCTATCAGATTTTATTACAGTATGTTTGGAAGAATAATGTCACTAATCATTTTAGAATTTGGCTATGATTCCTATTGGACATGAGAGCTCCATGACTTGTTGATCTTATGAGTGTTTATGACTTTCTGTATGTTTCTCTCATCATTTGTAGTGTACGATGGGTTCCGAATGAGATTTTATTTGATATAAGGTTTGTTACCTGTACTAGAATTGTTATTGAACAACTATTGTGGCTGGAAGCTATTGCTATGAGTATCTGAGTTGTAAGGTATATTATATGACTATATCTTCGGTTATGATTATGGCTCGATACATTTTGTTCAGACTTATGCAATGTGTAGGTGTGAGAGTCGGATCTTCTAATGGACTCGGATGTTTCAGATTGATTCTAAGGTTATGTGCTAATGTTGAAGTGCGAATCTTCAGCCATGTTATGTTGTCAAGCTTGCATGGATTTGGTTGACGTGGTATCACCCATGGGTATGTGCGTGATAAGTTTATACAGTGATTTTATGACCTTGTTAGGACTCTTGGAACGTTTGAGGACAAATGTATGTTTAAGTGGGGTAGAATGTAATGACCCGATCGGTCCTTTTGAGCATTTGCATTCCATTTGGTGGTTCGAGGGCATGAGTTGCTTTATATGATGTATTATTAATACTGTGAATCATCAATTTTGGTTTTCGGGTGATTCGGGATAAATTTGGAAGAATGATTCTTAAGTAGGAAGCTTTAAGTTAGAAAAGTTGACCAAGTTTTACTTTTGTGTATTTGACCTCGGATCAGGGTTTTTGATGGTTTTGATAGGTCCGGACAGTCATTTTGGACTTGGGCATGTGCCCAGAATTTCATTGTCATGTTTCTAGAAGGTTTCAATGCTATTTAACGAAACATGGTAATTTGAAGGTTTGGAAGGTTCATAAGTTTGACCAAAAGTTGACTTTGATAATACAGGGTTTGGGTTTTGATTTCAGGAATTGGAATAGTTTAGTTATATCATTTAAAACTCGTGTGTGCGATTTGAGGCCTCGAGTAGGTCCGTTTTATGCTTTTGGACTTGTTGGTAGGTTCGGACGGTGTCCCGAGGGGCTCGGGTGAGTTTCAAACGGGTTTCAGATCATTTTTTGCCATGTTGGTACTACTAGTTTCTGTTATTTTCTGGTGTGCCTCATGTTCTTCATGATCGCGAAGATGTAACCGCGATCGTGTAGGGTATGATTTTACTATTGGCGTTCAAGATTTCTTGATCGCGTTCGTGTAGATTGGATGGACTTGGGCATCCCTTTGCATAGTGGGTCCGCATTTGCATATAAGAGCTAGGAGCTGGTGGTCTTGTCTTCGTGTTCGCATGGTCGACGCCGCATTCGGGAAGGTTTGGTCATGTTGTGGGCATGTTCGCGAGAACTATTCCGCGAACGCAAAGTTTAGTTTTGTGGTCGGTTGAGTTTGTGCTTGAAGAACACGAGGCAACTTCCGCATTTGTGAAGGGGTTGTACCAGTGTATAAAGTACTATATTTCAAAGGTCTTGGTCATTTTATCATATTTTGAGCTATGGAGCTCGAATTTGTTAGATTTTGGAGGCGATTTTCACCACATAGATTGGTGTAATTATTTTCAACTCGGTTTTAAATTATATTCCATGATTTCACCTTCGATCTTGGCATTTTATTAATTATTCCAAAACAGAAAGTTGGGGGTTTTGTCTAAACTTTCCTAAAGTGAATTATTTAAGATTTGAACATCGATTTGAAGTCGTATTTGGGTGAAATTAGTATGGTTGAACTCGTATTCGAATGTTTTGTTAGAATTTGTGAGTTCTGTCTGGTTCCGATATGCGGGCCTGGGTTTAACATTTTGGTTGACTTTGGGTAATTGATTAAATATTCAATCTTTATAGTATGGATTTGTTTCCTATGGCATCATTTGATATTCTTAGTTGCTTTTGGCTAGGTTCGAGCCGTGCAGAGGTTGATTTATGCGTTATGGCATTTCTAGAGGATCGGTTAGCTTGCTCGGTATTTTATTTTGCTTGCCAACTTGAATTTGAGGATAAGTATCCCTGAGAACTATTATAATTGAGATGGTTTGGAGTTACGCACATGCTAGGTGACGAAAGTGGGTGCATGCACCAAGGGTTTATGATACATGTAGTTCTTAGGCTTTTATATGCTTTGTTTTGCTATCATGCATCTTTGATATCATGTTTTATCCATTTATGTTACTACGTGGGATATTATTCATGCTAGAAATCATTTTTATTATACATGTTCAATTATTTGAGACAAGATAGGGCTATTTTTGCCTTGTTGAGCTATTTGCCTTATTCGTAGTCATACCGTACAGTCATGATAGTTACATCCGCATGTTATATCTTTGTCTCTGTTCACTTTAGATATGTTGTCTCATGTGCTATTGGTGTCCTTGTACGTGACACGAGTTTGAACTGTATTTGAGACATATTATGTTATTCTATGTTATAAATTTGATTGTGTTTCTGTGAGAGGTCTGCATATTGAGACTTGAGCGGATTATTGAATTATGTGGGAAATAGAATCGTATTGATATTGATATTTCGATCTGGTTGCACGTTGTAATGGTTATACTGATATTGATGTGATGTGTACGTAATTCCCACATTAAGCTGAGCTATACTGATTTGAGGCTACGCGTGCATAGGCTCCACTATTGTGCTAAGTGATTATGATTAGCGCTTGGTTAGGATCCGCCCTCCGAGTCTGACATGCCAGCAGTGAGCACAACCACAATGTTATATACACGTTCTCGATGAGGGGCAGTTATTCCAGGCACCCATACAGTGCTAAGTGTGATTATTTTGATGGATCGATGGTGATGAAGCGGGGCATTTTAGCCAGGCAGCTGAAGTGTGCTAAGATTGTGTCTACAAAATGAGTTCATTGTGAAACTGAATTCTTGACATGTATATCTAACATGTAGGCATAGAGTTGTACCTTACTCATGCTATACGGTAGCATGACATCTGATTATTTGACATGTAGGCATAGAGAAGTATCTTCCTCATTGTAGACAGTGATAAGACATCTGATTACTTGACTTGTATATTTGACATGTAGCCAGAGAGGTACATTTCCCTCCTGCTAACTGGTAAATGAAAAGTCTTATCTGATGTTGTAAATTGGGAAAAACACAATTCTTTTGAAATAATCATGTTTAATTGATTTCAGTGGTAAGATTTAGACTGGGGCTGTTATACTTGAAAGGTATGTCTATTTTTTCGTATCTATGAACGAGCTAGGCATTACATCACCTGAGTTATTTACCTTTAGTGTCTTCACTATACTGTTATGAACTATTATTGGCTATTGATGTTGGACATTGACGATCTTCTGAGCTCGTCACTACTTTCAACCTAAGGTTAGCTTTGTGACTTACTGAGTACATGGGGTCAGTTGTACTCATACTACACTTATTCACCTTGCGTGCAGATCATGGAGTCGATGTCGTTGTGTATGGTGGGAGATGGCATTGAAGATGTACATGCATTCCTGTTATAAATGCCATTTGTTCTTGGTAGCTCTAAATTTTCAAATATGTTTATGTATGTTTCGAAAATATGATGTATTTATTTAATACCATATCTGTAAATTCTAAGTCTTAGATGCCCATGATTTGTATTACCAATCCTTGGAATTTAGTATAGAAGTTCAGTTATTTTATTAATTGACTCCAATATTCCTTATTTGAGATGTGTTGACTGTTAATTGGCTTATCTATTGGGTTGGGTTAGGTGCCATCACGACTAGCTAGATTTTCGATCATGACAACTAGAAGCTTAAAGTCCAATTAGGTCAAAATCATATATAGCACCTGCATACACGCTCATCACCTCACATATACGTCACACTGTAGACGTTACAATTAGCCAAATAAGGTCACATCCTAAGAGGTATTCCTTCACATAAGATTAGGCAAGATACTTACCTCAAACGAGCAACATCACTACTCCAAGAACGTCTTTCCCTTAGAAATCACCACCAAACGGCCTGAATCTAGCAAAAATCAACTCAATAATGTCATACAAAGCCACATGACTCAATTTCAAACAATAAAGCTTCAATTTTTAATCAATTTCCAAAAAGTCAACAAAAGTCAAACCCTAGGCCGCTAGGTCAAAACCCGAATTAGAGGCAGATTCAGCCTACCATAATCCCATGAGTCCAAATATATGTTTAGACTCTAAAACCAAGTCCAAATCGATCCGCAAGTCCCCAAAATTCCTTTTGAGGTGTAGACAATAACCCCAACTTATCATCTTTCAAATAAGGGTATGTGCCAATTTACCAATTAAACTACTAAGGATTTTGACTAAACTAGCAAACAAGTAATAATTGAAATATTTTTTAGTTTTATCAAATAGGGAAAAGCCTAGGATTGTAATCTTAAACTAGGTGCAACTATAATGGGAAAAGTAAATTTATGTTTGCTTGGTAGATTGAGGTTTTTATGACTCTCAATACTCAAGTACTCACTCAATACCACTGGTTAAGGTGTGATTATGCCCAATTTAGCTCTCTCAAGTCCAAATGGGTATCTATAAGTGCAATTGAATATGAGTCCATGTTGGATTATCACTATCTCTAGTTCAAATCCATTAATTAAACTAATTAATAACTCAACTAGTTCAATTTCTTGTTAGCCAAGTTTTTCTAGACTAAATTCCTCTTTCTCAAGTAAGAACAAAGTCAAATAGGTATGAATCAATGTTTGCAACCATAAATTATGTCTTTAAAGCATAAAGAAGGCTAAATAGCTCTAACCCAATCAATAGTAATCATAACATCAGTAGCCCATACAATTTACACTCAAGGGTTAGATCACAACCCTAGATAAAAATCAAGCTACTCATGTTAATAGACATGAAAACGATGAAAAATAAGAAGAAATTAAAGTCATACAACTAAAATAAAATGAAAGAGTAGATGATTCTCTAAAATTGTAGCTTAAACTTGTTGTGAATAGCTAAAAATACCTAACTGCTAGCTGCTACAATGAAAAGATGTCGTAACAATCATAAAGTCCTATTTAAAGGGCTCATGAAATCTCTGACAAAAATTCCCTTTGCAGGGTTTTGCGGCTGCACTACAGCATCTGCAGTCCGACTTTGCTAGATTGATGTTGCATGTGCTTTCAATTGAAGGAGTTCTATGATCACACTTTAGCTTCGGCGGCCTCACTTTAGCTTCTGTAGACCGCATTTGAGGAGGCTTTAGACTTCTTCAACTACTCATTCTCTGATCTCTCAAACTTTTCAATGCAAACCTATTCTTTGGACCGCACTTTTGCAAAAGATTCCTGAAGCTTCAGTTCTTCTTTTCCTACCGCATTACTTCTTTTGCGGGCCACAATTCCTTTTGCAACCGCAGTTGGAATTTTGCGGACCACGCTTTTCCAGCAATTCTCCTTGTTGCTGCACTTGGGTAGAACATCTCCTTTTTGATTTATTTTCTTCATTGATCTTACATTTTCCATCAGACCTACAATTTAACCATTTACATTAGATTCAGAGACAAAAATCAGTAGTTTAGGACTAAAAACTATAGCAAGAAGGTACAAATAAATGGTTAAAATCCACACTTACTACATCGCTTGTACAATTAGGGGCTTGCATCTGCATACCTCGCTAATGCTGCAGACCTTTCACATTTGCGGTCCATGCATCGCATCTGCGCTTTGCATATGCATCCCCTTTCCTTCACAGCTACGCAAATGTCCAGGCCTGCCGATCCTTACAGGCGCACTCATAATCTCCGTAGGTGCACCTTCACCCCTACGACCCCCCTTTGTAGTAGTGAAAACTCCCCAAGTCACCTCAACTCTACAGATGCGATAGACAGTCGCACCTGCGCCTAAACTTTCACAGGTACGATGCACCACAACCAGAACCGCCAAACCATTCCCAAATGGTTCGAAACATACCTGAGCCTCCCGGGACCCTACCAATCATAACAACAAGTCTTAATTACTTACTCAAACCTATCCAAAAACTCAAAACACCACGATTAACATCAAAACTAAGAATAGACAAAAAAATATCTCTTACCTTAAAAACATCCTAACTTCAACAAATAAGTCTGTTTACCGCGAAAATGGTAATAACAATTAAATTTGTAAATGGGACTCTAAATATACATGATATATTTTTATGCTAGTTGTTAGAGCAGTTGATGCTAGGCGTGTGAAGTTTAATGGAGCATTACAAGTTAAAACAGGGCAGTAATCAAACCGAAGGGCTTGCTACCCGGGCTTCGGACTGGTCGATGAAAGGCCTTGAGGTCGATATTCGGCTCGAGCTCGAGCTATCGGACGTAACCGGGAAGGGGATAACAGTTGAGATGTAAGTAAAGAAGGATCTTTATGGCTAATATCAAGCAATAAATGAAGAACAAATATGAAAGCAATAAATGTAAAAGGTAGCCATGAGTGAGTAAGTTAGAGAGAAAAGGGAGAGAGAGATATTATTAATCTTGAGTAGAATGGTTGGAGCAATGGCCACCTTTTACAAAGTGGTGAGGATCCCCTTTATATAGGAGGGGAAATACAACATAGTACAGAATGCATTAAATGTAAAGATATGGAGATGGGATGGCTAGACGTGATATCAGATCCTACTGATGTCATTTGCTCACCTTGGGGATTCCCCACCCTTGGGGTCATTGCTGGGTCAAACGTGAATGAACTTCGAGGGGGAGAACTTGACCGCAATCTTGCAGCCTCGAGATATATGACTCCCCAAATACACCTTAATGGCAAGAAATCAGACCTTCCGGTTTCACCGTATATAGATAGTCTCCGTGTTTCCTAGAATGAAGTAATAGGAAACGATTTTGAACCGTCGTCTCGAGGTCATGATTGCCATGACGTAAACCGATAAGAGCATTAAATGCCATATCCCAGAAAACCATGCAAAGATTGCCGTCAAATTCAATAATCGAGGAACCTACGAACTGCCATTGGCTCGCCTTCCCGCTGCCCAGGCGGTTCCTATAAATGCATCGACTGTTTGATACTTCTCACTTTCACCCTATCTTTAAAATCACAAGTCATAACCCTTTGCCTTTTCCATTTTTCCATCTTGTTTTTAAAGAAATTTTTGCCATTAACATGGCTAAGACTTCTAGAACAGTTCCCCAGCGGAACGATGCTGTATCATCATCTCAATCATCTAAGGAGGAAACCAGAGCGATTTCTTCTTTCGAACAATGTACCCCACCTAATCTTGATATGTCGAAGGATTTTAACGTCGATGCCACTTAATCTACACTATGCCGGTGAGAGCATATGTCCCGATATGTAAGTGTCATGACCGATATTAGCACAGTGAGGACGGACTACCGATGGAGCAAGGCAGTGGGGGTGGAGATTCTCGGTCCCAATGATAATATAATGGACTATAAGGTCGACATTCTTTACGTGTACACCTACCCATTCATCCTGGGTCCGATAATTCTTCCGAATCCTCTCCCCCTGAGATAGACCCGATTATCCTTGACTTCTGCGACCGATACCAAGTGACACTTGGTCAGATCTACCCTTCTTTTTGGAGGATAGTGTTAATGCTTCTCCATTTCACCAAAGGGGTTGAGGGTGAGATCTTTACCCTCAATCATTTGATCAGGATGTACAGCCCTCGATTTTATCGAGGTTTAATCAGGCTCCATCATCGATCCAAAAAATCATTTTTCTCGAGCTTCGACGAGGGAAAGGATCGAGGATGGATGAGCAGGTTTATCCGGGTAAAGACCTTGGATATCATCCCGGCCCAGAGGATGCCCTTTCCGGAGAGGTGGAATACCCAACGTAAGCAATTTGTCCCTTAACCGCTTTTCAACTGTTCTTCTTTTTGAAAATAACGATCTCGTTGTGCTTCCTGTAGCCGCTGCTTGGTGCCCCGAGGCGGTTACAAATTTGTTGGGATGGATCGGGCGATTGGACGAGAAGTTCCCAAATTTTGTTCGGTCTTGGACCAACCTGGCCAAGGGGCTATGGGTGGCCACTAATCATGGTAGAGTTTCCTTACCGCCTATGTCTTATGTTTGTGTTTCCCCCCGCGCCCTTGGTGGTGACGTCATGCGATTACCGCACTTGTGCAGGTCTTAGCGACAATATGCTAATGAGGCTGCCTCCTGGTCGCGAAGTAGGGGATTTGGAGCCTGACATGAGCAAGAAGAGGAAAATCAAGGTAGCTGTTGTCCTTCCTGTGGTAAAAAGATCCAGGTCACTCGAGCATCGAGCCACTGCTGGAACTTCTGCTTCAACTTTGGAGGTGAATCCTTCAACGAGGAAGAGGATGACGACGAATGTCAGCTAGAGCGGAGGGATAGGTTGGATTTGAAAGCCTCGCAGGTGCCTCGATCGGAGGCTGCTGATTCCGGAATGGCTAACTCCGATCGATCTTGCAAACCGGAGACCCTTGAAGACGGTGCTAATATGGCTTCAAATCGTGCAATTGGACTCAATGCAGTTTCCGTCGGGGGGACTGCTACCATCGATCCTGAAGGGTCGGGGCTCGGAGTCTTTCAGGAGCATGGGTTGCCTTCTGGAGAAGTCGGTGACCTGAACGACTTCTTCTCATACTTCCAGGTCTCGTCAAGGGAATTCTGGGACGTTGTGGTCGGCACCAAAGCGGGGATTCCTCTCCAAGGGGGAGGATCTATTGCCAACATCTTTGATGGTGTTAGTGATCATGCCGATCTTGATATTCCCGGTGCCGTCAAATCGGCGGAGAATTTCATGTAGCAGTTGACAGCCATTTCTCATGCGTTCCTTTTATCCTCGGACATCATCCCTTATCTTTCTAACTTATCCACTATGCAGCAGTGTAAGGAGACGTATGATCATGCCATCCTTTGACTCTACGAGGAGCTTTCTTATCATGAAAAGGAGTGCAAGGAAGCTACCTCGATGATGCGAGATTCAGAGGCTTGATCTGCCCAGGGAGGGAAAGAACTAGGAGAGCTCCAAGCTGTTTGAAAACGGCGCTTTGGGAAAAGGCCGGCCTTGCCATGCAGGTATTTTGCCTTGCTTGTACCTGACTTCTGTTCTTGTGCTCCGACATAAATTGATTCACCTTTCTTTTGTAGGTTGAGAAGAATCGTTAATAGATTGACCAACTGAATACAGAGATCTTTGGGCTGAGAGAGCAAAATGAAGTAGGGGTCGGTGAGTTGGCGACATCTCGGGATCTTCTCAAGGATGCTTGCAAGGAGGTTGTTGCTTTGGCCGTGGCCAAGTTCGAGGCCGAACGAAACGCTGCCACTTATGTGGAGGATGCAGTCACGGCGCATAGAATAGCTCATGACATATCAATAGCAGCTGAGCAGAAATTAACCCGAGATATTAAGCATGCCAAGGAGGAGGTGAAGAGAGAGACCTTAGAGGAAATCGGAGCCGGAGGTATCGACCTATCAACTAATCTCAAAGAAGCCCGCAAATTGGAGGAAGAACTGGAGCTTTGAGTTGCCCCTGATGAGGTCGAAAATAGTAGTGATGGGGTGTAGTCTCCGAGTCATTTGGTATCCCTTCTTTTTCTCTTTGTATGCATCCCCCAGGGGATGGGTTGTGTAAAGATGTTTTTTGTGAATACATTTTTGGCAATGTTAAAAAAAAAGGTTTTCCTCTTGTCAGCGTTTTTCAGTCTCTTCTTTCTTTGCACTTCTTCTCTCGCGATTCAGCTTTTGACTCTCGACATTGGCCTTTTGGAACCTGTTCTCGGAGCAACCGGGGTCCTGAAACTGGCCATGCCTTGGGATTAAATTGACAGCTTCTTTCGGACTGATGCTCGAGACGTCAAGGAGCTCTCTGAGGCCTCGCAATTTTTCGAGTTACGCGGGGTAACAATATTTGTATGATCCGATAGAAAAGAGATGGGGTGATTTCGCCAGTACGTTTTCCTAGGATAGGGTGATGTTAACGCGGCCAGAATCAATTGGTTATTTTGGGTAGGCGGGCAGTTGTTGCTTTGCCTCTATATATTTGTTCACCTATCTTCCAAAGGTAAATTTGTTGTTCTGAAAAGACTATCTCTTCTGCAGAGCCTGGAACTTTGTGCTAGTCCCCCTTCTCCCAAAAGAAATAATTTTTTGCTTAGACCCTCATCTTTTTCTTCCTATTTTACACTGGTGCAGGCTCATCCCTTCTTTTGTAAAATAGTGTAGGCGATGATATATTTTTCCGATAAGGCTAGGATAGAGTTTACCCTCAGCCATCTCGTGAGGTTGTATCATCCACTGCGTTACCGAGGCCTAATTCTCTTCAGCATCAATCCATCCGAGCTCTTGTGGTTGGTAACAAGGAGGACAAGGATCGGGAATGGATGGATCGGTTCGTTCGTATTCAAACGACCGATGTCATTCCTAGAGAATTTTTGCTATTTCCTGAGAAATGGAACTTCACACGTAAGGGCCTCATATGAGCTATCATCGTTTTGACCGGAGGTAGGCTCCGTAACGATATCTTTCTGCTCCATATTTGTAGAAACTCATTAGTCACTGAGCGAGGTTCCTGATTTATCCTAGTGGTCTCGTAAGCTAGCCACTTTCTCAATTTATGATAAGCGCCAATGGCGAGATCTATCTAAAGGGAGATTGGAGGCAAAGCATCGTGGTAGGTGCCCAGCGCTCTGCCTCCTAAAAAATGACGTTTTTCTTGCCGTCTTATTTGATTCAACTATCACAGGTTCTAGGGGTTCTTTTGAAATGAGGCTGTGTCCTCCGGGGGAGGAGGAGAGATCGCTAGCCTCGGGATCAAGGAGTGTTGTCAAAAGAAAAGATGCTTTGGGGTGCGAAAAGTCTTATAGTGAGGCGACTCCCTCTCAGCAGTCAAGGAGATGCGATTCGGTCGATCGGACACCTTCTGGAAGTGGTACGTCATCGGATGTTACTTCGGCCTTCGTCGAGGCTCAGTGTTCTGGCCTTATGGTGAGTTTTGACTCCTGTAAGATTGTTCTAGCCCCGCGCTTTTCTTTTTCCCCTTTTCTTTTTCTTTATTTAGCTTTCTTTCATAGGTCTTTGACAGGCTTAAATCCGAGCTGCTTCGTAGTGAGGCCCCATTTGGGGAGGCTTTGGATAGATAGAAATCCCTCAAACTTCTTGGTGCGGAAAAGGAAAGCGAGCTAGTTTCCTTACGGAGCGAGGTGGATCGAAGCCAGAGCCATGAGATCTGCCTGGAGAAACATGTATCTTGTATTTCATGCTAGCTTGAACTCCCTTTCTATCTTGGCGTCCTGATGTTTTGATGTTTCAGTTGGAGGACAAGGCGCATGAGATGGGACAGCTTTGGGGCGAGGTTGGCCGAGACAAACGCAAATTCAATGAACTGCAGGTGCATGTAAGTGCCCATTTTGTGTCCAAAGAGAAGGCTCGAGACAAGGTTTCTGCTCTTGATGTGCAAATCCAGACCGTTCGTGCGAATGATTCTGCTCGGGTGAACATGATCGCAAGGCTTTCGCCCGACCTTTTGAAGGTGAAGACCGAGGTTGTGAATGTCCAGGACGAGGTTGTGATAAGTAATACTAGGGAGGGACAGAAAATGGCGGCCTATTCGAGGAGTGCTGCCACTGCTAAAGCTGAGCTGAAGAGAGCCCTTGATCGTGCAAGAAATAGCAAGGAGTATGCAAGGTGTAGATCCCGGAGGGAAGACCTCGAGGAGAATTATGCCAAGGGCTTTGATCTCTCGAGGGAGATCGAGCAAGAAAAAGGGGAGGAGTATGATGCCAAGATCCTTCTGTCCGATGCTCAAGACGATGAGGAGGGAGCCGCCGGCCATAGTTGCCGAAGGGGGGAACATTTATTCCCTTCATCCTTCTTGTGTACATAGAATTCATAATATGTTGTATACTGAGCTTGCATTTCACCGCCTGTATGTAAAAATAAGAGGGGGAACCCCGTAATTTGTATCTTCTGTATTTCTGTTCGACAAGATCTCAATCGGGTCGATTCGACCTTTGGATTAGTAGAAATCTCTAAACCTGTAATATGGCCATGGTGTTCGTTAGGCCGGCGACGACGGCTTTTATTCTTTTCCCTTGGGCATACATATTTTAATCATTTTTGGGTTCAGACTCCGAGTCGGGCTCCGACTCGAGCTTGATTAACCCTCAAGTTTTACATCTGTATGGGCTGGCGACAATGGCTTTTATGCCTTGGGTCGAAGAAACCTTTTATGTATGTGGCCCTAAGGCTTGTGGAGCTGGCGATGATGGCTCTTACGCTATGCCCTTAGGCATGTATAGTTAACTATTTTGGATCCGATCTCCGAATCGGGTTATGACTCGAGCTCACTTTAATCCTCAAGTTTTCAAATTTCAAGCTGGTGACGGTGGCTCTTACGCTTTTGGTCGTTGCGACCTTTTAGTGTGTGGCCCCGAGGCTCGTTTGACTGGTGACTATGGCTCTTACGCTTTTGCCCTTAGGCATATATAGGCTTTGTTTTTCCCTCGTTAAGGTCTTTTTTGAAATAGTTTTGCCTGACCCGTCATCGGTTCGGGAAGAAACTTGATTTCAAGTCATTAGCGGCGATGTTCGAGCACCTCAGAAGGTTTAGCTCGTAGGTTGAGTAGTTCAAAGCCTTGTGATTTGGAGCTGACTTGGTCGAAGCTCGTTTGCCTGTTAAGGGTAGCCTGTTTTAACCGGTTCTTTTCGAAGTAGATTCGATGTAATGGCCTATGATTTTGTTAGCGACGGTCGGGCATCCCCGAGTCGCGTTAATTTAGCTGTGCAGCCATTTTGACCGTAGTCATATATGTTTGGCCGGAGCCATTTTTGATCCCGAGTGTGATAGTTTAGGCATCCGCATCGAGGGTATGCCCTTTTGAGAGTATTACAAATGTGACACACAGCCTAAACTTCGGGATTAAGCTTTATGCCAGTAGTAAGGTCTTACAAAATTTTCATGCCTGTTGAGGTCTTACAGTTTTTTCATGCCAGCGAATGGCGATTGACTACAGTCTCCGAGTCATTGAGTTTGCTTAGGCTCGAAGGCCATTAATTGTGAGCTCGAAATTGCCTCGTTGGGGTATTATAGGCATGGAGTTCCGACCCTGAGGTCATGTGGGTGCCAAATGGTTGACTCTAAATCTCCGAGTATTTCGGGACGTACTCGGTGCAGGGATCCTTGCCGTGAGCATGCTGAATTTTCTTTTTAGAGTTCGAGATGCTTTTGGAGAAAGATATTCTTGGATTGCTTAGCGTAAATACATGCAATTATATTGCCGTAAGCCCGGCTTGTGCGGACAAAGTGTGTTCGACCGTTTGACCCAGTACACCATTTCCTATTGGAACCTCATTTGTCATTTCCCGGTACAGGGTTGATTGCGAAGAAAATCTGGTAGGTCCGTTGTGTCCTTCTTATGAAGTGCGTGGACGTTGCCTCGTTAAAAACCTTGCCGGCAAAACCCATTTCGGGATAAAAATCTGTCAAAGGCAAAGAGTGCAACAGACGCTTTGAAACCTCAGGGTCCTCAAGCCGGAGCAGCGTCCCGACTACCTTGGTTGCTAGCCTGCGCGAGAGTTACCGTGAAGTAAAAGATAGAAAATGGAGAGGTGATTATACCTTAATGGCAATGGCGCTTTTGGGTTCCGTCGTCCATTTGGCGGATGCTATGTGGTCCTTTATTTGAATACATCTGGGAGCGAACATCAAAAAATCATGTGGATGGCATGTTGGGGCTCGTCTGCTTTGTTCTTTTTGGTCGTTTCTCTTTCTCGGGACTGGTTTTTAGCCCGATTTCTGAGAAATTCCCAAATGTGCCCATTATTGAGTAGTCGGGCCACTTCCTCTTAAAGTTGCATGCAATCCTCGGTTCGGTGCCCGTGCGAGTTGTGAAACTCGCAAATCAAGTTGTAGATCCTTTGGGAAGGATCCGAATGTATAGGCCTAGGCCATCTGGCATCCCTGATTTAGCTGATGGCAAACACGATGTCCGATACATCGACGTTGAAGTTGTATTCTGATAGGCGAGGTGCCCCTGTTGGCACCGTGTCTCCGTCGAAGCCACCTCTATTGAGGGGTCCCCAAGGGTTTTATCCTCTTGTCACCAATCGATCGTTTCGAGGCGGATTGTGTCTCGGGGCATTCCTCCTATTATCGGGGTACGGCTGGTACCTCTCTTTATTCGATCTTGACTTCATCGCTAAGAGTCTGTTCGGATATACTAAGCTTGAGGGGGCTCCAAGCTGTTCATCCTCAAACATGATCTTTGACTGGTATCGATTGGGGACGTCCGACCAGGTTACGGCGGGATACTCAATCAGATTCTCTTTCAGCTGCCTTGAGGCCACCGAGCTTCGTTCATTTAGGCCTTGAGTGAAGGCTTGCACTGCCTAGTCATCGGAGACCGGGGGTAGTTCCATTTGTTCAGTCTGGAAATGAGACACGAATTCTCACAGCATTTCGTTCTCCCTCTGCTTAATCTTGAACATGTTGGGCTTCCTTGTTGTTACCTTGATGGCACCGGCGTGCGCCCTTACGAAGGAATCTGCTAGCATGGCAAACGAATCTATGGAGTTAGGGGCTAGGTTGTGGTACCACATTATGGCCCCCTTCGAGCGTGTTTCCCCGAATTTTTTCAACAATACGGACTCGATCTCATCATTCTTTATATCGTTTAGGTGTAGGCTGTAATGTGCTCATTAGGGTCAGTGGTCCCATTGTACTTAAGGAGTTTCAACATTCTGAACTTCTTTGGAATGGGTTTTGGGGCCACCTCCTCGGGGAACGGCCTTTGTATGAATTTTTTCGAATCCATGCCCTTGAAGACAGGGGGCACACATGGGATCTGGTCGAACCTAGAAGTGTAGGTCTCGACCTTCCTGTCGTTGGCCGCTATCATTTCCTCGCCCGATTCGATCCTCAAGCATTTTTACTATGGCCGGGTCGGCTATTAACCCGTTATTACTCAATATCTCGGGTACCTATTCTGGGGGAGCTGTTTCCAGTGCTGCTGTGCTGGGAGTCTTCGGATGGCTTTGTAACTGAGCGATAGCCAACTATTGTGCCTGCAACATTTCAAAAATAATGTGAAGACTAACTTCGTGTTCTTCCTGGGTTGGGGTTTTTTGGGTTTCCTATTGGTCGCCATGTTGAATGCTTCTGTCAGTGTGTGAGGTTTCGTTGACCTGTTGCGCGTCTTGCAAACCCGCATCCACTGGAATTGGTTCAGGTGCATTATCGAGGTTCTGTGGTGGCGCATCAACGACTGGAACAACCACATCGTTTTCTCCGTGATTTTCAAGGTAGTCGTTCTCAACTCTGTTTATCGAGCCAGACATTTTGACCTGAAATCAAAAGATCTTTGACAAGAAGAAGCGTGAAAGATAACTTGCGTTTTTGTAATGAAACCAGCAGGAAAATAATCACTATTATTTTTAGCCCCAAGGTGGGCGCCAAACTGTTTACCGTGAAAATGGTAATAACAATTAAATTTGTAAATGGGACTCTAAAAATATGTGATCTATTTTTATGCTAGTTGTTAGAGTAGTTGATGCTAGGCGTATGATGTTTAATGGCAAAATACAAGTTATAACGGGGCAGTAATCAATCCGAGGGGCTTGCTATCCGGGCTTCGGTCTGATCGATGAAAGGCCTCGAGGTCGATATCCAGCTCGAGCTATCGGGGGTAACCGGGAAGGGGTTAACAGTTGAGATGTAAGTAAAGAAAGCTCTTTATGGACAATATCAAGCAATAAATGAAGAACAAATATGAAAGCAATAAATGTAAAAGGTAGCCCCGAGCGAGTAAGTTAGGGAGAAAAGAGAGAGAGAGAGAGAGAGAGAGAGAGAGATTATTGATCTTGAGTAGAATGGTTGGAGCAACGGCCGCCTTTTACAAAGTGGTGAGGATCCCCTTTATATAGGAGGGGAAATGCAACATAGTACAGAATGTATTAAATGTAAAGATGTGGACATAGGACGGCTACACGTGATATCAAATCCTACTGACACCATTTGCTCGCATCGAGGATTCCCTGCCCTCATGGTCATTGCTAGCTCTAACATGAATGAACTTCGAGGGGGAGAATTTGGCCGCAATCTCGCAGCCTCGAGATATGGGTATGACTCCCCAAATACACCTTAATGGCAAGAAATTGAACCTTCCAATTTTACTGTATACAAAGTTCGAATCCTACCTAAATATTTCGGACTTCACCTAAACTTCACAAATAAGTTTGAATCAATCAAGTGAACCTATTCAATGTCCAGAAATACCAATCAGAACTAAAGTCAAATCTTGGTAAACTCTTAATAACTAAAGCTTCCTAAATGAGACTAAGTGCCTCTAATCACTCTCTAACCTTTATGAAGCAAAACTAACCAATACCACAAGTCCCAAAATAAGAAACACAAACAATAATATATAGAAACACAAACACTTTCATCAATTCATATACAATGTAGTAACAAGAAGAAAGCAGTGAAACTCTACAGAAAGGTATTTCATAAACAAAGGCATAAAAAGGCCTCCTGGCCACTTAAACATGCACCCAATTGTCATCCCGGTAAATAAACTTATAACTTTCCCATTTAAATACACAAATTTATATCAAAATCTTGCCTAATCAAGATTTTAAAAAAACACTTCTAGGAAGACCATGAATAGTGATCCGGCACTATTCATCGGCCATAACCCCGGTATCCGGCAAGATAAAATCACAAGATTGGTCTCAATAGAACCCCCTTTCTCCTTGTGAACAATCTCCTTTTGATTTTACTTTCAAATCTATAACCAATTTTCCTAGATTTTCGTGTTACTGTAGCATCGACTATTTGCAAGCTTATATGTTTCTGTTATTATAACGTGAAGTTGGAGTGTTGAAGAACAATTTGGATGCTTTATTTTAATCGGGATTCACAGGTTTGAAGCCAAATTTAACAACAGATCTTAAAAAACTTTTCGGAACTACTGTAGCATCGAATTAGCAAAATCTGCTGCATATATTGTCAAAGATATTTAGGTGCTAAAGAATTATCATTGGTGCAAGACATTGCTGTAGCGATAATCTGGGTTGATCTATGTTATTTCAAGATTTTTTGAAGATGCACGTTTGAGTTGGGAAGATCACTGCTCCTTCACGCAGTGCTGCCATGGCCACTATGGCTAGTGGCCAGCTACCCTCACATGCTGGGCCACCTCCTCAACCACCCCCTAACATCACACAGCTAGGATTATGCAAAGGCAGTAAAACCTATACCCGGCACTTCCACTGTGCAAGATAGAGCATCAGTTGATCCTATCCCCCTAGACAAGCCCAATTCTTTCAAGGACAACCAACGGTATCAGAAGTTGAACGTATGAACTATATTGAAGGACTGCAATAGGCGGTTGTGTGCAAATTTTCATACGGATGGCCAGATATCAATGAAATACATCGAATTGTACCTATGCAGTGTGGTATCAAAGTTGAATGCAACATTGGATATCTTCGTGACAGACACATTTTGATTCGATTTTCATTATGGCAAGATTATGTAGAGTTCTCGTCAAAAGGTGTGTACTATGTTAAGGATAAGCATGGGGATGAATATCAACTGAGAACATTGATCTATGATGCAAAATTTAAAGTTGGAGAGGAGACACCTAAGGTAATGGCTTGGATTTCATTCCCTAATTTGCTGCCTACCTATTTTGTCAGAGAATGCTTGTTCTCTCTAGCTTCTACTGTAGGTAAACCCCTTCACTTGGATTTGGCTACTATCAAGGAAACTAGACCTAGTTGTGCTCGTGTTAAAGTGTTAGTGGATCTTCTAACTAACCTCCCAAAGAAAGTTTGAATGGACATTGTCAGTGACGTAAATGGGGATGTAAGAACTGAATGGGTAACCATTAACTATGATTATTTGCCAAAGTACTGTAAAGAGTGCAAGTTACAAGGCCATGACATGCTTGAATGTTGGAGAATTAATCCTGATTTAAGGGAAAGCAAAAATGTCCAGCAGAAGGAAAATGTCGAAAATGTGAAACAAGGCAATAATAAACATGCAAAACATGATGCTCCCTTAATGATCCTTACGAGTGGTAAGGTAGTTGGTAATGCAGGCCCTCAATGGAAGGAAGTTCGCGACAATAGGGGACTAAACAAAGGCAAACAATCTGAAGGTACTACTGCAGAAGGGAAAGAAATAGTTCTTGTTAACAATACAGCTGTGACAAAACAAATACAAACAACCAACCAATTTGCAGTGCTAGAAATTGAAAATGCTGAGATTAATGAAGGTAACCAATTGGCAGTTGTGGAGGAAACTCCAATTCAAAAAACCACAGGCAACAATGATATTCAGCAAAATAACTCCACAACAGGTGTAGAGAATGAGTCAGAGGAGTAGGAATTTGATTTTTCAACGAGAGAAATAGTACAAAAGGTAACTTCTCCTAGCTCATCTAGGAGAATATCATCCAAGACACAACCCAAGAAACTGAACCCTGCAGCACCTACTTTCAATCCTACGGCAATAAAAAATCATGCAACAAATAGGGAATCAACAGCTCATTGTGTACAAAACGATTTGGGGAATGAGCAGCATTTTCACAATGAGTCAACTGCCCATTGGGTCCAAAATGCATTCAAAAATAATGTAGTTCAAGTCAATACTTCATGTCAAGACATTCCTTCATAGGACACCAATATTGAACAACAATTAGCAAACAACAAATAAAATGAATTTGTTGAAGATACAGATTTTGAGAAATTCAGGACAAATGAAAAAGAAAAATGGGCAGGAGGAAGATTATGGCTCAACCAAACAGAGGAAGACTTAGCAAATGGTCACATTCCAGATACAATGCGTAGTGATGAAGAATTTGGAGGAAATGAAGTAGAAGATGAGGATCAAATTGTTAATTGTAATGCTAATGTAATCAATATTCAAAGCATCAGCGAATACACAAATGCAGCAACAGAAAAGACAAAAGAGGGGAACATTAATATTATAGATCCAGGAGGGACTTCACATAATGTTGTTAGTAATGCCTTGAAAGAAGCTGAAAATGTAGACAAGAAACAAGATGAGAATGCAGACAAGAACGGAGCTATGACAGTGCAGGTTTATGCAAAAAGTATTGTTCCATTGAGCACTATGCAGGATGTAGCAGGAAGTAATGTTCCATTGAACAATACAATGTTGTTGACCAATGAACATGCTGAAAAAGATGCAGAACTTATCAACCAGGCATAGGATATTGTTACATCAAAAGAAATAGTAGAAGCACATGATCAAGTTAACCACGCAGAACTTAAAGGTAGAGACATGGATGAGGAATCCACTGCACAAAATTTCCTTAATGTTGCCAAGCAGGGAGATCTGTCGCTAAGGCTTATTGAACTAGTAAAATCTGCAATAAAGGGAAAAAAGAAACAGTCAAAAGAGACTTCTACTGTCCCAGTTAGTGGAGTACAAACAAGGAGAACACTGTCCAAATCCCAAAACATTTAATGGATGCCATTATATGGAATGTCATGTCAGTAAACACAATGCAAGCATTTGAAAGGCTGATTACAATGCACAGAAAACATCATTTTGAGTTCATAGGAATCCTTGAGCCTATGCAATAGTTTCACAAAATGGAGAGGTATAGAGCAAGAATTGGTTTGGCACAAGCTGTGGTGAATGTGTCAAACAAGATTTGGGCTTTTATTGATGAAATTTTTGAGGTTACTATTTTATATAACATGACTCAATAGCTGACTTTGAGATTGATGCACTCTGAAACACATGTTGAGCTCATCCTTACACTAGTCTATGCCAAATATGATAGCATTGAAAGAATAGAACTATGAGATACGTTGTATACAATGGCATCAGATATGACAGTACCTTGGCTAGTTGGAGGCGACTTTAATGTGATATGGGATGAGGAAGAGAAATATGGGGGCTTTCTAGTTTCTCTCATTGAAGTAGATGACTTCAGACACTGCATCAATACCTGCAACTTGACAGACTTGTGTTTTAAAAGAAGCATATTTACATGGTGGAATGGAAGATCAGAGGAGGAATGCATTTTTAAAAGATTGGACAGATGTTTTGGCAATAATGAATTGCAACAGACATTTCCTGGATTGGAGATAACTCACCTATCCAAAATTACGTCTGATCATTGCCCAATGCTGCTGAAATGTGATATAGAAACTACGCCAATTAAGAAGTCATTAAGATTTCTTAACTTCTGGACGAAGCATGAAACCTTCAAAGATGTAGTAAAGGAGAATTAGAATGCTTTTAGTGCTAACCATTTCTGCATTTTTAACTACAAGTTAAAGAAGCTTAAACAAGAACTATCTACCTGGAGCAGAGCTACATATGGGGATATATTTCAGTAGATTGCAAGCCATGAGGAGGTGGTCATGGTTCATGAAAGACAATTTGAAGTCAATCCTACACTGATGAATAAACAAAGATTACAACATGTCCAAGCTGAAATGATTAAATATCTTGCATTAGAAGAAGAATTCTGGAGACAAAAACTGGCATGTTATGGTTCAAAGATGGCGATAGAAACACTAAATTCTTCCATGCCCAAGTTAATGGGAGAAGGAAGAGACTGAAATTATCAAGGATCCAGAATAGCCTTGGTAACTGGATTGAAGAAGATCACATAATAGCAGAAGAAGCAATAAAGTTCTACAAGGATCAATTAATAGAGAGTGCAGTTCCAAATGATTTTTATATTCTAAATCATGTACCTTTAATGGTAGATAGTGATCAACATGAAAGATTGATGGCTTTGCCTTCCAATGAAGATGAAGAGCACAGTTATGGGGTTGAATGGGGACTCAAATGGTGGACCGGATGGATTCACTGGAGCCTTTTACCAAACATGCTGGGAAATTATTGAAGAAGATGTAGTAAGCATGGTCAAGGCTTTCTTTTGCGGTCAGCAGTTGCCAAAGAGTGTGACACATACAAACCTGGTTTTATTACCAAAGAAAAAAGAAGTTATGACCTTTGCAGACATGAGACCAATCAGTTTTAGCAACTTTGCTAACAAGATTTTCTCTAGGGTTATTCATGAGAGGTTGGTTGAATTATTAACAAACATAATCTCAGAGGAACAGGAAGGTTTCAGGTCCCTACATGATGTATCCAAGGCACTATTCTGCAAATTATGGTGGAATTTCAGGACTAAGCCCAGTTTGTGGAGTTCTTTTTTGAGTCAAAAGTACTGCAAGAAACTGAATGCAGTAATTGTACCTTGGAAGCATGGATCCCACGTGTGGAGAAAAATGCTAGAATGTAGGGACTTGATTGAGCATCAAATCTACTGGAAACTGAGAATGGGATCAGCTGTATTTTGGTACGACAATTGGACTGAGATGGGAGCCTTATATTTTCAAGTACCTGCAGTAGGGGTGGGCATATATCAGTTCGAACCAAAAAAACCAACCGAACCAAATTTTTTTTAATTTCGGTTTCTGTTATTCGGTTTTTTCGGTCGGTTTCACATTAAAATTTTTAAAATTCAGTTTTTCAGTTCGGTCGTCGGTTATTGATTTATTTTTTTCGGTTAACCGAAAAACCGAATTATTAGTACATGGATTCTTTAAAATATATATTCCATACTTATATAGGTTAAGGCCCAATTTTAAGTTCCATAAAAATCAGCCCATCCCAAACCCAATTGCCCAAAATTCAAATACGCTAGGGTCCTTCTTACTGTCTCAGTTCACTCATCAACTCCTTTTCTTTTCCCATTCTTAGGCTAGGGCTTTTCTTTCTCCCTTCTCTTCTCAGTTCTCTCTATCGGCACTTCGGCAGTTCCTCCCCCCAATTCCCCAAATAAGCTACGGCTTCCATTGATACACTGGTGGTTTTCCCAAATATGCTAGGGATCTGTCATTGTCGTCAAATTTCTTGTGGCGGTAAGCTTAATTTTTGTTATATTTCGCTCATTTCTTATTTTTTTGTGTTCTCTACTCCTCGGCCCTCGCCGATCTTCTCTTCTTTCTCTCGTTTCAGTTTATTTTTTTTTCTGCTAAAAGTTAGTATTTAAAGACTTAAAGATGCATGCAACATATATATTGTTGAAATAAGTCTTGACTCTTGAATGTGATGTCCATTTTCTTGTAATATTTGTTGGTTTCAGTGTTGTTGAGAGGTTCTAACTTGTTATTAAAACAAGAAAAGCTCACTGCTCAGTATTTTATTGTTATGCTTGTATTCTTTTTTGTAGATGGAAGAAAATGGAAGTAGGGTAAGCGAAACCTGCGAAGGTGGGGGTTCAAATGATAGCATACCTAATACTGAAGGTCTCAGTCCAGACAGTCCTGATGAAGCTCCAAAGAAAAGGAAAGTGATGCAACCTAGATCTAATGCTTGGAAACATTTTGAGAATTATGATGATCCTAGTGGAGCTAAAAGAGCAAAATGTAACTACTGTCAAAAAACTTATGCTGCTGCTACGAAAGGTAATAGTACTACATCAATGAACAATCATCTCACCAAGTGTCCCAAAATGCCCCATAGCGTGGAAAATAGTCAAACACAAATTAGTTTTCTACTAGCTTCAAATGGGGCAAATGAAGGGGTGCTTACCACTTGGAAATTTGATCAAGCACTTAGTAGGAGAGCTTTAGCTCAAATGATAATTTTGGATGAACTGCCATTTAGTTTTGTTGAAAAGGAAGGATTTAAGAAGTTTATGGGAGTCACAATGCCTCAATTTCAAATTCCTTCTCGTAGAACATTGACAAGAGATTGTTATGAACTTTATTGTGAACAAAGACATAGTTTGAAGAATTCCTTCAATGAAGCACGTCCTAAAATCTGTCTTACAACAGATACTTGGACTTCTATACAAAGAATAAACTATATGTGTCTTACTGCTCACTTTATTGACAGAGATTGGAAATTGCATAAAAGGATAATAAACTTTTGTCCCTATCTCTAGTCATAAGGGTGATGATATGGCACCGATAATTACTAATTGCTTGCTTGATTGGGGGTTGAAAAATGTATTTACTATAACTGTAGATAATGTTAGTTCCAATGATATCACAGTAAGAGAAGTGTCTAAACAATTGAGTACTTGGGGAACTAATATAATGAATGGTAAAAACTTGCATGTTAGATGTATGGCTCACATACTAATCTCATTGTACAAGATTGGTTGAAAGAAATTGGTGCTTCTATAAAGAGAGTTAGACAAGTTGTGAGATACATTAGACAATCTCCCGCTAGGATTAGAAAGTTTAAAGAATGTTGTGAATCTCAAAAGTTAACTTCCAAGAGATCACTATGCTTAGATGTTTCAACTCGATGGAACTCTACATACATGATGCTAGACACAACACAACAATTTGAGCTTGCCTTTGACAAATATAGTTTCTTTGATATTGGATTGTTGTATCATCTTCGTACCTATGTATGTGAAGATGGAACTAGTGCAGGTGATCTCACAAGTGCTGACTGGAATAATGTGAGAACAATGGTAAAATTTCTTGAAGCTTTTTATTTGCTTACTTTGAGGGTCTCTACTTCTATTTATGTCACTTCCAATGTGCATTTTGTTGAAATTTGTGAGCTTGATCTTATTTTAAAAGAGTGGATGGAACATGAAGATACTAGTTTGAAAGAAATGGCAAAAAATGAAAGAAAAATTTGCCAAGTATTGGGGTGAACCTGAAAAAATGAACAAGATGATCTTTATTGCATCAATTTTGGATCCCCGTAACAAGCTTGAATATGTTCCTTTTGCAATTGTGAGGATGTTTGGAGAAAAAGTAGGGAAAAAATTGATTTTAGAGGTGAAAAATTATATGGATTCTTTGTTTGATTGTTATGTTAAAAAAAATTCAATAGGAACATCATCTGCTTCATCTGGAAACACAACAGCTATTGTCAGTGGTTATGGTAGCTTTTTGAAAAGAGGAACAATGAGAACAAAATTGGAATTTGAGAAACATAAGGAAGTGACCGGAGGTTTAGGTACTAAATCAGAGTTAGAAAGATATCTTGCTGAAGATCTTGAGCCTGAAACAGATGACTTTAAAATCTTAAAGTGGTGGAAAATCAATGAGCCTAGATTTCCCATTCTTGCGGAGATGGCTCGTGATGTATTAGCCATTCTTATTTCAAGTGTTGCATCTGAATGTGCATTCAGCACGGGAGGTCGCATTTTTGACTCGTTCAGGAGTTCGTTGACGCCTAAACTGGTTCAATCTCTTATTTGTCTTCAAGATTGGCTTAGAAGTGAACCTATTCCTATTAAAGTTGAGGAAGACTTGGAGTATCTGGAACAACTAGAACTTGGTAATTATTTTGTGTTTTGCCTTTACTATATTACTAATAGTTTACTTAACACTGATGCATGACAAAGTTTTCTTCAATATTTTCTTTAGATCTGGCTAATAGTGCAAAAGATTCAACTATTATTGACATATAGTTGCAACATGTACCATGTGTGGTAAGTTGATAGCCTTTTGTATATTTGAAGATACATTGATATACTTTATTATAAATCAATTGTTTTTAGACCTATAATTATGTCTTTTGTTGCAAAGGTTTGATCATGGCGCCTAAATGGAAGTGATGCTGCAGTAAATAGACTTCACTTGTTTCATGCTACTTAATGTAATTATTTCTCTGGTTTTGAGACTTCAGCAGCATGAAAACTTTCTAACTTTTAGATTACTCTTTTGGTTATGTAATATGCTTGTACTAAACAGTGGCAGCAAAGTAGCATAGATTCTAAGTTTTTTGTTCTCTCATGGCTGTAAGCAGTGGCAGCAAAGCAGCATAGCTCTTTTGGTTTTTTGGTTGTGTAATGTAGTGTTCTTTTGGTTGTAACTACTAACTACTCCCTACTCCCTAGTTTATATTTGTTTTGTATGATTGTGGGATCTTGTATGGACCAAGTAGAGGTGTAATTAGCAGCATCCTTTAGTTATGTACTTATGGTTATGTACTTATGTTTGTTAGCAGCATCAATTATAAGGTCTCTTTTTATTAGGATGATTTGAGTAACATGGAACTCATACCAGATTTTTGTTACCAGATTTGAGTAACAGGGAACTCATACCAGATTGAGAAATCAATGTTTAAATTGATGTAATAAATTGCTCCTTTTTCAGTCATCTCATTCCCACTTCAAAAAATTCAGGCTTAGACTGAACTTTATAAAATTGGGCCTAGTGTAGTAGTGTTTGTTATATATGGGCTTACCCTACATATAGTTTATGATTATGTAAATAAAAGAACAGATTTATGACTTAACACATTCAAAAAGTCAAAAATTTTGGAAACAACCAACAAATTAGTCCAATTATTAAGCAGAATAAGCCCAGCCCAATATGATAATGTTCAAACCGACCCAAAATAAACCGAACTGAACTAAACTTATTTCAGTTCGATTTCGGTTATCATATTTACAAAAGCGAAAACCAAATAACCGAACCGAATTTACACAAACTGAACCGAACCGACCGAACGCCCACCCCTAACCTGCAGAGTTTGGTATCGATGAGGATATTTATAATGTCAATGATCTAGTTGAAAATGGTATGTGGAATGTGGATAAAATGTATGAGAGCCTACCAGAAGATTTGGCACACCACATTGTGCAGAATATTAGACCACCAACTGAAAGTTCACAGTTAGATACTCCTTTCTGGATGCTTGAAACAAGGGGACATTTTACAGTAAAGTCTGCATGGGATTACCTGCGAAGAAGAGCCAACCCAAGATTAGCTTACAAGATGATATGGGTAAAAGGTTTACCTTTCAAGATATCCTTCTTCCTGTGGAAGGTGTGGAAAGCCAAACTGCCACTTGATGATTTCTTGCATAAACTAGGATACTCCATGCCATCTAAATGTTGGTGTTTTGCTGATCCTAAGGAAGAGTCATTACTACATTTGTTCTTCACATCCAATGCAGCTAGAAGTGTCTGGACTTACTTCCTGAGGAGAGCAGGAATTGCATTAGATGGGTTGTCATTACATCAAGCAATTATAAAGTGTTGGACAGCACCAGTTGTACCTAGATTGAATCCAGTGTTACAAGCTCTACCTACATGCATTGTATGGGAACTTTGGAAGAGAAGAAACAGTTTGAAATATGGAGAAGCAGTGTCAGTGAGTAGAGTTATTTACTAGGTGTCATCTACTATGCAAGCTCTGGTCCAACTGAAAAAGCCTAGACTATATGTGCCTCACAAGTGGCTGGACTTACTGACAATGATGGAGCAATACACACCTCAACTGAAATATGATAAAGTGTTATGGGAATTTCCTTCAAGAGGATGGATCAAAGTGAATACGGATGGAGCATGTAGAGGGAACCCAGGGAGGAGTTCAATTGGTTTCTACATAAGGGAAGAGGTAGGTGATTTGATATATGCAGAAGGAAGGGAGATTTCTGAAGGAACCAACAATGAATCAGAAGCGGTAGCTATTGTGGAGGCATTGAAGATGTGCAAAATCTTAATTATTTCTAGATATGGCTGCACATAGATTCTATGCTATTAAAGAACATTATAGAGGAATCATGGAAGCCTCCTTGGTATATTACTGAACATGTAGAGGAGATTTTAAGATTGAAGGAACAAAGTATCATGGAATTTTCACGCTGGAAATGTATCGCATGCTGGACAATGAATTGTTTCTCTCAATGCTGGAGATGCACGCATGGCATACGCATGAGGTGATCGTGACTTTGAAGAAAGGCGTCCATCAAGAAGGCATGCGCATGGGGTTTGACAACAAACAGCTGGGAAATATTTTATTGGGAATGCTTTGGACATTTAAGCATGCACTTGATTTGCACAATTCGAGAAAATGTGGATTACAGCATGTGCGAGCACAGGGATGCAATTTAAGGTAGGTTGCATGCCTGACTGCAATTGTTTTAAATGGACGCATGATTTCGAGAAGCAGGATCTCGAGAAATTTCCAGCTCTGTGTTTGACAATAGCTGTAATTAAATAATGGCCAGGTTAAACAATGGCCAGTGCTCACATTTTCGGCGCAGCAACAGGAAGGGGATCGAAGGAAAATATTATACGCGTGGGATGGGTTGATGCATTAAACTTGATGCAGATTATGGCTACATTTACAGTCAGCATGGTACACATTTGAATTGGGCTTCACTGGACTAGAAATAAAAGGAAGCAAAGGACATCTTCGGCCTAGATTTGTAGTTTAAATTTTGAGTGCAGTGCTCAATTTTGATAATAGTCTACTTGTTAAGTTCAAATTTTATTCCTTTCATTTTGTAGGAGATCATGACATTTTATTTTGTTTTTTTAATTTTGTTATATATAAAAAAACTAGCCCTAGGCGCTTGCCTAGTGGATTGCCAAAAAAAAAAGATACTCAAATTTTAGAGT
Source organism: Nicotiana tabacum (assembly GCF_000715075.1). Taxonomy (NCBI): domain Eukaryota; kingdom Viridiplantae; phylum Streptophyta; class Magnoliopsida; order Solanales; family Solanaceae; genus Nicotiana; species Nicotiana tabacum. The sequence continues at coordinate 60,241,078 of NC_134085.1, forward strand.
ATATGTATTGTTAAGTACCTCTGACCCTTGACTATGCTTGTGTTACACCCCACATTTTCATACGTGAAAGTACGGCATAAGAAAATTGATGAAAGTTCGGTAATGTGATATTACATTCTATATTTTTGTACGTTAAAGTTTCGTCTCAAGTTAATCGATGTATGTTTGGGAATGGGATTTATTTTGGGATTATAAGCGTCATGCTATTTCAAACAAGTGATAAGTAAATTCATGAAGGTGAGAGGGTAAGTGAGTCGAAGAAAATGAGTTTCATCGAAGTTTGCCAATTTGGGATAAAATACGGTCCGAGCTATAATACCCGATATTTATGGACTAGTACCATGCAAGGTAACATATGACCATGATAGTGAGGTGTATAAGGTATTTCAAAAGTAGTAGTATTTTAAGTAATTTGAGATAATTCCTAATTATGGGTATAATTGATTAATGGTAGGGATAATTGTGGAATTAAAAAGGATTATGTGGATAAGGACAATTTTTTGGGGTTTCCACATGGCATTAAGCCAAGCCAAAGTGGCAAAATATCCATGATGAGTCAAAAAGATGTCACGACCCAAACTGGAGGGCCATGACTAGCACCCGACCATACTTGCCGATCACCAACGTACATTTTATCTAACCTTTTTTTTATTATCTTTTAGGGTTGACGAGATCAATATAAATGGTAGACCTAGATCATGGACAACCAGCAATAAAATATGATGGCATGAACATACATAGCAGGGGATGACCAGACAATCAAGAAACTACATATAAGGTACGAGCTACCACGCTACCATCAAAGACTATACAACTAAAACCAGCCGACAAGGCATACCAAACTATACATGAGTCGACACTTGTCTATGAGCCTCTATAGGAACATAAGTACTGCAACATAGCCGGAACAGTCCCCCGACATACCCATAATGTCTATAACAAAAATGCATACTAAGACCACGACAAGTCCGGAGGAGGGATCTCGCCAATCACTACTGAACTAGACAACCTACTGTGTTGGGGGAGCTGCACCTGCCTGTCTATTAGGGCCTGCAGCACGACATACAATGCCCACAAACAAAAGGACGCCAGTACGAATAAAGTACTGAGTATGTAAGGCAGGGAACCATAAATATCAACAGTAATGTAAGTAGGGATAGAGAATATACAACCTGGAACATCTGAGTACCTCTGAGGGCTACTGACATGAAATGCATGATACATATGTATAAATACATAAACCTTTAAAGCATTCACCTATGTGGGCATCATCATCATCATATCGTACCCGGCCATAATAGGCTCGGTAAAAAAATGTACCCGGCCATCATAAGGCTCGGTAGAATCGTACCTGGCCACGTAGAGCTCGGTAAAACCCAACTGATCAGTGGTTGCACAATATGTGCCGTACCCAGCCGACTATAGCGCGGCTCGGTAGAGTAAAATAGATACATATATATAATACATGCTCGACTCATGGAATCACATTCTAAGCCTTTCGGAGTGACATAAGGTCGGTATCCTCTTTACACGTTATTAGGACCAATTCTTCATTATGAACCTTATAAGAATGAGGAAGTACCAACAACATTGATAACATAAGAATAAGAGAAGCAACATTAACATCAATCGTTCCATAAGAGGGAAAGCAATGTAAGTACTGCTAGCTTCTAAGAGTAGAGTATCTTTGGAAGCTCATTCATTACATTATGTACAATCGGAGTCGTGAAAAAGAAGAAAAGGGATAGCCTCACATACCTTGTATATACTTCCCCAATCACAAGCTATGCAATTGTCACATTTCCTTAGTCTACAATAAGAGAAACGATACTATCGTTATCATTTTAGTGTCATAACTATTATGTATCGACCACAACCTATTTTACATTGAAACGGACAACACCTCCCCTATATATATGACTTTTCACCATTCCAAACAATCACCAAACAGCCCAAACAACATCAATAATAAACATATTGAGCCTCCCAAAACAGTCCACGCACAACCTAATTACATCATACATACGACGACCACCGTAGTCGTGTCAAACAACCCGGAAATGTTACGAATCACTATCAGCCCACAACCCTACATATATATGGTGTTCCTCCACACCCTTACACCTCCAAAACTCCACAAAATTGTAGTAAAACACGCAGCCCAATAGCAACACAAAACAGTCCACAAACAGTCCGCTACAAGTGAATAACTCGAACTCACGGCTTCCGATCACTGTCCCGTGAGTTATTACATGTATAGAATGAATTACCATGAATTAACAGCAGATAAAAATGTATGAAAGATGGCAGTAACTTACCTTACTTGTTGGATAACTCAGCCCCTCCCTTGGTTCTTCAAACTCTAGGTTTTACCTTCAAATTGAACTTGAAAGAGAGGGAAAATCGATTAGGGTTTGTGTGGGATTTTTGGGGAGGAGTTGCAGGGGTTAACTTTGGTTTTGAGGGTCTGAAATATGGATGAAATAACTGAGTTCATAACCCCTTAAAATTCCTCTCTTGGCCGACTTAGGTCTTTTAATTTTGTCCTATCATTTTGGCAAGTAGGTGATGCACCTACTTGTCATCTACCAATCTGCGCAGGCTTGCAAAAATATGAATATCTCTATACTCTGAGATCGTATTGACAAATGGTTTAATGCGTTGGTAACTAGACTTGTATATCTTTAATTTTGTGTGTAGATCACCCCGTAATTCCTTGTAAATTAGGAGAAAAGCTTAGAAATATTTAACCTAATGTTTAAGTAAAATTATGAACCTAAGTTGCGACAACGTTTGTCGACTTTTGTTTCATAACTCATTTGACTTCAAGACTTATGATACAGATATTATATGATTCAAACACCTTAATACATGACCTTGAGTGTATTAAGAACCTCTAGGTTTACCTGAAAATACGAGTTACCACATCCTTGATTCGTTTAACTTCTAATACTTGTTAATCACCCTTATACACCCTTGTATCACTTAAGACCAATAGGATTAACTTCTTATCATCTCAACGGTAATTCCTTCTTGAATTTATGTTAACTAATATATGGCATGAACTAACGCGTGTGGATATGGGTTGTAACACCCTTTCCCCCTTAGGAACATTTGTCCTCGAATGTAAGGGTTCATGGGGAGTTTAAATCATCGTGGATTCCGGTCAAGTTTCTCCCATAAATAAAGGACAAACTTGCAAGCGGTTAACTCAATGTATGGCATTATAAGAGTATGCAAAACATTATGGACATACATTATCTGCATATCGCCATTTTATATTAAGGAAGAGTTTTCTCAAGTTATTGCTTACCTCATAGAGCCATTTCACCTTCCAATGTATCATGTGTTCCACCAGCATCCTTGTTATCTTCATTCTGGAATAGGTACGGTTATTTAGACTTCATCTCCTCTTCTGTTTCCCATGTTATTTCTTCCATATTCTTGTTCCTTCACAATACTTTGATGGAAGCTACATCTTTTGTTCTCAGCTTGCAGACTTGTCGATCCAATATAGCCACTGGCACTTCTTCATATGATAGGTCCTCTGTAACCTGTACATCTTTGATAGGGACGACTCGAGAAGGGTCTCCAATACATTTCCTCAACATAGATACATGGAATACTGGGTGGACAAATTCCAATTCGGATGGCAATTCTAACTCATAAGCAACCTGTCCAATCCGTCGAAGAATTTTATACGGCCCGATATACCTTGGACTCAGCTTACCTTTCTTCCCAAAATGCATAACACCCTTCATTGGTGAGATCTTCAGGAAAACCCAATCACCAACCTCAAACTCCAGATCACGACGTCGGACATCGGAATAAGATTTTTGCCTGCTTTGTGCCATCCTCAATCGCTCCTGTATCACTTTCACCTTCTCAATAGCTTGGTGAATCAAATCTGGCCCATATAATTCTGTTTCACCGACTTCGAACCATCCAACTGGTGATCTACATCTTCTCCCGTATAGTGCCTCGTATGGGGCCATTTTAATACTGGAATGGTAGCTATTATTGTAGGCAAATTCTATGAGTGGAAGATGGTCATCCCAATTTCCCTTAAAATCTAGAACACATGCTCGCATATCTTCCAGTGTCTGAATGGTACGTCTAGCCTATCTGTCAGTCTGCGGATGAAATGCAGTGCTGAGATTCACTTGTGTGCCTAAACCCTTCTGAAAAGACCTCCAAAAGTTAGCTGTAAATTGAGCTCCTCGGTCTGATATAATAGATACCGGCACACCATGAAGCCTAACAATCTCCTTGATATACAACTTCACATAATCTTTAGTTGTGTAAGTTGTCTTAACTGGCAGAAAATGGGCACATTTTGTAAGTCGATCAATTATCACCCAGATGGAGTCAAACTTATGATAAGAGCGAGGTAATCCAATAATGAAGTCCATATTAATCACCTCCCATTTTCAGGTCGGAATCTCTATATTCTGAAGCAATCCATCGGGTTTCTGATATTCTATCTTTACTTGTTGACAATTGGGACACTGGGCTACAAATTCTACAATAGACTTCTTCATGTTATCCCACCAATACTGCTCCTTGACATCATGATACATCTTTGTCGAGCCGGGATGGATGGAATATCGGGATTGATGAATCTCATTCATAATCTTCTCTCGCAACCCTGCCACATTAGGCACACATAATCGGCCCTGGTATCTCAGTGCCCCATCTCTTCCGATCTCAAAAGCCATACTTTTACACTGTTGAATGCTCTCTCTTAATCGTACTAAGATAGGATCTTCATATTGTCGTGCTTTTACCTCGGCTACCAAAGATGATTCTGATGTATTCTGTACAGTAACACCTCCGTCATCAGAGTCTAACAATCTGATTCTCATATTGGCTAGCTGATGAAGCTCTTTAGTCAACCCCCATCTACCTGCCTCAATATGTACTAAGCTTCCCATTGATTTACGGCTGAGAGCGTCTGCCACAACATTGGCTTTACCGGGATGATACAATATCTCGACGTCGTAGTATTTCAATAATTCAAGCCACCTACGCTGCCTCAAATTCAACTCTTTCTGCTTGAAGATGTATTGTAAACTCTTGTGATCTGTGTAGATGTCAACATGGACACCGTATAAGTAGTGCTGCCATATCTTCAAAGCATATATTACTTCAGCCAATTCCAAATCATGGGTTAGATAATTCTTTTCATGCTTCTTCAATTGTCTTGATGCATAAGCAATCACCTTCCCACACTGCATCAATACGCACCCCATACATATACCTGAGGCATCACAATATACCACATAACTTTCTGTTCCTTCAGGGAGAGTGAGCACTGGTGCGGATGTCAATCGATTCTTCAGCTCCTGAAAACTACGTTCACAAGTGTCAGACCACTGGAACTTGGTAGCTTTCTGTGTTAACTTAGTCAATGGTGATGATATAGAGGAAAACCCTTCTACAAACTGCCTATAATATCCTGCTAGCCCTAGGAAGCTGCGGACTTCTGATGGTGTTGTAGGTCTCGGCCAATTCTTTACTGCATCGATCTTCTGAGTGTCGACACTAATACCCTCGTCAGATATCACATGGCCAAGGAACGCTACTGAGTTCAGCCAAAATTCACATTTGGAGAGCTTAGCATATAACTTACGATCTTGAAGCGTCTGTAATACTATCCGCAAGTGGCCCGCATGTTCCGCCTCCGAACGAGAATATACTAGAATGTCATCAATGAATACAATCATGAACACATCAAGATAGGGCCTAAATATAGTATTCATGAGATCCATAAAAGCTGCTGGGGCATTTGTTAGCCCGAACGACATCACCAAGAACTCAAAGTGACTGTATCTTGTCCGGAAGGCCGTCTTTGGAATATCCTTCTCCTTAACCCTCACCTGATGATACCCTGAACGTAAATCAATCTTGGAGAAATACTTGGCACCCTGGAGTTGGTCAAATAGGTCATCAATTCTTGGAAGTGGATACTTGTTCTTTATAGTAGACTTATTCAACTGTCGATAGTCGATACACATCCGTAACGACCCGTCTTTCTTCCGCACGAATAGGACTGGTGCACCCCAAGGTGAAGTGCTAGGCCTAATAAAGCCCTTATCCAGCAAGTCCTTCAACTGCACCTTCAACTCTCGCAACTCTGTCGGGGCCATTCTGTATGGAGGAATAGAGATCGGTTGAGTGTCAGGCAACACATCAATGCTAAACTCAATCTCCCTTTCAGGAGGAAGGCCTGGGAGTTCATCTGGGAAAACATCTGGGAATTCGTTGACCACAGGGATTGATTGTAAAGTAGGCGGTTTCGCCTCCGCATCCCTAACGCGAACGAGATGATAAATGTAACCTTTTGAGATCATTTTCCTTGCCTTAAGATAGGAAATAAACCTACCTTTTGGTGTAGCAATATTCCCTTTCCATTCAATGATGGGTTCACTAGGAAATTGAAACCTTACCATCTTCATACGGCAGTCAACATTTGCATAGCATGAGGCCAACCAGTCCATTCCCATTATCACATCAAAATCAACCATTTCTAAGTCAAAAAAATTTGCCGAGGTTTGACGACTACAAATCATCACAGTGCAACCTCTATATACCCTTGTAGCAATCACAGAATCTCCTATCGGAGTAGATACCGCAAGGGGTTTACTTATCAATTCAGGTTTAGTGCCAAACTTATTAGCCACAAAGGGTGTAACATATGATAATATAGATCCCGGATCAATCAGCGCATATACATCATAAGAAAACACATATAAAATACCTGTAACAACATCTGGAGACGACTCGAGATCCTGTCGACCTACTAGAGTAGAGGTTCGATTTTGACCACCCCTCAAACTCGGCACTGCACCCTTTACCTCTACCACGACCTGTTGACTGCTTAAAACCCTGTGCTGGAGGTCGAACTGATAAGGAAGAAGCAGACACAGATCCAGTCGGCTGAGCCATACCATCACCTCCCCTGTTAGGACAATCCCGCATCATATGGCCAGGCTGTCCGCAAGAATAACATGCATCAAAACCTCGACGGCACAGTCCAAAGTGGGCCTTGCCGCAATGATCACAATGTAGTGTTGTGGGTCTCGTCTGACTAGTATCCCTGTGATGTTGCAAGCCTGATGCCTGCGAACTCTGACCTGGACCAGAATGGGTAAATCGATCATATTGAGGCCTCTGAAACTGTGGGGGAGCACTAGCTACAGGTGGCGTCGATCTCCTCGAAGACTGGGGCCTGACGCTGCCTCTGAAGTCACTAGAATACCTTGCAAATCTCGCCCTCTTATGCTGGCCCCTATCCTGCTCCCTATCTGCCCTCTGCTGGCGCTTACGATCCTCTAGGGTCTAGGCATAAGCCTGAATACGGGAAATATCCATGCTCTCCACCAAGGAGGCTGTCGTGCACACATTTATCAGATGTGGTCCCAATCCGTTCACGAACAAATGCACCCTATCACTCATCCCGGCCACTATATGGGGAGCATACCTTGCTAAAGAATCGAACTGCATACTTTACACTCGCACACTCATATTACCTTGTTTAAGGTTCAAGAACTTATTAGCTCTAGCTCGTCGTATCTCAACTGGCAAGTAGTGACGAACCCCTGGATCTCTCCCAACTATCATACCAGAGAACCGCTAAATCCCGTAGCCGATAAGAAGCCAACTCTACTGCCTCTGTATCACTAACATGCATAACCCGAAGTGTACGATGAACCTGGTCAATAAAAGTCTGCGGGTCCTCCTTGGGGTCTGATCCGGTAAACACTGGAGGGTCTAAATTAATAAAATCACGAACTCTCGTACTAACTGGTTTCTCAGCAGCACCTGTATTCTGCCTCTGAGCCTGAGCAGCTACCAAGCTAGTCAATAACTGCAAAGCACTCCGCATATCCTGGTCTGTAGTGCCAGACGGAGGAACTGGAGGTGCTGGGTGCCCCCTAATATCCTCTGGAGGAGACGGGGTAGATGAGGTATGAGACGGCATCTCACTCTGAGCCTCACTTTGGCTTACTCTAGCTTGGGGCACCTGACTGGTACCCTCTCCCGTAGTTGTAACAAGCCGTCTACTAATTGTTTGCTTCCTAGTCAAAGGCATCGCTGAAAGAAAACAAGGTGAATATTAGAGACAAACACTTACGACTCAACTCTACGCACGATCTAGATTCAGGAAGAAGGTAACAACCCTAGATGTCATGTAGCCTCCTGATTATAAATGTGGCGCGCTACACATCCATAATCAAGACTCTACTAGACACGGCTCATAGACAATCCCTAGGACAGACTTGCTCTGATACCAAGTTTGTCACGACCCAAACTGGAGGGCCATGACTAGCACCCGACCATACTTGCCGAGCACCAACGTACATTTTATCTAACCTTTTTTTTTATTATCTTTTAGGGTTGACGAGATCAATATAAATGGTAGACCTGGATCATGGACAACCAACAATAAAATATGATGGCATGAACATACATAGTAGTGGATGACCAGACAATCAAGAAACTACATATAAGGTACGAGCTACCACGCTACCATCAAAGACTATACAACTAAAACCAGCCGACAAGGCATACCAAACTATACATGAGTCGACACTTGTCTATGAGCCTCTATAGGAACATAAGTACTGCAACATAGCCGGAACAGGGCCCCGACATACCCATAATGTCTATAACAAAAATGCATACCAAGACCACGGCAAGTCCGGAGAAGGGATCTCGCCAATCACTACTAAACTGGACAACCTACTGTGGTGGGGGAGCTGCACCTGCCTGTCTATTAGAGCCTGCAGCACGACATGCAGCATCCACAAACAAAAGAACTTTAGTATGAATAAAGTACTGAGTATGTAAGGCAGGGAACCATAAATATGAACAGTAATGTAAGCAGGGATACAGAATATACAACCTGGAACATCTGAGTACCTCTGAGGGGTACTGACATGAAATGCATGATACATATGTATGTATACATAAACGTTTAAAACATATGCCTCTGTGGACATCATCATCATCATATCATACCCAGCCATAATAGGCTTGGTAAAAACGTACCCGGCTGCCATAAGGCTTGGCAGAATAGTACCCGGCCACGTGGAGCTCAGTAAAACCCAACTGATCAGTGGTTGCACAATATATGTCGTACCCGGCCGACTATAGCGCGGCTCGGTAGAGTAAAATAGATACATATATATAATGAATGCTCGACTCATGGAATAACATTCTAAGCCTTTCGGAGTGACATAAGGTCGGTATCCTCTGTACACGTTATTAGGACCAATTCTTCATTACAAACCTTATTAGAATCAGGAAGTACCAACAACATTGATAACATAAGAATAAGAGAAGCAACATTAACATCAATCGTTCCATAAGAGGGAAAGCAATGTAAGTACTGCTAGCTTCTAAGAGTAGAGTATCTTTGGAAGCTCGTTCATTACATTATGTACAATCGGAGTCGTGAAAAAGAAGAAAAGGGATAGCCTCACATACCTTGTATATACTTCCCCAATCACAAGCTATGCAATTGTCACAACTCCTTAGTCTACAATAAGAGAAACGATACTATCATTATCATTTAAGCATCATAACTATTATGTATCGACCACAACCTATTTTACGTTGAAATGGACAACACCTCCCCTATATATATGACTTAACACCATTCCAAAAAATCACCAAAAAGCCCAAACAACATCAATAATAAACATATTGAGCCTCCCAAAACAGTCCACGTACAACCTAATTACATCATACATATGACGACCATCGTAGTCGTGTCAAACGACCCGGAAATATTACGAATCACTATCAGCCCACAACCCTACATATATATGGTGTTCCTCCACATCCTTCCACCTCTAAAACTCCACAAGATAGTAGTAAAACATGCTGCCCAATAGCAACACAAAACAGTCCACAAACAGTCCACTACAAGTGAATAACTCGAACTCACGGCTAACGATCACCGTCCCGTGAGTTCTTACATGTGTAGAACGAATTACCATGAATTCATAGCAGATAAAAATGTATGAAAGATGGCAGTAACTTACCTTACTTGTTGGATAACTCAGCCCTTCCCTTGGTTCTTCAATCTCTAGGTTTTACCTTCAAATTGAACTTGAAAGAGAGGGAAAATTGATTAGGGTTTGTGTGGGATTTTTGGGGAGGAGTTGCAGGGGTTAACTTTGGTTTTGAGGGTCTGAAATATGGATGAAATAACTGAGTTCATAACCCCTTAAAAGTCCTATATTGGCCGACTTAGGTCTTTTAATTTTGTCCTATCATTTTGGCAAGTAGGTGATGCACTTACTTGTCATTTACCAATCTGTGCAGGCTTGCAAAAATATGAATATCTCTATACTCCAAGATTGTATTGACAAATGGTTTAATGCATTGGAAACTAGACTCGTAGATCTTTAATTTGGTGTGTAGATCACCCTGTAATTCCTTGTAAATTAGGAGAAAAGCTTAGAAACATTTAACCTAATGTTTAAGTAAAATTATGAACCTAAGTTGCGACAACGTTTGTTGACTTTTGTTTCATAACTCGTTTGACTTCAAGACTTATGATACGGATATTATATGATTCAAACACCTTAATAAATGACCTTGAGTGTATTAAGAACCTCTAGGTTTACCTGAAAATACGAGTTACCACATCCTTGATTCGTTTAACTTATAATACTTGTTAATCACCCTTATACACCCTTGTATCACTTAAGACCAATAGGATTAACTTCTTATCATATAAAAGGTAATTCCTTCTTGAATTTATGTTAACTAATATATGGTATGAACTAACGCGTGTGGATATGGGTTGTAACAAAAGATATAAGGATGTCTTGATTAAACGTATCTTTTGGATAATTAAGAGAATTGGGCATAAGTTGCCAAATTTGGTTTCTTACTTGAACACAATTTAAAAGATATGACCAACAACATTTCTTTTTTTGGTTTCTTATTGATAACATTACTTGCAAAAATCCAACAACATTGGATACTCTTTCAGATGGAACTTTCTTTCTCAAGGGGATTGTTAGGAACCCTTATAACACTACGGTAATGGGATTTTGCGATTTTAAGGGAGTATAGTGCAATCTTTCTCAAGAATATCATACGGATTTCCCCTACTTCGATCTGCCGTAACATGATTTGTCGCAATTAACATGTGTTAGAGGGATTGCCAAGAGAATCTACTCAGGTATGTTAAGGTTATCCCTTCTTTATTTTTGGCATGATCTATACGACCCAAGCTAAACGAGCAAATACACAACTTACATAAATTACTCTATTCGTAGAAATGCTAGAGATGTGTAAATTCTTATTCCCCCATGTGCCATATTATTCTATCATCTGTTCATGGGTCTCAAAAATACGTATTTGACAAAGTTTATCCAAAAGGCATATTGAATTTTTATGGCATTTCGAGAAAATCTTATTAACGTATTTCTAATGTCTTTCATGCATTTATACATGTACATTGACCCAAGGCCAGATTGCGTTATATCGGTGTACATATATAAATATATATATATATATATATGGGATATGGGATATGGGAAAGGTTATGGCGTTATATACGCACCGCCACCTGATCAGCTGGTATACGTTGGTGATTTGCCCACAATGGCTGAGATGATATGATGGGATGCCCAGGCTTGAGGAGGTGATGAACGCATATACCCATGCATGATATGGCATTTATACGCATATGCATGACATTTTAAATATTAAAGGATTCATAGAGCTCTTCAGGCTTGCAGGTCGAGTCTTTTACTCCATGTTTCTCTCATGTCTATTATTTATTGATTTTCATTCCTTACATACTTGGTAATTTAGTTGTAGTGACGTCCCTTTTACCTAAGGACGTTGTGTTTAATGCCCGCAGGTCCCGCTAGATAGGTCGAGTGCCCCCAAGTAGGCTATTAGCTCAGGAGAAGATATTGGTGAGCTCTATTTGCTTCGGAGTTGCTTGTTTGGTCAGTATGATTTAGACGTGTATTGTTTGGTATGACAGGGCCCTATCCCGACATTTATTTTAAGTATGTACTCTTAGAGTCTTGTAGACAGATGTCATGTATACGGATACTTGTATGGCCTTGTAGGCCTATATTTTAAGTATATAATGGATCACACTAGTCTTATATGCCCGTATGTCACAGGTAAGAGTTGCCGTATCAGATTGAGTCATTCTATGTTGGGTATTCCCTCATGTTTACTCTGGTTATCTCATGAAACACCTGCTGGCCCACTTATCTATGTTTATGTAATAAGAAAGATACGTTACGTTGGTACTCAGTTGAGTAAGGTACTGGGTGCCCATTGTGGCCCATCGGTTTGGGTCATGACAAATATGGTATCAGAACAGTTCTATTCTAGGGAGTCTACAAGCCATGTCTAGTAGATTCTTGTTTATGGGTGTTTTGTGCACTACAGTTATAAGTGGGAGGCTACGGGACATTTAGGACTGTCACTCTTTCTTCTTACTCTAGATCGTGTGGTAGAGCTTACTTGTAAGAATTCAAACTCCTAACTTCAATTTGTAACAATATGTTGCCTACATCCAAAAAGATGGTTGATAAGAGTTATAGTAATGGAAGAGTTCAGTCAGAGGAACTCGATTTTGCATGATGCTTACGATGAGTAAATATAAAGCCTTTAGTAGAGCATGTGTGTACTAAGATGTGTAAGCCTCTTGATAAGGAGCCTTAAGTCAAGAATATCTATCAACCCATATGGTAAAAAGCAATGAGAGAATCAGAAGGTACAAGTTTTAACAAGTAAAAGAACCAAGGTAAAAGTGGGTACGAGGCGCCTACTTAATGAAGGTTAACAGTATTTCTAACTCAACAGAGGAATGTAAGCCTTTTGAGTTACCTTCAACAGTAATAGAGGTGTATATAATTGGCCATACCGATCTATGTTATTCCCTATGGGAGCTAACAAAATGGTTTAAGAGAAGGACGAAATATTAGGATACGACCGGGGTTAGAGTGACTCAAAATGGTTGATGGATTGTTTGTATTAGTAGAGGTTTTCGAAGGATATTGCAAAAGAACTAATAAATCTCCTTGTGATACATCCAGATGGTGCAATCTAAAATAAAACAATTAGATATGAGAACTACAAAGATAAGCACTGAAAACCTTGAAGGGATAAATATTACCTAAGTGTAACTCCCGTCCGTAGTAGAGAAAGAATGTTAGGCAACCCGAAGAACCAATAGTTGGAGCAAGAGGAACCAAAAAAATAAAAGAATGTCTTGTTCGAGTTTCATAGATATTAGCGGTAAATAAGAAGAGAGTTAATGAAGCGTTACAAGTAAAATGTGATACATGGATAACAACGGTAGACCAAAAAGATGACAGTATTACATAGTCTATAGTCAAGTGAAGGAAAATACGAAAGGTGACAGGACTTGAGGCAATAAAAGAGTATAGTTCATAAAGTCATATTCTCATCTTGATAAATAAGTTCGTGACTCTAACACAATTATCAGAAGGAAAATTTAGACCCCAGAGTAATAGAAATCATTATGGATTGGTGAACAAGATGAACTAAACATGAATTAGGGACTGAGTGATTTGATCGGCATCATGAGAATTTTAGATTGCGTTCCGGCGATAATAGAATGGACAATAGAAGTAGTTTCATGAGAAATTCAGAGAATGATCATTCAGGATGACGCTTCCCTAAAGAAAGCAATATGAGCAAAGTTAAGCTTAATGGACTGTATGTGCAAGTTATACTAAGTGTCACCATCACGAGTAAGAATATTTCGTTATGCTTGGCACATAAAGATCACCGCAAGGCAAGCAAGGGTCATCGATGATGTGAAAAGATGCCAAAAATAAAATGTGAAAACATATATAGGTAGCTCATCGTAACACTAAATCTTAGTATTCCCTTAAAGGGGAGAATATTGAGTGATGTGGAATTAAGTCAAAATTAAGTGGTTCTAGTAATTATGGAATGGTAATGGAAGAATACGATAGGAAAATGAAAAAGGGATGACATTACACTTATTCAAATTCAACAGATATGCTACGATTTTAGAACTTTATGCGAGCACGATGTCAAGGAAAGGAAGTAAAGGTTCCTGTCGGGATGTTATTGATAAATAAGGAGCCGGTGCAAAAGGTAAGTTAAGACAAAGGAAATAACCCAAGAAATATTACGTGAAATATTGATATGAGAATGGGTCAATGAGTAGTTTGTAGTAGATTCAGGAAGAGCCTAGTTATGGCTAGACAAGAGGTTACAGACGATTCAGCAGATCGTGCAAGATAAACATAGTAAAACCTAATATAGTGGATTCATCCTCGTAGTAATGTCATTGTAATAATTGAGAAATAATCAGATAGGAATTGAGATAGTTAAAGGTACTATATGAATGTTTCAAAGAGGGTGCAAGAGTGTGATGAACCGAAAGGTCATCACTCATTTTGTGAGTAAATTCTGTGTTTCGTGGACTTAAAACCTCTTTTTGTCTTAACTCAATTTGAGTGCACAGTTTGGGCGCTTTTTCGGAAAGCTTTTATGTGAAATCTAAGTAAAATAAGAAACTTGGCCTTTAAAAATTGATTAAATTTGACTTTGGTCAACATTCTTGGTAAACGGACCTGGACCCGTGATTTGACAGTACCGTATGGTCCGTAGTAAATTATGAGACTTGGGCGTATGCCCGGAATCAAATTCAGAGGTCCCAAGCCCAAGAAAAGAATTTTTTAAAGAAAATTGTTAGTTGGAAAATATAAAGGCTTTTAGAAGTGAAATGATGCATTTTCTTGATGGTATCGAGCCTATATTTTTGTCCCGGTACAGGTTTCAAATAATAATTAAGTCAAATTTGTGAATTTGGTAAGGATCGGAATTGGTTTTGTATAAATCGGGCATATAGTTGAGAAAATGGAAATTTTGAAGTTCTTGAGTAATTTCATGAATTTGAGGCTTAATTCATAGTTTTTGATGTTGTTTTGATGATTTGATTACACGAGCAAGTTCGTATAATGTTTTTTGACTTACGTGCATGTTTGGTTTGGAGCCCCGAGGGCTCAGGTGAGTTTTTGATAGGCCACGAAGTGGAATTGTACTTAGGAACTTTCAGCTGGTATCTGGTATTTTTGCCCAGGCCTCTGATCTCATAATTGCGAGATCAGGCTTCGCAATTGCGAAGTAGATAGCTTGGTAAATGCGACCCCATTGTCACAAATGCGAACCAAGCCTAGGATGGACCTTTTCGCAAATGCGAACACTAGGCTGGGAATTGCGAAGCCCACCCCATCGCAAATGCAACATTTCCTTCGCTATTGAGAAGATGATAGGATTACTCAGGGGTCGCAAATGCGACAGTTTCTTCGCATTTGCAAAGATAGTAGATTTAAATTGCGAACCCTCGACCGCAATTACGACATCTGCACCTGTGTAAATTATAACTTAGACAAAATTTCTTCATTTTTCAAACTATCTCGAACCCTAAGCTCTCTTGGGCGATTTTCCAAAGAAAATTTCTTCTCCAAATCATTAATAAGTCATTTCTAACTTATTTCTTTCAATCTAATCCATCTTTTTACATGATTTCATTTCAAAATCAAGGGTTTTTCATGCGAAATTGGGTGATTTTGGGTAGAACTTAGGATTTTCAAAATTTGGGGATTTGGACCTCGATTTGAGGTCTGATTTCCAAACAAATTATATATTTGAGTTCATGGTTGAATGGGTGATCGGGTTTTTGTTTGAACCTCGGGTTTTGACTAAGTGGGCCCGGGGTCGATTTTTGACTTTTTGGGAAAATATTAGAAAACCTATTTTTATGCATTAGAATTGGTTTATTTAGCATTTATTGACATCGTTAAGTAAATTATGACTAGATACAAGTGAATTAGAAGTGGAACCGAGAGGTAAAGCGGTAGTTGAGGCTTGATTGTGTTCGTGAAATTGACGTAAGTGTTTGGTCTAACCTTAGCTTGAGGGAATAAGAGTTGTAGTCTTAGTTGCTATGTGTTAAGTGTTGAGTACGACGTATAGGTATGGTGACGAGTATCTATACATTGGTGTCAAGCATGCTCGTGAGTCTTATACTATGATTGTTGTGACCCCGTTATGTGTTGTTCATGCTTAATATGACGATGATAAATGTTGAACAAGGCTTATGTAAGTATTCTTGATAATTGAAAATTGTTGAGCATTAGCTCAATTTGAGACTTATGTTGTGAAGTCATGGTGGAAATGAGATGAGGTATATTATTGATTTCCTTGCCGGGATGTTGTTGTTTATGATATTGTTTCCCTTACCGGGATGTTACTGCTTATAATATTGTTTTCCCTTGCCGGGATATTGTTGTTATACTATTGTTCCCTTGCCGGGATCCTTTTGTGATTGGTGTTGATTTGTATATTGGTATCGGGTTGCACACCGCAATAATATTATACGAGATCGGGTTGCACGCCGCACTAAAGAGTAATAAGGGAGGACAGGTGGGGTCGGTTTGCGCACCGCAACATCATGATATGATTTGGATCGGGTTGCATGCTGCAACATCATTATATGATTTGAAACGGGTTGCACGCCGCAACAATATTATATGATTTGGATCGGGTTGCACGCGCGCAACAAGAAAGGATAAAAGTGAATATTGATTCGTTATTGTTTTCCTTATTCTTGCTGAGATGAAACTATGGTGTTCTTTATGCTTCTTTACTGAAATTCTGTTAGTACTTAATATTTCCTACAACATGTTTCCCCTTCCTATCTTTAACAGCTAGTTTTTGTTATTATTATTTATCGTACATGATTTAACTATACAGGTTTGTTTGTAGTCTTCTCCTAGCATTGTCACTACTTCACCGAGGTTAGGCTTGACACTTACCAGCATATGTAGTCGGTTGTGTTGATACTACACTCTGCACTATGTGTAGATCTCGGTACCGGAGCTTTTGGACCATATCAAGGTTGCTTCCTTCAGTCCAGCAGAGACCCGACGTAGTCCTACAGACGTCCGTAGGCCTTGGCATCCCCTTATATCTTTTCTATTCTATTTTTATGTACTTCAAAGACAGACTTGTATCTTTCTATTCAGACCACTATTTGTAGCATTCGTAGATGCTCCGTGACATTGTGACACCAGTTCTGGGTAGAGTTCTATTTTCGATTTTCGCACTAGCACTCGGTTAAATTATCAGATTTCATCTTCCGCATTTCTTTTATTATTATTATTTCGTTGTTGATCGCATGTTAATTTAAAATTGTTAAATGGTTAAAGAAAAAGGGTAATAAAATCTATAACACTTGGCTTGCCTAGCTTTTACGAGTAGCCACCATCACGACTCCCGAGGGTGGGAAGTTTGGGTCGTGACAAGTTGGTATCAGAGCTCTAGGATGCTTAGTTCTCAAAATTCATGGACAAGCTTGGTAGAGTTTGAGGGATCGGTATAGAGACGCATGTGCTTATCCCCAAGAGGCTACAGAGTTAGTAATAATTTCACTTCTATTCATCTCTGTCGTGCGGTTTCGTTTCTCAATGATTATTGAACTTATACTATGTTCATTACCAGATGGCGAGAACACGTGCTTCTTCATCCGCTTACCAGCAACCCGAGCCCCCAACGGCTCCCACGAGGGGCAGAGGATGAGGCCAAGGCCGTGCTTGAGGCTGAAGTAGGGGCAGAGCTCAGCTCAAAGCAGTAGCACCAGCGGCGGAGCCTCAAGTAGAGTTTGATGATGAGGTTCTGGCCTAGACAGCTCTGATGGGCCCAACTCAGGTCCCAGAGGGGTTCACTACTACCCCAGTACTTCAGGATGCTCTAGTCCATCTACTAGGCCTTATGGAGAGTGTCACTCAGGCAGGCTTACTTCCTGTAGCACCAGCCGTCTCTCAGGCTGGGGGAGAAGCACAGACTCCCGCTACCTACACTATAGAGAAGATGGCTCCCCAGTTTCAGACTCCAACAACTCAGCCAGTTGGAGTAGTTCAACCGGGTATAGTAGCTCAGACCGGTGATGGAGCAGTTATGTCTGCCAATGCTTTGTGGAGATTGGACAGGTTCACCAAGCTGTTCACTACTACTTATGGTGATACATCTTTGGAGGATCCCCAGGATTATTTAGACAGTTGTCATGAGGTTCTTCTGAACATGGGAATAGTGGAGACAAATGGGGTCGACTTTTCTATTTTTCATCTATTAGGTTCCGCCAAGACTTGGTGGAGGGATTATTGTTTGGCTAGGCTAGCTGGGTTGCCTACTTTTACTTGGGATTAGCTCTCTCAGCTATTTTTTGAGAAGTTTATTTCGATCACTCAGAAGGAAGACTATCGGAGCCAGTTTGAGCGTCTCTAGCATGGTTCTATGACTGTCACTCAGTACGAGATCAGATTCATTGCTTTGGCCTGTCATTCTCTTATTATACTTCCAAACAAGAGAGAGAGGGTGAGGAGGTTCATTGAGGGACTTGCTCAGCCGATTCGATTGCAGATGGCTAAAGAGAATGGGAGCGAGATTTCTTTTCAGTATGCGGCCAATGTGTCCAGAAGAGTTGAGATGGTTCTATCACAAGGGAGTGGTCAGGGGTCTAACAAGAGGACCTGTCATTCAGGCAGGTTTAGCGGTGCCTCATCTAGAGGTAGGGATTCTATTAGTAGGGGCAATTCTCCCAGGTCATTTCATTCAACACTTAAAACTTCTCATGGTGCTCCAAGTGGCCGTGGTTCTTATGTGCAGTATTCTTATTAGCAGTCCTGTCGTGCGCCATCAGCTCCTATCATAGCACCTCCCTCTTCAGAGTTATTCTCATGGTCAGCCGGCCCGCCAGGGTCAATCTTAGTTTCCTTAGCCGCATCACTCAGGTGGATGCTTTGAGTGCGGTAAGTATGATCATATCTGGGGGGCTTGTCCGAAAGAAGTGGTTGTTCAGTCGTAGCAGCAAAGTTCCCGTGCCATGGTGTAGGCACCAGTTATTCCACCGTCCACTCAGCTAGCTAGGGGTGGGGGTAGAGGTGCTAGAGGTGGAGGTAAAGGTATTAGAGGTGGAGGTCAGGCCGCTAGAGGTGGAGGCAAGACAACAGGAGACCATCCCAGGGACGTAGCTTAGAGTGGTGGGGCCCAACCCCAATATTATGCTCTTCCAGCCAGGCCCGAGGTTGAGGCCTCCAATGTAGTTATTACATGTATTGTTTTGGTCTGTAGTAGAGATGTTTCAGCGCTATTTGATCTAGGGTCTACATACTTCTTTGTGTCATCTTATTTTGCCTCGTATTTGGTCATGCCGAGTGATTATTTGAGTGCTCCTGTATATATGTTTACACCGGTGGGTGATTCTATTATGGTGGATCGTGTCCATCGTTCTTGTATAGTTTTGATTGGGGGTTTTGGGACCCGAGTAGATTTGTTACTTTTTGACATGGTTGATTTTGATGTCATATTGGGGATGGACTGGTTATCATCTTACCACGCTATCTTGGACTATCACGCCAAGACTGTGACCTTAGTCTTGCCGGGTTTACCTCGTCTAGAGTGGAGAGCGACTACTGGTCATCCCACCCATAGGGTTATCTCATATATGAAGGCTCAGCATATGCTTGAGAAGGGATCTTTAGGATATTTGGCATATGTTCGTGATTCTGGTGCCGGGGTTCCTTCTATGGATTTCGTGCCTGTTGTTTGTGAGTTTCCTGAGGTATTTCTTTCAAACCTGCCAGGTATGCCACCCAATAGAGATATTGACTTTTGCATTGATCTGGCTACGGGCACTCAGCCCATTTCCATTCTGCCATATCGCATGGCCCCGCCAGAGTTGAAAGAATAGTTGCAGGACTTGCTGGATAAGGGATTTATTAGGCCGAGTGTCTCACCTTGGGGTGCACAGGTGTTGTTCATTAAGAAGAAGGACGGATCGATGAGGATGTGTACAGATTGCCGGTAGTTGAACAAAGTCACCATCAAGAAAAAGTATCCATTGTCGAGGATTGATGATTTGTTTGATCAGCTTCAGGGCGCCATGGTATTTTCAAATATTGATTTGAGATCTAGCTATCATCAGTTGAGGATTAGGGCATACAATGTCCCTAAGATAGCTTTCCGCACTCAGTACGGGCATTATGAGTTCTTAGTGATGTCATTTGGGTTGACAAATGCCCCAACAACTTTCATGGAGTTAATGAACCGAGTGTTCAAGCCTTACTTGGATTCCTTTGTGATAGTTTTCATTGATAATATTTTGATCTACTCCCGCAGCCGAGAGGAGCATGAGCAGCATCTTCGCGCAGTTCTCTAGACTTTGAGGGAAAATCAGTTATATGTTAAATTTTTGAAATGTGAGTTCTGGCTGAGTTCAGTTTCATTCTTGGGTCACGTTGTATCAGCATAGGGTATTCAGGTGGATCCGAAGAAGATAGAGGCAGTCAATGACTGGCCTAGACTCGCATCAGCTATAGAGATCTAGAGTTTCTTGGGTTTGGTGGGATATTATAGTCAGTTTGTGGAGGGGTTTTCATCTATTGCAGCCCCGACGACCAGGTTGACCCAGAAGGGTGCCCAGTTCAGGTGGTCGGACGAATGTGAGGTGAGCTTTCAGAAGCTCAAGATAGCTTTGACTACAGCGCCAGTGTTGGTTTTGCCCAAAGGTTCAGGGCATTATACAGTTTATTGTGATGCATCTCGTATTTGACTTGTTGCGGTATTGATGCAGGATGGCAAGGTCATTGCGTATGCTTCACGACAGTTGAAGATTCATGAGAAGAATTATCCAGTTCATGATTTGGAGTTAGCAGCCATTGTTCATGCACTGAAAATTTGGAGGCATTATTTATATGGCATGTCGCGTGAGGTGTTCACGGATCATAAGAGTTTGCAATACTTGTTCAAGCAGAAAGAGCTAAATTTGAAGCAGAGGAGGTGGTTGGAGCTATTGAAGGACTATTATATCACCATCTTTTATCATCCAGGGAAAGCCAATGTAGTGGCTAATGCTTTGAGTAGGAAGTCAGCCAGTATGGGCAGCCTTGCGTATATTTCGGTCGGGGATAGACCGCTTGCTTTAGATGTTCAGGATTTAGCCAATCAGTTCATGAGATTGGATGTTCTGAGCCCAGCCGTGTGTTAGCTTGTACAGTCGCTCGTTCTTCATTATTTAAGCGTATCCGATATCGGCAGAGTAATGATCCACATTTGCTTGTCCTTAGACCCACGGTGCGACACGAGTTTGCCAAGAAGGTTACAGTTGGAGATGATGGATTTTTGAGGATACATGTCGTATTTGTGTGCCCAATGTGGATGGACTTCATGAATTGATTCTAGAGAGGCCCATAGTTCCCAGTACTCTATTCATCCGAGTGCCGCTAAGATGTATCAGGACTTGCAGCAGCATTATTGGTTGAAAAGAATGAAGAAGGACATTGTTGCCTATGTAGCTTGGTGTTTGAATTGTCAGCAGGTAAAGTATGAGCATCAGAGACCTGATGGTCTGTTTCAGAGGATTGAGATTCCAGAGTGGAAGTGGGAGCGTATCACTATGGACTTTGTTGTTGGACTCTCACGGACTTAGGGGATGTATGATCCAGTGTGGGTTGTTGTTGATAGACTGACCAAGTCAACGCATTTCATTCCTGTAGCAGTTTCCTATTCTTCTAAGCGGTAGCCAGAGATCTATATCCGAGAGATTGTCCGTCTTCATGGTGTGCCCGTGTCTATCATTTCTGACCGAGGTACATAGTTTACTTCACATTTTTGGAGAGCAGTTCAGCGTGAGTTGGGCACACGGGTCGAGTTGAGCACAACATTTTTATCCCTAGACGGACGGGCAGTCCGAGCATACTTTTCAGATTTTTGAGTATATGCTCCGAGCATTTGTTACTGACTTTGGAGGATCGTGGGATCAGTTCTTTCCATTGTAGGAGTTTACCTACAACAATAGTTATCAGTCGAGCATCCAGATGGCTCCCGATGAGGCATTATATGGTAGGCAGTGTCGGTCGCCGGTTGGATGGTTTGAGCTGGGAGAGGCTCGATTGTTGGGTACAGATCTAGTAGAGGATGCCTTGGACAAGGTTAAGATCATTTAGGATAGGCTTCATATAGCTCAGTCCAGGCAAAAGAGTTATGCCGACCATAAGGTTCATGATGTGACATTCATGGTCGGCAAACGGGTGTTGCTTCAGGTGTCACCTATGAAGGGCGTGATGAGATTTAGAAAGAAGGGCAAGCTAAGCCCTAGATTCATTGGTCCTTTTGATATTCTTAATCGAGTGGGAGAGGTGGCTTACAAACATACGTTGTCGCCGAGTTTATCAGCTGTGCACCTAGTGTTTCATGTGTCCATGCTTCGGAAGTACCACAGCGTTCCATCACACGTGTTAGACTTCAGTACTGTCTAGTTGGACAAGGACATGACCTATGAGGAGGATCCGAGAGCTATTCTAGACCGACAGG
The DNA here is from genome assembly GCF_000715075.1 of Nicotiana tabacum. Classification (NCBI taxonomy): domain Eukaryota; kingdom Viridiplantae; phylum Streptophyta; class Magnoliopsida; order Solanales; family Solanaceae; genus Nicotiana; species Nicotiana tabacum. The sequence continues at coordinate 60,263,503 of NC_134085.1, forward strand.
TTCCTCAGTTGAGATCGAAGAGTTTTCCTTCGGTTCGTGTTCAGTGGAGAGGTCAGCCTATTGAGGCAGCGACCTAGGAGTCTGAGTCTGATATGCGGAGCCGATATCCCCATCTTTTCACCTACTCCGGTACTTTTCTTATGTCCATTCGAGGACGAATGGTTGTTTTAGAAGTGGAGAAGGTGATGACCCGAAAGGTCATCACTCATTTTGTGGGTAAATTCTATGTTGTAAGGCCATAAAAACCTCATTTTGTCTCACTTCAATTTGCGTGCGCAGTCTGAGCGCATTTCCAAAAAATTTTCATTTGAAATCTAAGTAAAATAAGAAAATTGGCCTTTAAAAATTGATTAAATTTGACTTTGGTCAACATTCTTGGTAAACGGACCCGGACCCATGATTTGACGGTGCCATAGGATACTTAGTAAATTACGGGACTTAGGCGTATGCCCGGAATCGAATTCTGAGGTTCCAGGCCCGAGAAAAGAAATTTTTAAAGTAAATTATTTGCTGAAAAATATAAAGGCTTTTACAAGTGAAATGATGCAGTATTTTGATGGCATCGGGCCTGTATTTTGGTTCCGGAGCATGGTACAAGTTTCAAATAATAACTAAGTAGAATCTGTGAAATTTGATAAGCATCGGAATTGGTTTGGTATAAATCGGGCGTATAGTTGAGAAAATGGAAATTTTGATGTTCTTGAGTAATTTCTTGAATTTGAGGCTTAATTCGTAGTTGTTGATGTTATTTTGATAACTTGATCGCCGAGCCAGTCTGTATAATATTTTTGGACTTGCGTGCATGTTTGGTTTGGAACCCCGAGGGCTCGGGTGAGTTTTGGATAGGCCACGAAATAGAATTGGACTTAGGAACTTTCAGCTGGTATCTGGTATTTTTGCCCAGGCCTCTGATCTCACAAGTGCGAGATCAGGCTTTGCAATTGCAAAGTGGGAAGGCTTGGTAAATGCGACCCCAGTGTCGCAAATGTGAACCAAGCCTAGGCAGGCCCTTTTCGCAAATGCGAAGACTGGGCTGGGAATTGCGAAGCCCATCCCATAAAAAATGTGACATTTCCTTCGCAATTGCTAAAATTACAGGATTACTCACAGGTTGTAAATGCGACAATTTCTTCACATTTGCGAAGATAGCAGATTTTCAAAGGGTTCGCAATTACGAACCCCTGATCACAATTGCGACATCTGCGCCTGTGCAAATTATAACTTAGACGAAATTTCTTCATTATTCAAACTCTCTCAAACACTAAGCTCTGATTTTCCAAAGAAAGTTCTTCTCCAAATCATTAGTAAGTCATTTCTAACTCATTTTTTTCAATCTAATCCATCTTTTTACATGATTTCATTTCAAAATCAAGGGTTTTTCATGGGAAATTGGGTGATTTTCGGTAGAACTTAGGATTTTCAAATTTTGGGAATTTGGATATCGATTTGAGGTCTGATTTCAAAATAAATTTTATATTTGAGTTTGTGGGTGAATGGGTGATCGGGTTTTGGTTTGAACCTCGGGTTTTGACCAAGCGGGCCTGTGGTCGATTTTTGACTTTTTGGGGAAATCATTAGAAAACCTATTTTCATGCATTATAATTGGTTTATTGGTTTATTTAGCATTTATTGCTATCGTTAAGTAAATTGTGGCTAGATACAAGCGAATTGGAAGCCGAACCGAGAGGTAAAGCGGTAGTTGAGGCTTGATTGTGTTCGTGGCATTAAGGTTATTTGGTCTAACCTTAGCTTGAGGGAATAAGAGTTGTATTCTTATTTGCTATGTGTTAAGTGTTGAGTACGACGTATAGGTGTGGTGATGAGTGTTGACATTCAATTTTGTCCCTCTTTTCTTCCAAATTGTTTACTTGAGCTTCTTATATTATTAATAATATAAAAATATTTATTTTACTATTTTTCTAATTAGTATCGTTATTTTAGTATTATTTTTGTTTGTTGTTATCATGATTAGATAATACTATTGTCTACTACTACTACTACTACTAGTACTACTACTACTACTACTACTACTACTACTATGATTTTATATCTCAAATTATTCAACCAATAATATTTTCCTTTATAAATATTTTTCACTGCATTGCATTAATCCTACTCCTATTTGCAACATATTTATTCAAGTGATTTACATATTGGTTGCATGCCCATTTTAAATTGGTGGTTATCTGCTAAATAGATTTTTACAACACAAATTGGTATTTATTTAAACATTAGCAAATTATTTAATATAAATATTTACTACTAGGCATATCAAGATTTAAGAATCTCAAATAAAAGATAAAGAAGAAGAGATTTAGCATTCTCCATAGCCCAAATCGGAGACCCATATTTCCATGTTAGCTCCACATAAGTCCCATGTCAATGCCACATAAGCGCCAACCGTCTAAAACACACGCCAAGCATACGCCTAGCACACCATTTACTCTGACCCCACATCTTCTAGAGAATTCTATGTATTTGTCTTTATTTTTATCTTATTTTATCCTAAGCTTAATCTGAGTCATCCATTATTTTAATCCAATGGTCAATATTTATCCCATCAATTAAATTCAATTTGCTAACCGTGTTCTCTCTTGACCCAACACAGACGCTTCTTTTTCTACCTTTCTTTCTTCTTCGCAAAATTTCATTGTTGCTCAGCCATGGCAGACCTGCCATTACCATTTTTGAACAAGAAGGTCTGTGCCTCATTTAATTCTTCTGCAATACCAACGTTCAGTTTCAAATGGTTCAGTAGCCTTGAATTCAAATTTCTGCCCAAAACTAAGAACCCTAATTTTGCGCCTATAAATACCGGTGTTTGGATGCTATTTGGGACAAGCCTGAACCCCCTCCTTCAACCTTAAGGGAGAGCCGCCCCCTTTTACCCCCAAAATTGATGGTTTTCAGCCGCCCTTTTACCCCAAAACCTCATGGTTGCTAGCGCCTCCTAACTGTAAACTCTATTTGAAGCTGCTGCCTTTCTCTTTAAACAAAAAGAATCAGGCGTCTTTGTCCTCTTCAAGTCTAAGCTAGCGGGCTCGAGGTCGGAGTTCGATAGTGCACCTAAGATCCCCGCCTCAGTTCGCTGCCCTGCAAAAGGTCCGTATCTTCTTCTCTTTCGACAATCTTTTGGTTCTGATTAGAGCATGTTCGATACTTGATGCATTTTTGTTTCAATACATGTTAGTTTTGTTAGGCTTCCACGTTGTAATACTATAAAAATGGGTGTTTGCTTTTATTTCTGTCTACCTTTAGTTTGATGAATTGGTTCTATGACTAATGTTGTTAGAAATAATTTTTTTTAAGGAGGTTATGTTCTGGTATGTGCATTGAAACATGTCTGCCTATATTCGATAAAATGCTCATATGAAAATACCCATTTCCTTTTGCATAGTTGTCTGTCAGATTCCATAATTTTAAAAGATTTTGTCATGGACTAGGTGTGTTGCAAAAGATTCATTTGTCATGTGATTTAGGACCTTTCTTGATTAAGCACCACGTTTAGGATTCGAGATTTTTGTTTAGTTAAAGGTAAACTGCTTGGTTTACTTCACGTCTTTGAAGATTTGGTTTACTTCATGTCTTTGAAGATTTGATTTACTTCATGTCTTTCACACCTCAGACTTGGTTTATTTTAACTCATGTTTAAAAAAATTGATCTCCTCTTCATTATGGATTGTAAGGGTGAAGATTAGTTTACTTAGTGTACTTTAAGAGGATGAAATCTAGGCAATAAAATTATTGACTATCCATTTAAGCATTAAAGAAAAGCATTCAGATGGAGTATGAATGTACATACTCATAGCTTTAGATATTTCTTCACAGGAGGTTTAGATACTATAGCTATTGAATATTGAGCTCTCGATTTTAAAATGTTTGAAACTTTCTTCATGCATATCTAGAAACGTGGATTTAAGAAACTGAAAGTATTAATGTAAGTGTGATTGTTTCTTTCATGGTTCTCTGAAAAATCATATCTTTTTGAGATATTGTAATTAGCCTTTAAATGAAAGATAGAATTTTCGCATTCGACAAGGAATCCGTCTAATTTCTTTATATTTTCTTGCTATTAAATGAGTTTGTCTTTCTCGTGAACTAGAAATTAGTTTCTAGGAATCTGTTTGAATTTTAAAGACCACAAGAGGGGAGAATACTTATCGCTCTTGTTTTACTAGGTCTCGGCATCATAGTGATCAGTATTTTTGGAATAACCCGATTACTTAGTTGAGTCAAGTTAAATATGCACATGCTAACTAGTGGATCTCATGCCTGTTGCTTTTCTTGTCTTATGTCAGTTTTAGTTGCCATGATATTAGAAAGTTATCTTACTCGATTAAGATATCTATCTATGAATAATGTTCTGCTTTTCTACAAACGCCTTGAGTTTTACTTGAGATGTTGCTGTTAGAAAGCATATTGTAGGAGATTATTTTAAAATGCACATTGTTCATAATTCTCATTAGCTTAAATAGCCAGTACCAATATGAAGAGAGGAATTAACGAAATGCTACATTGATGACTAATCCGTTCTTGTTCTGAAATTAAGAATTGTGAATTGATGCGTTCCTTATATTTGGTGCATTTTAATTGTCCTTACAATGTATAGCAGTACAAGGCTTCCTTACTGATTTTTATTTTTCCTTTTTCTTCGCATGAACACTTGGAGCGACACGGCTCTTCTTTTTCTTCGCATGAACACTTGGAGCGACACGGCTCTCCTTATCCACACGTGGAGTCTTGATGAGATACTAACAGATAGAAAATGAAGGATTGCGTATAGGTGTTCGTAACACGCAGTAGAAGACAATAACAGTTCTAGATAGATCTTTTCGAGTTTAACATTTATTTACATGTCAAAGATCGGATCTAAGACATACCTGGTGAAGAGAGTCTCGTTTCAAAAAATTTCGATAATGCGAAGACTCTATGCGTATCCACACCGATACTGACCGTTGATATCAACCCTTTGATCAATGAAACTCGCGAACAAATTGAACGAACTATTATGCTAAAGTTCTTCTCACAAACTTTAGCTCATACGTGAAAGACCAAGAAACTAAATTTTCTTGTCAAGAGTATTTCTTGACTTTTTCAATATCTCTGCGTGTGGCAAAACCTATTATACGTTTTATATGTTGTACTTCATAGGTTTTTCCATAAAACTTCTTCATATATGTGTACTACCTTAGTAATCCATTTTCCAATATAATGAGGAAAAGTCAGAGGCGGTGACTTTGTGCAAGTCTAATGCCAAACGTAATTTCCAATTGAAACTGGAATCCCATGACAAATGGGTATCATGTTTGCCGACAAGTCTTTTTGGACTCTTACGCTACTTAATCCAATTCAAAATTGGATTACAAGCATAATTAATAATATATATATACAACTTTTGTGCAATATCAATTATATTATATATATCACATATATATTTCAATCAAGAGATATATTTTAATTTTCTATTCCAAATAGAAAAGTTTAATTTGTTCATAATATTAATTATATCCTCTGTGCTAGCAAATAATATAATAATATTTCATTTGGACTAATAACTAAATTTATTTGACTAATTAAATTATTTAATTTAATTATCAAATAATAAAGTAATTAATCCTTTAGCAAAGATCAGAACACTTGTTAGTGTGCGACCCCATAGGTTCAATACTAAGCCGGTAGTGTCACGCCCCAAACTCGGTAGGCGCGACCGACGCTCAATCGAGTGAACCCAACTGAGAAAGCCTTATCAAACACTTCCTACCCAACTTAATGCAATTAAGGGATCTGATGCCGTTTAATTGTACATTCAACATGGATAGCTAATTTTATAACACAACCTTAACCGTAGTTAGGCTTCCAAGATTCCATACAGTTATAGTTTAGAAGAAAACAAGAGTACAAGGTTACAATGTGGTTCATTGACCTATCTAATACTCATACATAACCCACACAAACGTCTACCGAGCTTCTAAGGATACAAAACATAGTGATAACAATGCCGACAACAAGGCCCCGGCTATACCTCAAAATGGATATCTATAATAAAAGGCGTACAACATAACCCCTTGAAGGAGGAAGGGGCTTACCAAGGTCTTGAGAAAAGGATGCTCCGCTACAAACGATCGGCATTATCCTCTATGGAGCCACCTACATTCATTTAAAAATATAGCTACCCCCGCAAAAGGGACGTTAGTACCATGGAATAGTACTAGTATGTATAACTAAACACCATCCTGTTAGAAAGAATAACCATACAAGAGTAAAGAGGAAATCGTAAAGACAACAAAGTTTCAAATAAGCACTATTCCGACAATATAAGGAGGTTCACATGATTTTCACATAGTTCTTGAAATTTTAGATTGGAGCATCCCACACTGTTGCATCATTATCCATATTACCATCTCTTCTATGAGCGGAGTCCGATCACGGCCCGATCGGTAAGCCGTCTCCCCGAGTCGTTACCATTATTTCGTTCACACTTTCCAGTTTCAATCGTCAATACATTACCACCATGTGTGTGTATATATATATGTCATGGCATCCAATCACGGCCCGATCGGCTAAGCCGTCTCCCCGAGATGTTACCATTTTCCGTTATTCATCTCACACCAATCTTTGGTTACACATGTATTAGTTTACCGGCACTTGGGGCCACAATTTCCACATTCCACAACTCACGTTTCACATTGTTCCCATTTTCAACATTTACCTTGCCACATAAAGTCATAGGCATATACAAAAGAAATTTGAGTCATAAGCATAGAGGGGAATTCGTCAAGTTTGGCATACTAGTCCCAAAGTAACCTTGGCATGACAGTTAGGCATTTAGCATATAAATCATGTTCTCCACACATCTTCCATTTACAAGAATAACACATTAAACATATAAAGAAGTACTTACCACATACATTTTCACAACATCAATTCACTCAACATAACAAGCACTGGATCAATTACATTTCGAACTTACAACATTTACACGGGCACCATGGAAGCTCAATTTCTAAGAGGAGGGGTTTTAGCCATACATACCTCAATAAAGCGTTCCCCTAATTCTTATAAAATTTCGGGACTCTTAGCACTTCAATCTATTGTATAAGAATTACAATTGAACCAAAAATTAGAGACATGATTAAGATTCTAGCTCGTTTGAGAATATTATCAAATAGAAAATGTGCATTATGATCTTAGGCCCCATTTAAAAGAAATTTCTTCAATATTATACCCCAATTGTTGTTTATTTAGTTCTCATCCTCTTCATACCCATTATCTTTTGTGCATACAAGATTACTAGCCCTTATACCCATGTACCCACTTGCTAATTACTTATTTTAACAAAAATTGGAAATTATTGATGAGGGTACAGTTCTTATCTCTTAGGATGAAGACCTAGTAGCTTCAATTGACAATCTTCAAGGATTTGGGGCAAGGATTGAGAGAGGACTTGATGAAGATTACCCTCTCTCACTCTAGAACTCCCCCTCTCACTCTAAATGTCGTGAAATAACAGAAAATGGTCTAATGGGGTATTTTTAATGGGGTGGAGTCGGGTTTTTTAAAAATTAGAAAATAGGAGCCCGACTCAGATCTGCGATCGCAAAAGTTGACATGCGGCCCGCATAATAGACCGCAAAAATTCTCCCCAAAACCTGAACACAATGTCTAGGTATGCGGCAGAAATGCGGTCCGCATACCGGTGCTGCGGTCGCATAATGCACCGCAAAACTGTCCCTTACAAAATCCCAAGGGAATTATGCGACGACTTTGCAGCCTGCATATCGATTATGCGATCGCATAATTGGCCGCATAGTTGACCTCAAATTGGCCAACATACTGCTTCACTCTGCGGCGACTATGCGTTCCGCATAGCTGTTATGCGACCGCTTTTTCGACCGCAGAATCACACTTTTTCTGGAAAACATTATTCCTTGACTTTTTAATGCATAGATCAGTTCAAAAGGGTACGAACTGCGGCGAGCAAGAGAATTTTACGCATCTCTAATACATATCCCTAATTTGCCACTACGAGCTTTCGGGTTTAGAGTAAAAATCTTTCATGGGCCTCACATTCTCCCCCACTTAGGATCATTCGTCCTTGAATGAGGGTTAAGGTTCACTCATTAGCAGTTTCTTATGAAATCCTAGTTTCTCACAATCATGGCATACTTCAATAGCTCTGAATTTGGCTAACTCCCTAAATTACTAAACATTTCGCCAGAGTTTCCCTTGTATCTAGGCCTATCCACCTATCAATGAGTCCCAGAAACATATCCTAACAGCATATACATATTTCGTAGACACAACATGACTTATACAATACCAACCATGGCCGCATAGGCAATCATATAACCAAAACGAAATAGAACAGTTTTACATAGATCAAATCAAGGATACAGAGTTCATAAGGACCAAATGGATGAAAACTATTACATAGCTGTATAAACAAATGTGGGTACTTCCTCCTCATTTCTTCCTCCGGCTTCCCAAGTGGCTTCCTCAACTTTCTGGTTTCGCCATAATACCTTTGCAGAAGCAATCTCCTTATTCCTCAATTTCCAGACTTGCCTGTCAAGAATGGCAACTGGAACTTCTTCATAGGACAGTTCTTCATTGACCTCAATAGTTTCAACTGGCACGATAATAGATGGATCTCCCACTACCTTCTTCAACATAGACACATGAAAGACTGGGTGTACCAATGACATATCGGGTGGCAACTCAAGCTTGTATGCCACCTGACCAATCCGCTGGATGATCATGTACGATCCGACATATCTTGGGCTCAATTTTCCTTTCTTCCCAAATCGCATGATACCCTTCATGGGGGAAACCTTCAAGAATACCCAATCATCTTCGTTGAACTCCAAGTCCCTACGACGGACGTCCGAATAAGACTTTTGGCGACTCTGAGCAGTCTTCAGCCTTTCCTTAATAATTTTGACCTTCTCCATGGCCTGGTGCACAAGGTCTGGTCCTATCAATTCAGCTTCTCCAACCTCGTACCACCCAATGGGAGACCTAAATCTTCTACCATACAGTGCCTCAAATGGTGCCATCTGAATACTAGCGTGGAAGTTGTTATTATAAGCAAACTCTATGAGTGGCAAATGATCATCCCAACTACCTTTGAAATCGAGAGTACAAGAATGCAACATATCCTCAAGCATCTGAATAGTCCGCTCTGCTTGCCCGTCAGTCTAGGGGTGAAAAGCTGTGCTAAGATTTACCTGCGTGCCCAAACCTTGCTGAAATTTCTTCCAAAAGTTGGCCGTGAACTGAGCCCATCGATCAGAAATGATTGAGATTGGATTACCATGCAACCTGACTATTTCCTTGCTATATAACTGGGCATACTGTTCTGTTTGTCGGTAGATTTGACTGGCAAGAAGTGCGCTAATTTTGTGAGTCGATCAACAATCACCCAAATTGAGTGAATCTTGCGCGGAGTGTGTGGCTACCCTACCACAAAATCCATATTGATCATATCCCATTTCCACATTGGAATTTCTATGCTTTGACCCAGTCCTCCAGGTCTTTGATGTTCGGCCTTCACCTGCTGACAGTTCGGACATCTAGCCACAAAGTCTGCCACATCCCTTTTCATGTTGTTCCACCAATAAACTTCCTTAAGATCATGATACATTTTCATAGAACCTGGGTACACTGAATACCTAGAAGTGTGAGCTTTTACCGTGATCCTTCCCCGAAGATCGTCAATATCTGGAACATATAGGCGGCCTTGGCACCGTAGGGTTCCATCATTCATGCCAAGGGAAAAAGTTGTAGTCTTGTGTTTGTGGATCCCCTCTTTCAGCTGTGCTAATAATAGATCGTTGAATTGCTTTTCTTTTACCTCTGCCACAAGCGAAGATTCAACCTTATTCTGCACAAGTACCCCTCCATAATTAGAGTCCGCAAGGCGAACTCCCAAACTGGCCAATTAATGAACCTCCTGGGCCAATGGCCTCTAATCTACCCTCAAACGAGCCAAACTTCCCATAAATTTTGACTAAGAACATCTGCCACAATGTTAGCCTTTCCCGGGTGATAGAGAATATCAATGTCATAATCCTTGAGTAACTCTAGCCATCTTCTCTGCCTCAGATTCAACTCCTTCTGCTTGAAAATATATTGAAGGCTCTTGTGATCTGTGAATACATCCACATGGACCCCATATAGATAATGACGCCAAATCTTTAGCGCAAACAACACTCCCGCAAGCTCTAAGTCATGAGTTGGTTAGTTCTTTTCATGATTCTTGAGTTGCCTAGAAGCGTAGGCTATTACCTTGTCGTGCTGCATTAACACGCACACGAGCCCGATCCTGGAAGCATCACAATACACCACAAATCCCCTTGTACCCTCCAGCAGGGTTAGTACCAGTGCTGTAGTAAATCTTGATTTCAATTCTTGGAAGCTCTTCTCACAAGGGTCTGACCACTGGAACTTAACTGCTTTCTGGGTCAATTTAGTCAATGGAAAGGCAAGAGAAGAAAACCCCTCCATAAATCTTCTATAGTACCCGGCTAAACCTAATAAACTACGAATCTTTGTTGGAGTAGTAGGTCTAGGCCAATTTTTCACTGCCGCAATCTTTTGAGGATCAACCATAATTCCTTCCCTAGAGACGACATGACCCAAGAACGTGACGGATTCAAGCCAAAATTCACATTTCGAAAACTTTGCGTATAGTTGATGTTGCTGAATAGTCTGTAGAACTGCCCTGCGATGGTTAGAATGATCTTCTTGACTTCGGGAATATACGAGAATATCGTCACTGAATACTATCATAAAAGAGTCTAGAAAAGGCTTGAAGACTCAATTCATAAGATCCATGAAAGTTGTCGGGGCATTTGTTAGCCCAAAAGACATTACCAGGAATTGAAAGTGCTTGTACCGAGTTTTGAAAGCTGATTTTGGAATATCCTGCTCCCTTATCTTCAATTGGTGATACCCGGACCGCAAGTCGATCTTTGAAAAACACATAGCACCTTGCAATTAGTCAAACAAGTCATCTATTCTGGGTAGAGGGTATTTATTTTTTATGGTGACTTTGTTAAGCTGCCGGTAGTCAATACACATTCGCAACGATCCATCTTTCTTCCTTACAAACAAAACCGGTGCGCCCCATGGTACCACACTCGGCCAGATGAAACCCTTTTTCTAGCAAATCCTTCAATTGTTCCTTTAGCTCTTTCAATTCAGTCGGTGCCATTTTGTAAGGTGGAATTGATATAGGTTGCGTGCCTGGCATCACATCGATCCCAAAGTCTATCTCCCTGTCTAGAGGAACCCCAGGGAGCTCTTCTAGAAAGACATTTAGAAATTCATTCACAACAGGTACGCACTCAAGGCTAGGTGCCTCGGCATCGGTGTCCGTAACATGGACTAAATGATAGATACACCCCTTCTTGATCATCTTTGCGGCCTTAAGGTAAGAAATAAACCAACCTTTAGGCACTACATTATCCCCCTTCCATTCCACCACGGGCTCATTAGGAATCTCAAGCCTCATAGTTCTAGTTCAACAATCAATCTTGGCGAAACATGAGTAAAGCCAATCCATTTCCATTATTACATCAAAATCAACCATCCTCAATTCAATAAGATCGGCCATGTCATCCCTACCACGCACCGTGACAACACAACTTCTATAAGCTCGAGTAGCCAAAATTGACTCACCAACCGGAGTAGATACCGAGAATGGTTCATTAAGCTGCTTTGGTTCTATCCGGAATTCCATAGCAACAAAAGAGGTAACATAGGACAGGGTGGAACCGGGGTCAATAAGTGCATACACATCATAGGATTGGACAGTCAGAATGCCTATAACAACATCTGAAGAAGCCTCTACAGTCTGGAGACCACTCATGGCATAGAACCGGCTGGGCCCTCCTAAACTTTGCGCACCACCCCTAGTTGCACCTTGCCCTGCGGGTGCTGGGGTACCTTGAGCTGGAGAGGGGGCTGAAGATGTAGCAACTGGTGGACTAGATGAAGGTGCTGAGCCCCTACCCGCTCCCTGGCGGGATACATGACAATGCCTTTGAATGTTGCACCTCATCCCGCATCCATAGCACACGAGTAACTCTAAGTAGCAAATCCCTGAGTGCATCTTCCCACACTTGGGGCACTGGACCTCTGCTGCTGCTGGGATCTCTCTCCTAACCGACCCTGCTGATGGGATCCTCTGTTGCCCTGACTGGGCCTGAAACGACTCCACTGTTGCTACTGGTTGGGCCCTAATGGCGGCGCACTAGCTGAAGACTGTGCAATAGACTGGGACGGTCCCGATGTTCCTCCCCGAAAAGTTGATCTTCCCCTACCTAGTGACTCACCCATGCTGCCTGCAGACCGGGTCCTTCTGTTACCCTCTCTCTCCATCCTGTTCTTCAGTTTACGGTTTTCTGTGGCCTGAGCAAACGCCACCATCTTCCCATATTTCATGTCAGAGTTCAATGCAGCTGTAGAAGCCTTGTTAATAGTTAAAGGATTAAGACCCTGAACAAACCGGCACACCCTAGCATCCATTGTGGGCAACATGTGAATAGTATACTTGGACAAGCGGGGCAAACTCCATATGGTACTCCCACACACTTTTACTACCCTGTTTTAGATTTTCAAACTCCGCTGCACGGGCTGACCTTGTCTCAGTAGCCAGAACATGATCTATAAAGGCATCAACGAACTCACTCCACCTTGCCGGAGGGCTCTCCTCATTGCGGGAATCTTCCCATAACTCAAACACATATAGGCCACCCCTTTCAAATGGTAGGCAGCCAACTCTACTCCCCCTGTTTCAGTTGAACGCATAACCCTGAGGGTCTTGTGCATCTCATCAATAAAATCCTGAGGGTCTTCTTTTGGATTGGCACCCGTAAACACTGGAGGGTCTAACTGCAGAAATCTATTTACCCTAGAACTGGTGGAATCCCCTTATTAGTTAGTTGAACTGGGTGCAACATTTAACCTCGGGGCATGGGATGCCACTAGCTGTGTCAGCATCTGAATAGCTCCCCTAAGATCCCCATTAGAGATACCAGAACCGGAAGTTGGGGCTGGAGGCGGGACAGGAGTATCAAGGGGAGGGATAGTAGTATCCTCTGCAGGTGTAGGTACTGAGGAAGTCTGCTCTGGAATAGGAGGACCAAGCAGGGTGATAGCAGGGCGACTACCCTAACCCGCAACATCAAACAATGATTCATCAGCCACTCCTGAGGTGGCATTGGCTCCTTGGCCAATTTTCGCTTTCTTCTTAGGTGCCATTTACTGAAAGATAGAGCAATGCACTAGTTAGAGGATAAATAGTATCACAATTTCCGCACGATTCAGAATACCAAAGAAGAGTGTTATTCCTAATGCCCAAGTAGCCTCCAACTTATAGATATGGTCGACTTTACACCGATAAGAAGGACTCTACTTGACACGGCTCCGAGACATCCTAGGACACTTTAAAACCTTAGGCTCTAATACCAAGTGTATCATGCCCCAACCTCAGGAGGCGCGACCGGTGATCAATCGAGTGAATCCAACTGAGCAAGCCTTATCAAACACTTCCTACCCAACTCAATGCGATTAAGGGATCCAATGGTGTTTAATTAGACAATAAAAGGGGTTGTACATTCAACATTGATAGCTAATTTTATAACACAACCTTAACTGTAGTTAGGCTTCGAAGATTTCATAAAGTTATAGTTTAGAAGAAAGAAAGAGTAAAAGATTACAACGTGGTTCATTGACATATCCAATACCCATACATAACCCACACAAACGTCTACGGAGCCTCTAAGGATACAAAAGACAGTGATAACAATGTCGGCGTCAAGACCCCGACTATACCTCAAAATGGATATCTATAACAAAAGGTGTACAACATAACCCCTTGAAGGAGGAAGGGGCTCACCAAGGTCTTAAGAAGAGGATGCTCTGCTACACACGATCGATAATATCCTCTATAGAGCCACCTACATTCATTTAAAAATATAGTGCCCCGACAAAAGGGACGTTAGTACCATGGAATAGTACTAGTATGTATAACTAAATACCATCCTATTAGAAAGAGCAACCATACAAGAGTAAAGAGGAAATCGTAAAGACAACAAAGTTTCAAATAAGCACCATGCCGACAATATAAGGAGGTTCATATGATTTTCATATAGTTCTTGAAATTTTAGATTGAAGCATCCCACACTGTTGCAACATTATCCATATTACCACCGCTTCTATGAGTGGAGTTCGATCACGGCCCGATCGGCTAAGCCGTCTCCTCGAGACGTTACTATTATTTTGTTCACACTTTCCAATTTTAATCGTCAATACATTACCACTATGTGTATATATATGTCTTATGGCATCCGATCACGGCCTGATCGGCTAAGTCGTCTCCCCGAGACGTTACCATTTTCCGTTATTCATCTCACACCAATCTTTGGTTACACATGTATTAGTTTACTGGCACTTGGGGCTACAATTTCCACATTCCACAACTCACGTTTCACATTGTTCCCATTTTCAACATTTACCTTGCCACTTAAAGTCATAGGCATATACAAAAGAAATTTGAATCATAAGCATAGAGGGGAATTCGTGAAGTTTGGCATACTAGTCCCAAAGTAACATTGGCATGATAGTTAGGCATTTAGCACATAAATCATGTTCTCCACACATCTTCCATTTACAAGAATAACACATTAAACACATAAAGAAGTACTTACCTTATACATTTTCACAATATCAATTCACTCAACATAACAAGCACTGCATCAATTACGTTTCGAACTTACAACACTTACACGGGCTCCATGGAAGCTCAATTTCTAAGAGGAGGGGGTTTTAGCCATACATATCTCAATAAACGTCCCCTAATTCTTATAAAATTCCGGGACTCTTAGCACTTCAATCTATATAAGAATTACAATTGAACCAAGAATTAGAGACGGGATTAAGATTCTAGCTCGTTTGAGCATATTATCAAACATAAAAGGTGCATGATGATCTTAGGCCCCTTTTTGAAAGAAATTTCTTCAATATAATACCCCAATTGTTGTTTCTTTAGTTCTCATCCTCCCCATACACCATTATCTCTTGTACATGCAAGATTACTAGCCCTTATACCCATGTACCCACTTGCTAATTACCTATTTTAACAGAAATTGGAAATTATTGATGAGGGTACAGTTCTTACCTCTTAGGATGAAGACCTAGTAGCTTCAATTGACAATCTTCAAGGATTTGGGGCAAGGATTGAGAGAGGACTTGATGAACATTACCCCCTCTCACTCCAGAACTCCCCCTCTCACTCTATATGTCGTGAAATAACAGGAAACTGGTCTAATGGGGTGTTTCTAATAGGGTGGGTCGGGTTTTTTTAAAATTAGAAAATAGGAGCCCGACTCAGATCTACGATTGCAAAGTTGACATGCAGCCCGCATAATGGACCGCAAAAATGCTCCCCAAAACCTGAACACAATGTCTAGGTATGCGGCAGAAATGCGGTCTGCATACCCGTTCTACGGTCGCATAATGCACCGCAGAACTTCCCTTTACAAAATCCCAAGGGAATTATGCGACGACTTTGCGGCCTGCATATCGATTATGCGATCGCATAATTGGCCACATAGTTGACCTCAAATTGGCCAACACACTACTTCACTCTGCGGCGACTATGCATTCCTCATAGCTATTATGCGACCGCATTTTCGACCGCATAATCGCACTTTTTCTACAAAACATTATTCCTTGACTTTTTAATGCATAGATCAGTTCAAAAGGGTCCGAACCGCGGCGAGCTTGCTCGCTGCGAAGAGTTTTACGCATCTCTAGCACATATCCCTAATTTGCCACTACGAGCTTTCAGATTTAGAGTAAAAATCTTTCACGGGCCTCACAGGTAGTAAATTGATCATATCAATATACTAATCTAGGGTGGTGTCTAGCAACACTCCTTAACGACCAGATAGCATGAAGTATACAATTTACTCTCAAGAACCTGTAGAAGAATAATGTATTAATTCCTTCCGTCCTTATAGCTCTGAGTCACCCTAGGATATGGTTCAACTGTCAAATCCTAATAGGCGACCAACTATATATTCATGTCAAATATAATCAACTATTGAATGGTCTAAGAAACTCATTTCTTCTTTCATTCAATTTCCCTGGCCAAGGTCTTAATTTGGTCATTTATAATTCATGACAACGTGAAGCTTAAACTCATTACCAAGAATTGAAATATTCCATCTTGATCAATCACTAATTCTACAAGCATTTAATCATACCGAATATTCTTTCAACTATCGCCCTAGGACCATAGGTGTCTGGTATCAAAGCACAATAAATAACTTGTCAATTATTATGACGATCTCAGGTCAAAGGAAACTTTTACATTACATTCTTGAAGAGAATATCCTATTGACAGTTTATGGTAATTCTAACTGTCACACCTCCTTTTTACTATACACCCGAAGGGTGTAAGGGAGTTTTTTCCAATTAAAGGATAATCGAAACGAGATTATATTATTAAAGATTCAGAGTCTCCACTTAGGATAATTATGGTGTCCCAAGTCACCGGTTTAAAATCCCGAATTGAGGAAAAGAATGACTCTGTTTAATAGTCCGCGAACCAAAAATCCGGGTAAGGAATTCTGTTAACCCGGGAGAAGGTGTTAGGCATTCTCGAGTTCTGTAATTCTAGCACGATCGCTCAACTGTTATAATTGGCTTAATTATCTGATTTTAGTACATTTTTAACCTATGTGCAATTTTTAACCTTTTCCGCTTTTATTTAATTTTAGGAATATTGCCACGTTATTAAAACACGTCTTGAACCACGTCACACAAATGCGTCCGCGGTCTTCGACATATTTTAACATTGTTGAGATTTGGATTTGGGTCACATAAATGCACACCCGAATTTTAGGAAGATGAATTATTAAAGTAACGCGCCTAAAGCAACTACACATTTTTAACCTTGCGAGGGCCACGGAGATTTGCTAAATGGCACGCCTCGAGTTCTAAGAATTTTAAAAGAAACAATTAAATGAGGGCCACACATTTGAGGTTTTATTTGGCGCGGCGCACCTCAATTCTATTTTTAAAGGATATTTAAACTAAAAGCTCGGAGGGCCATAAACTACTTGTGTCACTAATATGGCTCACCTCAATACTTAACGGAGTTTGATTAAGGAAATGGAAAACCTGACAGTTCACGAAGGATTTTATTGAAGTTCAAACTAGAAGAAAGTGAGTCCAACTATTGTGTCAATCCGAGGTCCAAGGCAGCCCAGTATCAGGTTACAAACGTGAGGCCTAAATATTTTAAAGGATTCAAGTTCTTCCAATTTTAATACAAATCCAAATACTGTATTTCAAAACCCAACTATTGGCCCAACTTTTAAAATTATTATACGTAGCCCACTTATTACCCACAAAAATGCAAATCCGTTGTAAGTATACTCTTATCTTTTGAATACATTAACAATCAGCACTGACTACATTAACAACCCAAAGTCTAGCATTAATCATTCTGAGATAATAACTAAATTCATGCCTCAACTAATTATAAAAGTTAACATATGCCATTTATGCTAGCAGCTATTTAGTAAATTCAAATTGAGATGAACATGCTCCAAACATTATCAGAACCCCTGAAGCCCATGTACAGATTCACATGGATCTTAATAAATTACCTCAGATCCTTAATCACATGGATTTATTTTAACAAATGAGCAGAGAAAAATGACAGAAAAATGAATATAGCTTCATTGAATATTCATATTTGCTAAGGAAAATTCTAAAGCTAACCTCTGTTGATCCTAACACAGCACTTAATACAACTTCTCAGCGATGCATCCAAACCATACTGAATCAACAAGTACCAGGCAAAATCCAATTGCAAATATTGTGATATTTTTACAAGTTACCAGCACAGTCCTACTTATACATGCCAAAATAGAATGGAACTTCCAGTTTCAACCTAGTCGAGTAATGCCTTAGCTTTAGAAAAAGCAGATGCTACAAATGGTTATACTTAAGTAATTAAACTAGCATGGATAGTAAACCAAAACACAATAAGATGATATAGCTAATAAACAACAAGGGATCAACCCTTTACAATTTCATAACTCGAATTACATGACTCAAACCAAGCTTAGCCCAAAGCTCCATTTCTATTCATAGTGTGAAGAGATGTACCTGGAGATCAATGAAATAAGAAAAATGAAGAATCACTAGTGATAGCAGCAGGCAATCAGCAGCAGTTTTCAACCAGTTTCAAACCTAGAAAAATGAAATAACAGCCTAGGAAAACAGTTTCAATCCAAGCAAATGAACCAGAAGACCTTAACCCGACTTGACTTCAACTCATTTCAACTATCAGCTATCCAGAAATTGTTTTAGCCTTAAGGAAACTTCGAAAATCACCAGTAACTCAATGAAACAATGTTAATCTTTAGAATTCTCCAAATGTTCTCCTCTTCTCTTAGGTTTGTATGTGTGTGTGTGTACACTATCTTTTTTTTTCCAGAGTATTAGACTGCGGGGTATATGAACTCAGTGCCTATCTCCCTGTCTTTCAGAATGTTCTCCCCTTTCTTCTGATTTTCTGCCCCCTTAAATGGGCATCTAATTAGTGTATTTTCCACTACAACTTATCTTTTCCATTTTTTAATCCCACTTAACTTAGTGCTTTTAATTTAATTCAGTAGTGCCGTTTCTAAACCTTATCACTTATTAGCAGCCACCTAATTCAATTATTAAGGTTCCCTTAAGTTACACTACCCAAATTACCCACATGACCCTGTTATTATTTCAGAAAATCACAATGGGTCAAGTTGACCCAAGCAGGTGAACCAATTCTTTGGGCCTTCGTTGAAACTTGATTAGAAATGAATCCCAAAATCAAGTTTACCAATCGATCCATTATAAAACAGAATAGAAAACCAATTTGAATGGTTTCAAACCAAAACCTAATTAAATTATTGACTTTAAAGCTAAACTAATGAACTAGAATTAACTAAAATATCAAGTCGAGACAAGACTAATTAACAATAAGATAAAAAAAATCAGAAATTCAAAAATCATGAACGACAATTAAGCAAGGTGAACAAATAATCTAACAAAATCAAAGATTAACGTTCTAAAAACTAGAAGACAAAACTAAAAGACCAAAGAAACAATTACAAATGCAGAACTAATCGTAAAAAAAACCTAGGTTCAGAAACTAAAACAATCAACAATACTAAAAAAAATATAAGAAAAGGGGTGAACAAATGGTAAAAACAAACACAGATAGCAAAAAAGAACGAATACTTACAATTATTAGTTTGAAACCAAACGCCGAATGTCCTGATTTCACGAAAATGATGATGACCGCTTGTTCTTTGTCAAGAACAAACAAAAACCATCAATTTCGCGTGAATCAGCTTTCTAAATCATAAAATGGAAACTTGGATCATGCATGCCATAGATTTAACGGAAATTAACTTTGGGGCTTAGGGATTTGAACTTTAGATCTAAATTCGATAGGTTTGGGCAAGATTCGAGGGAAAGTAGTTATGGATTTGGAAAGAGGGAGTCGTGGTGGTTCTGGGGTGTAATTTTGGAAGGGATTGGACCACCGGAACCACCGTGGGGCGATTTTCGATGGGCGGAGGGCGGTGGTGTGAGGCGGTGTTACATTGGGTCTATGAAGAGATTGGGGGGGAATGAAATGGGAAGGGCCGGGTTTGGGGGGGGGTTGATATATAAAATGTTTGATTTAATTAGGGCCGTTGGATTATTGGAATCCAACGGCTCTGATTAAATCATAAATGGAAACAGGGTCGTTTTGGTTACAACTGGGGCGGTCTGGGTGTGGGAACATGTCGGGTTGTGAGGAAGGCTTTGGACCGTTCGATTAGGCTGATTCAACGGTCCAGATTAAAACGCCTGAAGCGGCGTCGTTTGGTTGAGGCTGGAGACGGACCGGGTATTTGCCTGGTTTTGGGTTGGACTGGGGTAAATATTGGTTTGGGCTTGGGGATTAAATTGAATTGGCCCAATTCCGATTTCCTTCTCTTTTTATTTAATTCTTTTCCTTTTCTTTTCTTCCTTTTTCTTTCAATTTTTTTTCCTAATTCAATATAAAAACCAAACTAGCTTAAAATACTAATTAGCTCTAAATAATAATTATCACACATAATTAATACCAAATTAAAAGAAAATCGCAAAATTTTGACATTAAATACTAAAATGCAAAAAATACGTTATTTTTTTGTGAATTTTTCATTTTTGTAAAACAACATTTTACTAAATTAACCAAAAAATGTAAAAACAAATCCTAAGTGCAGATGCTATATTGTTTTGTATTTGTAATGCATTAATAAAATTAAATATGCACACAACAAATGCAAACAATTACAGAAAATATCACAAAAATTCACAAAATTGCACACAAAAAGAAAGATTTATTTGATTTTGAATTCTTAGGAGTGGTTCGTGTGAGGCAAAAATCACGTGCTCACAGCTGCCTCTCTTTGCCCGGAAACATGAAGAGTTTTCGTGCAAAGATAAAGTGAGCGGATACGAGCGATTTTTTCCCGTTTGAATACTCCATGGGAAGCATCTTTTTGAAATATTTGACCGAACCTCTGCTTCAAAGGTTTCCTACATATCCTTGTCTATAAAGGAATCAGGCCAATGTAGTTCGGGAAGTTTTGGTAGTTGGGACTACCATGAAGCTGTGATTTCACTGTTATTGTTGTTGCTGCTGATACTGCTTACTGACCTCCTTATTACACCATGACAAAATGAAGAAGCTAGACTAAACTATAATCTATGCTTTACAAAGATTTTTTTTTAAAACTTGATCTTGTGACTATTGTTTCCTCGTTGATTTGTATTTCCCTCAGAAGTTCCTTTATGGCTGACTTGAATTGTATTTTCTGAGATGCTTTCCCTTTCCTCCAGGCGGGTACCTGATTATTGAACCTTTTAAATGTCTTCCTTTGACTATTGTTTCCTTTCCTCTGTTCTCCAGGCGGGCTCCTGATTACTGAAACTTGAATGTATCCCCTTGTTCTCCAGGTGGGCTCCTGACTGCTGAAACTTGAATGTATCACCTTGTTTTCCAGGTGGGCTCCTGACTGCTGAAACTTGAATGTATTCCCTTGTGCTCCAGGTGGGCTCCTGATTGCTGAACTCGAAATGTATTCCCTTGTTCTCCAGGTGGGCTCCTGACTGCTGAAACTTGAATGTTTTCCCTTGTTCTACAGGTGGGCTCCTGACTGCTGAAACTTGAATTGTTGTTCCTTGTTTTCCAGGTAGACGCCTGATTGCTGATATTTCAACCATTGTTCCTTGTTCTTCAGGTGGACGCCTGGTTACTGAATCTTCAACTGGTTTTCCTTATTCTTTAGGTGGACGCCTGATTGCTGATATTTCAACCGTTGTTCCTTGTTCTCTAGGTGGACGCCTGATTACTGAATCTTCAACTAGTTTTCCTTGTTCTTCAGGTGGACGCCTGATTGCTGATAGTTCAATCGTTGTTCCTTGTTCTCCAGGTGGACGCCTGATTACTCAATCTTCAACTGCTTTTCTTTGTTCTTCAGATAGGCACCTAACTTCAACAAAATAGACAAAACAAAGAAAATTTTCTACCCCAATTTAGTAACCGGGCGCATCTGTAAGTGTTAATTGAATCCTTTTACCAAACATCTCTAACAATCTGCAAGCTATATTCCATTATCTAGGAGGGTCTTGAAATTTCGAATTAAAACTTATCTTACAAATGACAATTTCAATGCTAAACTGTACTCTCTTATAACAACACTTACTTATCTAATGAAATGCTTAAAGTTATGTCCCAGGTGGGTCCTGAAAACTCTTATGCGAACTTTGAAGCCAACTTATATCCCTTTTGGTGCACATCTGTCCTATATTCACTATTTATCTTTGTTTTGGATTTTAACCTAGGTCCCATTTTCTAGGAGGGTCCTGATGTTTCAAATTGAGTCTTGTTTTAAAAAATGAAACAATTCAAACCAACTTATATTTTCACAAAGTAGAGCTTATACTAGATATTGTACTCATGAATATTTCGAATTAAAGCTAAGTCCCATTATCCAGGAGGGTCCTGAAAATCTCTAATTAAATCTCATTATCCAGGAGGGTCCTGAAAATTTTGCGATCAAACCTGCCTGGTACTTGCTTTCCTTACAGAGTGCTTTCTGAAACAAATGTCATCTTTGCCCCTATTTCAAGTCAAAGAAAATCTTGTCAGTTTAAAACGTGGTGGTTAATTGTGGCATTCTTGTTGTGGGATGGTTTTCTCTTTTCCATGCTTTGCTTCGACCGACTGCCTTGAACTGGTCGAGAATTGTTTTGACCTTCTGACTGATCCTTAGCTGCAGGATCCCCTAACTGTTCATCTCTCCTTCTGACCTTTCTGCCTGAACACATACATCTCCCACGACATTACTGAACCATTCCACCGATATAGCTTTTGCTTACACCCTATGTCCCACTTTTCATCATACTATCTCTAACATGTCTTAGCCACATTTTGCTTTGGGCAATTTTGAATCTGGTAGTACACTTTGACATTCCTTCTTATTTGTTGAAACAAGGCTAACCTTGGAAGAGCTTTAGCGGAGTAAAGTTAACAACAATGAAATGCAACGATTTTGAGAATTATGAATAAAGAAGAAAATCCAAATTTGGATGACTGTTGGAGATAGGAAAAGAAACTTATATGAGTGGATTCACTGGTACCAATGATCATGGTATGCATTTTGGATTAATCAACCCAGTCTATTTAACCAATCTCCTTTCCAATTGTTTTACTTTGTGCTCCAAGATTTCCATAACCCAATTGTTTACTTTCCGCCAACTTATAGACTTTGTTCGACTTGCAGTGCCCTGAAGGGTTTTCACCGACAAACTTCTCTCATTTTTTATTCCTCAATTCCTTGTCGCCTCATGGTGTCCGCGAAAGTTTTCACCGATAAGACTCTCTCATTTTTACTTTCTCTCAACTTTCGTCGCCTTATGGTGCCCACGAGTGTTTTCACTAATAAGACTCTCTCATTTTTTGATTTCTCTTGCTTAAACCAGAATGTTGCCCCTGATATGAATTCTCTTTAATTTCTTGATTTGGCATCTCTCGAAGACTGATCGGGAGGTCTTTCTTTGGACAGCCATGGGGGTTCTTGGATATGTTTGGAAAGAAAAGGGTATCGAAAAGGCTCCAAGCATCTCAAATGGGTTAGAATTACAACTTTTGGAATCAGATTTCTTATCACAATCACAACTTCTGCTCCAGTTTCTTGCTTGGGGATCTTTTGATATTTTATTTTACTATGACCGAGCCGTGAGGCTGCCTACGTATCCTTAACAGGAATCAGGTCAAACGTAGTTCACAGTCTGAATTTCTTTGTTTTCTTGTACTTTCTCTTTTTGCTTTGTTTTTTCTTTTTTCTTTCTTTTCTCTCTTTTCGTTATTGATTCCAAAAGAAGGGTATGAAAGAAATAAATAAGGCTCAAAAAGGGGAAACAAAGGGTAAAGTGTTTAAGATAACAAAACAAATTGCCTTCGTCATTCCAATCTTCGAAACATTGCCAAATACAAACAATCAACAAATATACCAAAGAAATCATACATAATATCTCTTAACTGCATCAAAATTGATAGCCATGTCTATGCATTTTCCTTCGATATCTGTTAAACATAAAGCACCATTGGAAAGTACTCTTGTCACAATGAATGGCCCTTGCAAATTCGGTGCGAACTTGCCTTTTGCTTCAGCCTGATGTGGAAGGATACGTTTCAGCACTTGCTAGCCCACTTCAAACTTCCGGGGACGCACCATTTTGTTGTATGCTCTTGCCATTCTCTTTTGATACAACTGGCCATGACACACTGCTGCCAATCTTGTTTCATCAATCAAGTTCAACTGCTCCAAACGGGTTTTGACCCACTCATCATCATCAATCTCAGCGTCAGCGACAATTCAAAGGGAAGGGATTTCAACTTCTGCAGGTATTACTACTTCAGTGCCATATACCAACAAATAAGGAGTTGCACCTACCAAAGTACGGACAGTAGTGCGATAACCCAACAACACAATTGGTAATTTTTCGTGCCATTGCCTCGAACCTTCTACCATTTTCTGAAGTATCTTCTTTATGTTTTTGTTGGCTGCCTCGACTGCTCCATTCGCCTTGGAAAGATACGGGGTAGAATTGTGATGTGTACTCTTAAATGGTTGACATACCTCTTCCATCAAATTACTGTTAAGATTAACACAATTATCCGTGATGATCACCTTTGGGATTCTGAACTGACAGATGATATTTGAGTGAACAAAATCGACCACTGCTTTCTTGGTCACCGATTTGAAAGTTTGGGCATCAACCCATTTGGTGAAATAATCAATGGCTACCAGAATGAACCTGTGCCCGTTGGATGCTGCTAGCTCAATTGGTCCAATGACATCCATGCCCCAAGAAACAAAGGGCCATGGTGCTGACATTGTGTGCAATTCTGATGGTGGAGAATGAATCAAATCTTTATGTACTTGGCACTGATGACATTCGTGCACAAAACTGATACAATATCGCTCCATGGTGAGCCAATAATAACCTGCTCAGAGAATTTTCTTCACCAGCACATATCCACTCATATGTTGTCCGCAGACTCCCGAATGTGCTTCGGACATGATAGCCGTAGCTTGTCTAGCATCTATGCATCTTAATAATCCAAGGTCTGGTGTTATTTTATACAAAACTCCTCCACTTAAGAAGAATCTACTTGCCAACCATCGAATTGTTCTCTTTTGATCCCCCGTGTCTTGCACTGGATATATCTCCATTCTGATGTACTCCTTGATATCATAGAACCATGGTTCACCATCAAGTTCTTCTTTAATCATGTTACAACAAGCATGCTGATCTCGGACTTGAATATGCAAAGGATCGACATAAGCTTTGTCCGGATGGTGCAACATTGACGCCAGGATAGGCAAAGCATCGGTGACCTCATTATGGACCCTTGGAATATGCCTGAACTCCACTGATCGAAACCGTTGACAAAGATCATGCAAACATTGTCGGTACGGTATGAGCTTCAAATCTCGCATTTCCCATTCTCCTTGAATTTGATGTACCAGAAGATCCAAGTCTCCCAAGACCAAGACGTCCTAGATATCCATGTCTACACCTAGCCTTAGACCCAAAATACAGGCCCCATACTCAGCCATATTGTTGGTGCAATAAAACCAAAGCTGAGCCGTAACAGGGTAGTGATGCCCTGTTTAAAAAATGAGCACAACCCCTATTCCAACTCCTTTCATGTTGGCAGCCCCATCAAAGAAAGTTTCCAGCCTGGTTTTTCAATTTGCTCCAGTTCATCAATATGCATCACCTCCTCATCGGGAAAATAAGTTTTCAATGGCTCATACTCATCATCGACCGGGTTCTCGGCCAAATGATCGGCTAATGTTTGGGCTTTCATCGCTGTCCGAGTCACATAGATGATGTCAAACTCTGTGAGCAAAATCTGCCACTTCGCATTCTTCCTGTCGGCATAGTCTTTGAAAGATATACTTCAACGGATCCAAGCGCGAAATGAGGTAAGTAATGTAGGATGACAAATAATGTTTTAATTTCTGAGCCACCCAAGTTAGGGCACAACATGTCCTTTCCAGATGAGTGTACTTAACCTTATAAGCCGTGAACTTCTTGCTAAGATAGTAGATGGCCTGTTCCTTTCTACCGGTGATGTCATGCTGCCCCAGTACACAGCCAAATGAATTTTCCAGGACTGTTAAGTAAAGAATGAAAGGTCTCCCTGGTTCTGGCAGAACCAGCACGGGTGGGTTTGACAAGTATCCTTTTATCTTATCGAATGCTTTTTGACACTTATCCGTCCACTTGACCGCAGCATCCTTCTTCAGCAACTTGAAAATAGGCTCACAAGTTGTCGTGAGCTGAGCAATAAACCTACTGATGTAGTTCAACCTCCCTAACAGACTCATCACCTCGGTCTTGTTCCTCGGAAGCGGCAATTCTTGGATAGCTTTGATCTTTGACGGGTCCAACTCAATGTCTCGACAGCTGACTATGAACCCCAACAACTTTCCGGATGGAACACCAAATGCGCACTTGGCAGGATTAAGTTTGAGGTTGTACCTGCGAAGCCTCCAGAAGAATTTCCTCAAATCCCCAACATGGTCGGCCTGATGCTTTGATTTTATGATCGCATTATCTACGTATACCTCAATCTCTTTGTGTATCATATCATGAAACATAGTAGTCATCGCCCTCATGTAAGTTGCCCCAGCGTTCTTCAAACCAAATAGCATTACCCGGTAGCAATACGTTCCCCATGGTGTGATGAATGTCGTCTTTTCTGCATCTTCTTCATCCATTAGAATCTGATGATACCCGGCATAGCAATCCACAAAAGATCCAATCTCACGCTTGGCACAATTATCGATCAAAATATGGATATTGGGTAGGGAAAGTTATCCTTCGGACTTGCTTTATTAAGATTGCGGTAATCGATGCATCCTCTGATTTTGCCATCCTTCTTCGACACATGCATGACATTAGCCAACCAAACAGGATATCGAGTGACCCGAATAACCTTTGCATCCAACTGCTTGGTGATTTCTTCTTTAATCTTCACAGTCATATCAGTTTGAATTTCCTCAACATTTGCTTGACGGGAGGAAACGCTGGATCAGTGGGCAATTTGTGGACCGCTAAATCAGTGCTCAAACCCGGCATGTCGTTATACGACCATGCAAAAACATCTTTGTATTCGATGAGTGCATTAATTCTTCCCGGATCTTTGGCTCGAGATGGACACTTATTTTAGTCTCTCTGATATTATCTGTGTCCCCTAAATTGACGGCTTCTGTTTCATTCAGGTTGGGTTTGGGTTTTTCTTCGAAGTGAATTAACTCCTTACTAATGTCTTCGAAGGCTTCATCCTCATTGTATTCTGATTCGTAGTCACAATCTACTTCTTGAACTATTATTTCAGAATTAGATTGAACTTTAAGACTGGGATGAGGATTCCTTATGCATGCCATGTCATTAGAGCCAACATAAAAAGAACTGTACAGAAAAGAAAAGAAAACAAAAAGGAAATTATCATGAATGACAAAGAAAGGGGAAATTGCATTGCATTGAGTCTTAAAGATAACAAGGTTTAACATATCCAAATGGACAGAACATAGTATCTGGATTACAACCCTGGAATAATCTAGATAAACTGAAGGAAAAATCAAAGCCCACTATCGAAGCTCCTTCCGAGTAGGAAGAGGAGTAGCTTTCCAATTACTGATCTTTGCATTTAGCCCAATGAATTGCATATCCGCTTGACTTGATCCTTCTCCAGTTTCCACCATGTTAACATCACTGAACAACCTCTCGAACCCCTTATCTAAATCTCTATCAACATCAATCAATGAAACGAGAACCGTTGCTGTGGGGCACTTTCTAGCACTGGGTCTAACAAATGATTTGGATAGCCGCGGGATGGGCTTTGGAAGGACCCACGCCCTTTGCCTCAACTTTCTATCTCTTCTTACATCCACAGTTGTGGGCTTAAACCCCAAACCAAAGGTATCTAAGTTTTTGGGCAGAGACACTGGCTGTACGATGCCCTGCAACGAAGCACCCAAACCCTTGCCAGGTATGAAGCCATTCTTCAATATCTCAGAAACCACCATAACTGATGCGGCTGTTACTTTAGGAACTGGAATGCATTTCCCCTCTGGGATCTTTTCAACTGATACTGCGTTAAAGACCTGATATACCCATGGCCCTTTGTCGTCTTCAACTTCGATGAAAGGTATGATGGCATCACTTTGGGCACACATATTATCCTCACCATGCACCACAATTTCTTGTCTGTCCCATTCAAATTTAACCATCTGATGAAAAGTAGACAGTACTGCCTAAGCGGCATGAATCCAGGGTCGCCCTAACAAAAGATTGTAAGAAACTGCCACGTCCAACACTTGAAATTCCATAGTGAACTCAACGGGCCCTATTGTCAATTCCAGTATTATATCACCTACTGAATCTTTGCCCCCATCGTCGAACCCCCGAACACAAATGCTATTCTTGTGACTTCTATCATTGTCCACTTTCAGCTTGTTCAACGTGGAGAAAGGGCAAATGTTCGCACTAGACCTATTGTCGACCAGAACTCTGGTAACCATAAAATCTTCGCACTTTACCGTCAGATAAAGTTCCCTATTATGCTCGGTACCCTCCACGGGCAACTCATCATCGGAGAAAGTAACTCTGTTTACCTCAAATATTTTATTTGCTATCTTCTCCAGATGGTTTACCGAGATCTTGTCGGGAACATGGGCCTCATTCAAGATTTTCATCAGCGACTGACGGTGCTCATCTGAATGGATTAGCAATGAGAGTATTGAGATCTGAGCAGGCATTTTCCTCAACTGATCTACAACTGAATAGTCCCGCACTTTCATTTTCCTCAAAATCTCTTCCGCTTCCTCTTCAGTTACGACTTTCTTTACTAGTGCCGGATTATCTTTTGCTCTTCTTAACTCCTCGGGAGTAATACACCTTCCCGAGCGAGTTAAACCCTGTGCTTCACAGACTTCTTCTTTGACATCCTTCCCTTTGTACATCACTACCACTCGTTCATAATTCCAAGGAACGACCTTGCTGTTGATTATTGGTAACTAGGTTATTGGCTTGATAATAACCCGATCAGCACGGGCACTTTCCATGATTATGACAGGTAGGCTGACCGCTCCTGGTAAAATCACCTTTATCCCTTCCTGTTTCATTGCAACCTTGCTCGAAGACCCTTTCTCAAATGCCACAGTTGGCTCAACACTTTTTTTGCTCGGCTTGAGCACCAACTTCTCACCTGCTGATTGTTCATCTGTCTTGACTCCACTAGACCGAATCATCATGATGGTCTGTGATGGCTTCTTGGGATCTCCCTTCGCATGCACTATTTCGATCATATTTGCCACCTGGTGGGCTGGCATTGGATTCCTGTTAATATTGGGCGCCTCGGGAGCTTGAACTTCAATTCTATTGGTATCAATAAGCTCCTGTATCGCACTTTTCAAGTGTCAGCACTTCACTGTATCATGACCTAGAGTACCAGAACAATACTTACAGCTGACAGTATAGTTAAGATTTTTTGGAGGAGGATTTGGCAGTTTGGACTGTTTTGGCCTTAGCATATCTAGCTGTTTTAGCCTATGGAACAGACTAGTGTATGATTCTCCCAACGGAGTAAAGGTTTTCTTTTTTTGTAACCTTTCACCCTTGAATGCTTGACTAGGCTGGAAACTTGGTCCGGGAGTGTTTTGGTAGGCTCGTGGATGTGGATAAGTATTTTGTAGGACGGGAGCACACCATTGAGTGTGGGCAGGAGGTTGATTGTATGCTTGTGCATAGTGGATGAAAAAATGAGGTTCTGGTAGGGGATAGTAGTGTTGGGGTAGATTGTGATGATAAGTTTGTTGGTGGGGTCGAGGTTTATTGTAGTGGTAAGGTGAACCTTTGGATCCGGACCAAGTTCCTGAATCAACCATTGCTGCTTCCTCTCTCTTCTTTTTTCCAATCCCTCCTATGCCTCCCTGAATAGCCTGAGTAGTCGCTTTGATAGCCGAATAGCTCATGATTTTATTCGACTTGAGGGCCTTTTTCTACCATGCCTCCTTTCTTTGCCACTTCGTTGAATGACTTTCCCACAGCTGAGACCAAATGGCTATAGTGAGTAGTTTCCAAAGCCTGTATGAAGTAATCTACCATCTCACTTTCCTTCATTGGGGGATTTACTCTTGCTGCTTGCTCCCTCCATCGGAAACCATATTCTCTGAATCTTTCACTGTGCTTCTTCTTCAATTTAGTCAAGGACAATCGATCTGGAATGATCTCCAGATTGTATTG
Organism: Nicotiana tabacum; assembly: GCF_000715075.1. Lineage (NCBI taxonomy): Eukaryota > Viridiplantae > Streptophyta > Magnoliopsida > Solanales > Solanaceae > Nicotiana > Nicotiana tabacum. Next base: position 60,293,434 of record NC_134085.1, read on the forward strand.
AAAGTGACAAGCAAATGCTTGCGCCAGATCATCCCATGTATACCATCTTCCATGGTCTTGGCAAGTATGTAATTCCAATGCTGATCCACTCAAACTCTGACTGAAGTAAGCCATTAACAATTCATCTTTTCCTCCCACTCCCCTCATCTTGCTGCAAAAACCCCTCAAGTGGGCTACTGGATCACCGTGCCCGTTGTATAGATCGAACTTGGGCATCTTGAAACTTGCCGGTAATTGCACATTCGGGAATAGACACAGGTCCTTGTAGGCCACGCTTACTTGCCCTCCCAATCCCCGCATGTCTCTGAATGATTGTTCTAAGCTTTTAACTCTCATGAACATCTCCTGTTCGGGATTTTTGACCGGTTTATCAACTTTTATCGGGAGGTCAAAGCGATGAGTATAGGAATAGGCTTCTGGAGCTTTGAAAGTGGGCTCCGAGGGGTAGTATTAGTTGTCCTGGGCCTCGAACATAGGCTCGCTAGAGTGTAGCTGGTGGAGGTGCTACGAAGACAGGAGCTACTGGTGGAGGAGGGTATGGAATTGGTTTAGGGGGTGGAGACTGTGGCATATGAGAAGTGGTGCCCCGGTAGTGTTGGTAAATGGGAAAAATCGGGGATAGATCGGTGGCAAGATGATCCTGAGTTTGAGACAGTGGTGGAGTGAAGGTAAGGTTAGTCGGGTAAGCGGATGGCAGTTGTCCTTTAGCCCAGGCCTGATACATTTCGGCCATTTGTTGTTTCAAGTTGTACATCTCTTCTTTCATGGCGTTAACGTCCAACTCTTCTCCTTCGATGACACTTGTGTCTACATCTGGGATAGACATGATTATTTCTCCTTTGGATCTGGTTTGGTATGGGTGGGTTGCCAGTATGCTTAGGTGAACTAACTGCTTGAATTCTGGAACAACAACCAAACTTGTTAGTGATTAGAGTTTTAACAAATAAGCAACCACACATAGGAATGCAATGCACCTAGGCAATTAGTCATTTCTATCATGTATTTGCTCGGTTTCTTGTGTCATCCCGACTTTTCGTGACCTTTCTCTTTCATTTTTACTCACGCCTATCTTTTATTCCCCCCGTTTTTTTCTTTTTTCATTTTATTCTTTTCTTTTGGTTGTGGTCGAATCCTATGAAGATTGCCTACGTATCATGACCCCGCATGAATCAGATCGAGCGTAGTTCTGGGGTACAAGTAACAAAACCCTTTTTTGGGATGTTCGAATTTTCACAAAAAGCAACTATTTTGATTATAATGACTCAAACTAACGGACTTTAATGAAAGGACAAACAAGCCAACATATTACAACAGAAGAAAATACAGGTTTGAAAACAATTTGACAGACTCCAATAGAAACAAAATACAGACTCAAGTGAGAATTACGAATACATCAGTGCCTCAACTGCTCCTGGGGTCCGCGGGACATCATTCGATCTCGCCTCAGGAGGACGTGCTAAATCCCATTGGAGGTGGTAGAGACTTTCCATTATCTGGTGGACAAAGGTCATTACAGTGACGAAAAACATAGATCTATTCATATCCTCACAACTACTGCACTTCATTGTGATGTAGTCGGCGATCTTTCTGACTCTCTCTCTTATGACACCCTTTTCTCGCAAAAAACACCCAATATGTCGTGTCCTGGCTTCCAGAGTTTGTTCGGCTGCTTGATTTTGTTCTTGAAGTTGTTGAAAATCTCTTTCCAACTGTGCCATTTCTATATAACAATGTTTTCTTTCAGCCTTGAATTCTTTTGCCTGTTTGATTATTTTGTCCTCAACGATGACGACTCTTTTCTTTAACCCCGCAACCTCATTGTCGTACCTTTCTTTTCATTGTTTAACCGGGCGTGCTTGTTCCTCCGCAATTTTAGCCAATTCCTTTCGAGCCCTGGCTAGTTTACCTTCTGCTTTGTTCAGATCAAAACTATATTCACCTACTTTCTGCCTCAGGTTATCTATGAGATTTTCATCTTTGGCACTTCTAACGGGATTTTCTGCCGCTATTTTCATTCTCTGAATCTGGGCTCGAAGGGCCTCATTTTATTTGGTTAGCCTTTTCTTTTCACCCTCATCCGCCGTTGCTCGTAAGCCATTCTCGAATTGAAGGTCTTTAACTTGCTTTTCCAGCATTCCTATTGTGGCCCTGTACTCATTTTCTTTGGCCAACCAAGCCCACGGTTCTTGCGATGCCTCGACGAATTCATGAATGTGCAGTTTTTTGGCCGGTCTTTCTGGTTCGGCCCTTGCAGTGTTCTTCTTTCTATACCAGGCAAGATAGGCGAGTGAGACCTCGCCTCTAGATAGGTCCCGCACTCGAGTGCTCGCCGTCAAATATTGGCACTCGTTCCAAATAGAACGAACTGTTTCTTCGTGAAATTAACCGTCGGAGCTAATCTCAACCGCGTAAATACTGAGATCTTCATCTGGATGCATCACCTGACACCTTCCCAATTGTCTCATCACTCTGTAGGGAGCGTAAGGCTGAATACCTCGAAGACACATTATGAGTAAGTAAGGACCATTGGCAGGTATATACACAATTTCTTCAACAGGAAGCCAACCTAGTGTCCATTCTATTTGTCCCGTAGTGATGGCGCGAAGGTGGGCTATCCATTCTCCAAACCCCTCCGGTAACTTGAACCCTAAAATCCTTGTGTCTTCGATGCAACTTTTCTCTGCAGACCCATAACTCATATACTGAGGGTGGTGACACAGGTGTTCGATCATCCACATTTGTAGTAGCAAATTGCATACCTCGAAGAAATCTGCCCCAGCTTTACAAGCTGTAAGAGCTCAGTATATCTCAGATATTATCATAGGGGCAAGGGTGCTCTTGGCATTGGTAATTAATCCTTTGATGACTCCAGCCACCCGCAGATCGATATTCCCATCTTTCCGGGGAAACACCACAAGGCCTAAGAAAGCTACCATGAAAGCGAAACGCCTATGTTCATCCCATTTTGCTTGGTTCCCTTTGCTACAAACCCCGCTTTCCAGATCATTGAACCCTCCTATATGCTCGTACCTCTGGTATATAAAATGTAGAGTGGAAAAACCACCCTCCAACTCGGAATATGGGATTTCCTTGCTTATTTTTAACAAATCCATGAATTTGTGAGAGTTAACGACTCTTGGAGCGATCAAATACTTATGCCTCAAACCTTCAGTACTTCCTATGTAACCTGCTATCTCTTCCAAGGTGGGTGTGAGTTCAAAATCCGAGAAATGCAAGACATTGTGAGCCGGGTCCCAAAATGTGACCAACGCCTTTATGATGCCTCCCCTAGGCCTTATCTTCATCAACCTGGTGAGACCTCCCAAATGTAGATTGACCTTATCTTGCTCTGACTTGCCCAGATCTTCCCACCACATACGCAACTCCAAAGAGATTTTGTTCATAACTGTTACCGACAAATTCTGACTCTTGCTCATTATGCATGTTTATTAGGGTGTTTAGGCAAAATTTAAGACTTATTTGACTCAAAAATAAAATTAACACACATCTTTTCAAAATAAAATAAAAACCCGATTTTGCAAATACGATCTTTCAGCACTTCGAGAATGGAGATTTTAAGGTTGTGTCGGCTAACCAGCCAAAACTTTGAAAAATGACCAAAGGTGGATGTTCTTGCAAAAGCAATCTTCCGGCGCCCATTTGGGGACATTCGGTTATTTTTGACAAGAACGACATCACTTTAATTATTTTCAAATGAAAAATAAAATTTTTGTTCTTTTTGGTCTATTTTGCAAATAGGGTAGTTGGACCCCATGGGGGTCGCCTACGTATCCCACACCCGGTAAGAATCAAACTGGTGTAGTTTGGGAAATTTTGACAAAACAAAAAAAAACCAGTATTTTGTTTTTCAAAATTTTGGCAGAGTTTCGGTATATTTTGGGACATAGGTTTTCAAAACATGTAGTTACCTCCCTTAGCCCTCACACTGTCATTTTCTTTTCCAAACTCTTTTCTTTTATTAAAAAGCCGGCCAGCATACAAATCCGAAGCAAATAAATGCACAAGTAGCAAGTAAGATGCATCAGGATGGTCTTTTTCATTTTTGGTACACCTGTCCTAGACAAACCCCTGTGTTGAGTCTCCAAAGTCAAAATGCACGTGATGCAAACAAATGTTCTTACTAGGGATCCAGCATGAAGTCTTGTTATACTAGGTATAAAACCTGGGTTTATTTGTTCTAGACCTGGCTTACCCGAGCGGACTACTCGAGCCGAGAGGGGGCTGCGTACAGGTAACCAAAAAATCATACGGCTTTGCAACTTGTCCGAACCTCGTTCTATTTGGAATAGGACACTAACAGAAAGAAGTCACGACCAGCATGCACTCCTCAAGAGAGAGAAGAGAGGGATTTCGTAGCAGTTAATATATACAGTTCAGATAATATCAAAGCAGTAAAAAGCAACATTTAGCGCATTAGGCCCTAAACATGTAACAAAATCAGATAGAGCCAAATATAACAATTTATCGAAGCTCGAATTCTGAACCCTGAACTAGAGATTCTGGGTTCGTCGTCCCCAGCAGAGTCGCCAGAGCTGTCACACCTCCTTTTTACTATACACCCGAAGGCTATAAGGGAGTTTTTTCCAATTAAAGGACAATCGAAACGGGATTATATTATTAAAGATTCAGAGTCTCCACTTGGGATAATTATGGTGTCCCAAGTCACCGATTGAAAATCCTGAATTGAGGAAAAGAATGACTCTGTTTAACAGTCCACGAACCAAAAATTCGGGTAAGGAATTATGTTAACCCGGGAGAAGCTGTTAGGCATTCCCGAGTTTCGTGGTTCTAGCACGGGCTCAACTGTTATAATTGGCTTAATTATCTAATTTTAGTACATTTTGAACCTTTGTGCAATTTTTAACCTTCTCCGCTTTTATTTAATTTTAGGAATATTGCAACATTATTAAAACACATCTTGAACCACGTCACATAAATGCGCCCGCGGTCTTCGACATATTTTAACATTGTTGAGATTTGGATTTGGGTCACATAAATGCACACCCGAATTTTAGGAAGATGAATTATAAAAGTAACGCGCCTAAAGCAACTACACATTTTTAACTTTGCGAGGGCCACGAAGATTTGCTAAATGGCACGCCTCGAGTTCTAAGAATTTTAAAAGAAACAATTAAATGAGGGCCACGCATTTGAGGTTTTATTTGGTGCGGCGCACCTCAATTCTATTTTTAAAGGATATTTAAACTAAAAGCTCGAAGGGCCATAAACTACTTGTGTCACCAATATAGCTCACCTCAATACTTAACGGAGCTTGATTAAGGAAATGGAAAACCTGACAGTTCACGAAGGATTCTATTGAAGTTCAAACTAGAAGAAAGTGAGTCTAACTATTGTTTCAATCCGAAGTCCAAGGCAGCCCAGTATCAGGTTACAAACGTGAGGCCTAAATATATTAAAGGATTCAAGTTCTTACAATTTTAATACAAATCCAAATACTGTATTTCAAAACCCAACTATTGGCTCAACTTTTAAAATTATTATACGTAGCCCACTTATTACCCACAAAAATGCAAATCAGTTGTAAGTATACTCTTATCTTTTGAATACATTAACAATCAGCACTGACTACATTAACAGCCCAAAGTCTAGCATTAATCATTCTGAGATAATAACTAAATTCATGCCTCAACTAATTGTAAAAGTTAACATATGTCATTTATGCTACCAACTATTTAGTAAATTCAAATTGAGATGAACATGGTCCAAACATTATCAGAACCCCTAAAGCCCATGTACATATTCACTTGGATCTTAATAAATTACCTCAGATCCTCAATCACATGGATTTATTTTAACAAATGAGCGGAGAAAAATGACAGAAAAATGATTCTAGCTTCATTGAACATTCATATTTGCTAAGGAAAATTCTAAAGCTAACCTCTGTTGATCCTAACACAGCACTCTTAATACAACTTCTCAGCGATGCATCCAAACCATACTGAATCAACAAGTACCAAGAAAAATCCAATTGCAAATATTGTGACATTTTTACAAGTTAACAGCATAGTCCTACTTATACATGCCAAAATAGAATGGAACTTCCAGTTTCAACCTAGTCGAGTCATGTCTTAGCTTTAGAATAAACAGATGCTACAAATGGTTATACTTAAGTAATTAAACTACCATGGACAGTAAACCAAAACACAATAAGATGATATAGCTAATAAACAACAAGGGATCAACCCTTTACAATTTCATAACTCGAATTACATGACTCAAACCAAGCTTATCCCAAAACTCCATTTCTATTCATAGTGTGAAAAGACGTACTTGGAGATCAATGAAATAAGAAAAATGAAGAATCAGCAGTGATAGCAGCAGGCAATCAGCAGCAGTTTTCCACTAGTTTCAAACCCAGAAAAATGAAATAAAAGCCTAGGAAAACAGTTTCAATCCAAGCAAATGAACCAGAAGACCTTAACCCGACTTGACTTCAACTCATTTCAACTATCAACTATCCAGAAATTGTTTTAGCCTTAACGAAACTTCAGAAATCACCTGTAACTGAATGAAACAGTGTTATTCTTTAGAATTCTCCGAATGTTCCCCTCTTCTCTTAGGTCTGTATGTGTGTGTATACATTATCTTTTTTTTCTTTTAGTGTATCAGACTGTGGTGTATATGAACTTAGTGCCTATCTCCCTGTCTTTCAGAATGTTCTCCCCTTTCTTCTGATTTTCTGCCCCCTTAAATGGGCATCTAATTAGTTCATTTTCCACTACAACTTATCTTTTTCATTTTTTAATCTCACTTAACTTAGTGCTTTTAATTTAATTCAGTAGTGCCCTTTCTAAACATTATCACTTATTAGCAGCCACCTAATTTAATTATTGAGGTTCCCTTAGGTTAGACTACCCAAATTACCCCCATGACCCTGTTATTATTTCAGAAAATCAAATTGGGTCAAGTTGACCCAAGCAGGTGAACAAATTCTTTGGGCCTTCGTTGAAACTGGGTTAGAAATGAATCCCCAAATCAAGTTAACCAATCGATCCATGATAAAAGAGAATAGAAAACCAATTTGAATGGTTTCAAACCAAAACCTAATTAAATTACTGACTTTAAAGCTAAACTAATGAACTAGAATTAACTAAAATATCAAGTCGAGACAAGACTAATTAACAATAAGATAAAAAAAATCAGAAATTCAAAAATCATGAAAGATAATTAAGCAAGGTGAACAAATAATCTAACAAAATCAGAGATTAATGTTCTAAAAACTAGAAGACGAAACTGAAAGGCCAAAGAAACAATTACAAATGCAGAACTAATCGTAAAAAAACCTAGGTTCAGAAACTAAAACCAATCAACAATACTAAAAAAAATATAAGAAAAGGGGTGAACAGATGGTAAAAACAAACATAGACAACAAAAGAGAATAAATACTTACCAATATTAGCTTGAAACCAAACGTCGGATGTCTTGATTTCACGAAACTGATGATGACTGCTTGTTCTTTGTCAAGAACAAATGAAAACCATCAATTCCACGTGAATAAGCTTTCTAAATCATAAAATGGAAACCTGGATCATGCATGCCATGGATTTAACGGAAATTAACTTTTGGGGTTTAGGGATTTGAACTTTAGATCTAAAATTCGAGAGGTTTGGGTAAGATTCGAGGAAAAGAAGTTATGGATTTGGAAAGAGAGGGTCGTGCTGGTTCTGGGGTGTAATTTTGGAAGGGGTTGGACCACCGGAACTACCATGAGGGGATTTCCGGTGGGCGGAGGGCGGTGTTGTGAGGCGGCGTTACATTGGGTCTCTGAAGAGATAGGGGGGGGAATGAAATGGGAAGGGCCGGGTTTGGGGGGGTTTGATATATTAAAATGTTTGATTTAATTAGGGATGTTAGATGATTGTAATCCAACGGCTCTAATTAAATCATAAATGGAAACGGGGTCATTTTGATTTCAATTGGGGCGGTCCGGGTGTGGGAACGGGTCGGGTTGTGAGGAAGGCTTTGGACCGTTCGATCAGGCTGATTCTACGGTCCAGATTGAAACGCCTGAAATGGCGTCGTTTGGTTGAGGCTGGAGACGGACCGGGTATTTGCCTGGTTTTGGGTTGGACTGGGGTAAAAAATTGGTTTGGGCTTGGGGATTAAATTGAATTGGCCCAATTCTAATTTCCTTCTCTTTTATTTAATTCTTTTCCTTTTCTTTTCTTCCTTTTTCTTTCAAAATTTGAAATTAAAATCCTAATTAAATTATAAAAACCAAAGTAGCTTAAAATACTAATTATCTCTAAATAATAATTATCACACATAATTAATACCAAATTAAAAGAAAATCGCAAAATTTTGACATTAAACACAATGCAAAAAATACGTTATTTTTTGTGAATTTTTCATTTTTGTAAAACAACATTTTACTAAATTAACCAAAAAATGTAAAATCAAATCCTAAGTGCATATGCTATATTTTTTTTGTATTTTTAATGCATTAATAAAATTAAATATGCACACAAACATACCCAAACAATCCGAAAAATCGCATAGTAATTCCTAGAATAACACATAATTAAAGAAAAGATCTAATTTTGGGAATTTCTTTTGGAGTAATTCATGTGAGGCAAAAATCACGTGGTCACACTAACCATTAGGAATTATCCAATGAGTCAGTTTAATGATCATATCTCTATATGCATAATCTATCTATGTAATTTAGTTAATGAGATCAACTAATCTTTATCTCATAAAGACGATCACATAAATATTGATCTAACCGGATTACTAATGTCCAAATTAATAATCCTGCGATCAAGAACAAATTTAGATTAAATTATAAGAAACTTTACTCTCATTATCATGATGTCCATCACAATGTCAAGTCTCAAAATTTAATCAAGGACCTTATCAAATTAATCAAGCAATTAATAATAATTATAAAAGAATATCAAATGCCATATATATTTTATATCAAATAATGTTCACAAAAATATGTTCAAATCATCAAATATGATATTGGATCTAGGGCATATCTACTATATCCCTAACAATGTCCCACTTGCACTAGAGCTAATCGCTCTTGTACTTAATTCCCAATTTCTACTTGTGCTTGTCAAACTCCTTTGCACCAAGAGCTTTAGTGAATGAGTCTGCAGCATTTTCTTTTCCATCAACCTTTTGAATCTCGACATCTCCACATTCAATGATCTCTCTTCTCGAGTGATACCTTCGTAGAACATGTTTGGATTTTTTGTGTGATCTTGGTTCTTTTACTTGAGCAATGGCTCCATTATTGTAACACAACAGTGGAACCACACCTTCTATTGAAGGAACCACACCAAGTTCAGTTAAGAACTTTTTCATCCATAGCAGTTTCACTAGCTGCTATATATTCTGCTTCAGTCACTGAATCAACTACTATAGCTTGTTTGGAACTTTTCCAACTCACCGCACCACTATTTAAGGTAAATACATAACCAGAAATAGATTTGCTATCATCTCTAACTGAAGAGAAACTTGCATCAGTAAAACCTTCAAGTTTCAACTCAGAATATCCATAGATGAGGAATTGGTATTTAGTCCTTCTAAAGTACTTAAGAATGGTCTTCACCACCTTCCAATGTTCCTCACCAGGATTTGCCTGATAACGCCTAGTCACTCCAAGTGCATAAGCCACATCAGGACGTGTACATGTCATGGTATACATGATACCTCCCACTACACTAGCATATGAGATCCTACTCATGTGTTCTCTCTCTTCAGGTGTTTTAGGACAATCCTCCCTACTGAGAGTAATTCCAGTGCCTATCAATAGATAGCCTTTTTTGGAATTATCCATATTATACCTCTTTAAGATGGTATCAATGTACAAAGACTGGAAAAGTCCAAGCAGCTTCTTAGATCTATCTTTATAGATCTTTATTCCTAATATATAAGCTGCTTCTCCCAAGTCTTTCATTGAGAACTATTCAGATAGCCAAATCTTGGTACTTTGCAATGTCGGTATATCATTCCTATGATCAATATATCATCAACATACAACACTAAAAATATAATTGTGCTCCCACTAACCTTTTTGTACACACAAGGTTCTTTTTTGCATCTAACAAAATTGAACTTTTTGATTATCTTGTTAAAGCGAATATTCCAACTTCGAGAAGCTTGCTTTAGTCCATAAATGAATATTTGTAGCTTGCAAATTTTATTATGATCAGACAAAGATGTGAAACCTTCAGGTTGTGTCATGTACATATCCTCTTCTAGCTCACCATTAAGGAAAGTTGTTTTCACATCCATTTTCCATATTTCATAATCATAGTATGCTGCTATAGCGAGCAAAATCCGAATAGATTTGAGCATTGCCATGGGAGAGAACATCTCGTCGTGATCATCTCCTTCTTTCTGACGATATCCCTTGGCAACAAGACCGGCTTTGTAGCTCTCCACCTTTCCGTCTGCTCCAATATTTTTCTTAAAAACCCATTTACAACCTATAGGTTTTATATCCTTTGAAGGTTCAACTAAAGTCCATACTTTATTTTCCTTTATGGATTATATTTAAGATTCTATGGCCTTTTGCCACTTCTCATAATTAGAACTTTGTATAGCCTCTTCATAGGTCTTAAGATCATCATCATTATGATCAACCTCATTTGATACATCATCTTGTACCATTAAATTTAATCTATTTGGTACATGACGTTCTCATGTAGACCTTCTAAGAGGTACTTGTACAACTTGTTCACGTTGTGCTAGATTTGGTTGTCGTTCAATTTGGTTTGGAACTGGTTCATTAACCTGCTCTTGAACTTCATTTAGTTCTTGAACTTCAATTGTTGAAGATGGAAACTTCCTTGGCAACTTCAAAACATCCAATAAAGGTTCTTCAACTTGGGTCTCATGATCTTTATATTGTGTTGATTCATTAGTTTCTTGAACTTCATCATGTTCTTGTCACGACCCCAATTCTCCCTCCGTGAACTATCATGACAGCACCTAGTCTCTATGACTAGGTAAGCCTAACAAATGCGGAAAAGAAATAATTTGTGGAAAGAAAATAATATAAAACCGAAATAACGAAACGAAACAGTGTTTAAGATGCCACCTAGCATATAACAGAACAAGAATCTCAACCTGACAATCCCAAAATCTGGAACCCCATAAATCACAAGCTTAGAGTTTATATAAAAAGCTCTAACTTCAGAAATATCTATCAATAAGGAAAATACAGAAGGGCTATACTAGTATTGAGAATAGAAAGGGACTCTACGGTCTGCGGACGCAGAAGATATACCTCGGAGTCTCTACAAAAATGCCTCGCCTCAAGTGTGATAAGACTGAGTGAAAGTACCTTGATCTGCACATGAAAATCATGCGTAGAAAGGGCATGAGTACACCACAATGGTACTCAGTAAGTGCCAAGCCTAACCTCGGTCGGGTAGTGACGAGGAAAGTCAGGGCCCTACCGAGATTAAATGAAATATAAGGTATAACAATATAGAATGAGACAGTATAATTAAGTGCAAGAGTAAGAAATAACGCAGAATAGAATGAATAGCAGCAACTATAACATAGACAAAATAATCACAGAAAGGAGTACAGCTCAACGTAGAGATAACAACCAGGGATCTCTTGGTATCCCGAGGATCTCTTAGTATCCTCAATATGTGTGTCGGGGTCTCTCAGTATCCCGAGGATCTCTTAGTATCCTCAATATATATGCTGGGGATCTCTTGGTATCCCAAGAATCTCTTAGTGTCCTCAATATATGCTGGGTATCTCTTGGTATCCCGCCCTACAGTAATATATATGTGCAGGGGATCTCCCAGGATACAGTCCGGTAGTCTTGAAGTAAACACGCAGCAACAACACAAAGAATACTCAATTAAATTAAATTTCACAGCCAGGCAAAACAGGTATTTCGAACCTAGCATGCTTCACATACACCAAATAAGGCATTTTGAGCAAATAAAGCAATTAAGTCAATTAGACATGATTCCCTAAGATAACAGCAGACTTAAATTGCAAGTAGAATAAACAGGAAGGGGAAAATACAATTAAAGTAACTTAATGAAAATAGTATTTTCAACAATTAGCACAAGTACACACTCATCACCTCACATACAAGGCATTTCAGATATCAACAATACTGAATCCTTAGGAGAGTTCCCCCACACAAGGTTAGGCAAGCCACTTACCTCGAACATGCTCCAAATCAACCTGAGACCATGTTCTTGCCACGAGTACTCGACTCCAAATGGCCCAAATCTATTCAATTAAATTGCATAAAGTAAATATAACTTCAAGTAACTGATTCCATAAATAAATTCTAAGCTAATACGCAAAATTAGGTAAAATGGCCAAAATGCCCCATGGGCCCACATCTCGGAATCAGGTAAAATTTACATTTTCAGAATCCTCATACTCTCACGAGTCCAGCCACACAAAAATTATCCAAATTCAATGTCAAATCCCCAATCAAAACTCAAAAATTAGGTCTAAGAACTTTTCCCCAATTTTCCAATATAAATTCAAAATTAAAGGATGGATTTAAGTGTAGATTCATGGAATTTAGTCTAAACTGAGTAGGAATTACATACCCAAATCGCCTAGGTGAAAATCTCTTCAAAACTCGAAATTCCCACAACTCCCAAGTCCAAAATATGAATTATGGCTTAAACCCTCGATTTTGAAATTTAAGTTCTGCCCAGACGCGTTCTTCATCGCGAATGCGAGACTACTATCACGAACACGATGCACAAAAAATCCTACTAGCAAACTTCCTCTTTCACAAACGTGAGGGTCCACTCGCGAACGCATAGCTTCAGCTCCAGGACCTTCGCGAACGCGTAGAGAAATTCCATGGGGTCCCCAACTGCTCCGCCTTTCCTCTTCGCGAACGCGCTCCGCTCCTTGTGTTTGCGATACTTCCCCTGGCTAAACTTCGTGAACGCCATCTCCCCTTCGCGAATGCGAAGGCCAAAAGTCTGTAACAAAAAAACTAGCAAATCTGCTGCACACCGAAGTCCAAAAATGGCCCGTTGAGAATCCAAAACACACCCGAGTCCACCGACACCTCAACCAAACATGCCAAACAATCCTAAAATATCATTCGAACTTTTTTTAACCTTTAGAACGCTCAAAACAACATCAAACACCAAATTAACATTGGATCCAAGCCTAAGAACTCCAAAAGCTCTCAAATTACGCTTTCAATCAAAAAGTCTACCAAACCTCATCTGAATGACCTCAAATTTTTCAAGCACATCACATTCTACACTACGGAGCTACTCAAACTTTCGGAATTGCATTTCGACCCTGATATCAAAATCTCACTTTCGAACATGAAATTTCAAAAATTTAACTTTCGGCATTTCAAGCCTAAATAAGCTACGGACCTCCAAAACACAATCTGAACATGCCATTAAGCCCGAAATCACCCAACGGAGCTAACGGAACCGTCGAAATTCCATTTTGAGGTTGTTTTCACACTTCTCTGACTATAGTCCAAATTCTAAAGCTTAAGCTCTCATTTAGGGACTAAGTGTCCCAAAACACTCCGAAACTCAAAACCAAACATCCAGCAACTCAAAATAGCAGAAACAAACACGAGGAAAGTAGTTAATAGGGGATCAGGGCATAAATTCTAAAAACAATCGGCCTGGTCGTTACAGTTCCATTTCTCCATTATTATTTCCTTCTAAAAGAAATTCCCTTTCCAAAAAGGTTTCTCCTCTGGCCACAAACACTTTATGGTCCGAAGGGTGATAAAAATAATATCCCATTGTTTCCTTGGGATACCCAATGAACCTACACTTATCAGATCTTGAGTCAAGTTTATCAGACTGTAGTCTCTTAACATAAGCTGGACAACCCGAAACTTTAATATGTTTAAGGTTAGGCTTATATCCTTTCCATATCTCATATGGTGTTGTAGAGACTGACTTAGTGGGAACTTTATTAAGTAGGTATGTTGCTTCTTCCAAAGCGTATCCCCATAAATTTATTGGAAGATCAGTGAACCCCATCATAGATCTCGCCATATCTAATAAGGTTCAATTTCTCCTTTCAGACACACCATTGTGTTGTGGTGTCCCTAGAGGTGTCCACTGTAAGAGAATCCCATTCTCTTTGAGATATTAAAAGGTCATCACTTATTTTAAGAAGAAATTCTGTGTTCCGAGGCCTTAAAAACCTCCTTTTGTCTTACCTCAATTTGCGTGCATAGTCTGGGCACGTAGCCGGGAAGCCAATATGTGAAAATCTATGAAAAATGATGAATTTTGAATTTAAAATGAATTAATTTGATTTCGGTCAACATTTTGGGTAAACGGACCCGAACCCGTGATTTGACGATCCCAGAGTGTCCGTGAAAAAATATGGGACTTGGGCGTATGCCCGGAATCGAATTCCTAGGTCCTAAGCCCGAGAAATGAATTTTTAAAGAAAATTATTTTCTGGAATATTTAAGAGGTTTTGGAAATGAAATGTGTTTAAAACCTGATGGTATTGGGCCCATATTTTGGTTTCGGAGCCCAGTATAGGTCTTATATGAGATTTAAGGCGAGTCTATGAAATTTGGCAAGATCGGACTTGAAATGACGTGAATCGGACCGTATTTGAGAAAAATGGAAAATTTGAAGTTCTTAAGAAATTTCATGATTTTGATGCTAAATTCATAGTTGTTGATGTTATTTTGGTGATTTGAATGCACGAGCAAGTCCGTATGATATTTTTAGGTTGGTGTGCATGTTTGGTTTGGAGCCACGAGGGCTCGGGTGAGTTTTGGATAGGCCACAGAGTAGAATTAGACTTGGAAAATTGCAGGTTTTCAGCTGTTCTATTGCAGGCCTGCAGGCTTCGCATTTGCAAAGCCTGGCTCGCAAATGCGAGTTCGAAAATGCGAGTTCGCAAATGCGAGGGCTGAGTCGCAAATGCGAACTAGCCCAGGTTAGCCTTCCCTCGCAAATGTGATGTTACCCATATTTGCCAGTCGTCGCAAATGCGATAGAATGTTCGCAAAAGCGACTTCGCAAATGCGATAGAATGTTCGCAAAAGCGACTTCCCAAATGCGAAGGTCGCTTCGCAAGTGCGATAACAACAGAGTTTGGGTTCGCAATTGCGATACCTGAAGCCTGTAAGTTCATAACTTAGACGCATTTTCAACCATTTTTCACATCTTCTTAAAACATAAACCCCCTAGGGCGATTTTTCAAAGGCAACTTCTCTTTCTAATCGTCTGTAAGTGATTTCTAACTACTTTTCTTCAATCCTTAACATCTTTTCACATGATTTCAACTCAAAGTCAATGGTTTTCATGGGGGAAATTGGGTGTTTTAGGTAGAACCTATGTTTTTCCAAAAATTGGGGAATTGGACCTCGATTTGAGGTCCGATTTAAAAAAAATTATATATTTGGTTTCGTGGGGGAATGGGTAATCGGGTTTTGGTTCGAACCTCGGGTTTTGACCATGTGAGCTTGGGGGAGATTTTTGACTTTTTGGGTAAAACTTTGGAACACTTATTTTCATGCATTATAATTGATTCATTTAGCGTTTATTGATGTAATTAAGTAACTTGTGGCTAGATACGAGCGTATTGGTGGTGGAATCAAGAGGTAAAATGATAGTAGAGTCTTGAATTGTGTTCGTGGCATCGAGGTAAGTATTTGGTCTAACCTTATCTTGAGAGATTAGGAGTTGTGTCCTATTTGTTATGTCTTATTTGTTGAGTACGACGTATAGGCATGGTGACGAGTATCTATACGTTGGTGTCAAGCATGCTCCTGAGTCTTATACTATGATTAAGTGACTCAGTTTCGTATTTTTCATGCTCTATATGATAATTCCTATTGAGGAATATGACTTGTGGAAGTATTATTGTTAATTGAACATGGTAGAGCGTTGGCTCAAGTTGAGAATTTAATTGTTGAACATGGTAAAGCATAGGCTCAAGTTGAGAATTGAATTGTTGAACATTGTAGAGCATTGGCTCAAGTTAAGAATTGAACTGTTGAACATTATAAAACATTGGCTCAAGTTGTGAATTGAGTTGTGAAGTAAATGTGAAAGAAGAAAGGAGAGAGAGAATCATGATATTGTCTCCCTTGCCTGGATATTATTGTTTTGATATTGTTTTCACTTGCAGGGATTTGATTGTTATACTATTGTTTCCTTGCCGGTATTTGTTTGTGATTTCATTTATTTCCTTGCCCTTATTTCTTGTGATTGTTGTTTGGGTGAGGAAGAGTCTTAAAGCACGAAGGGTGATGCCGTGTGTGATTTTGTGAGGAAGAGTGTAAAGCACGAAGGGTGATGTCGTGTTGCACGATGTACAATTCTGTGCGGATTATATTGATTTTATGGTGAGGATGAGAGTAAAAGCATGAAGGGTGATGTCGTGCAGTTTATATTGATTCTTATGGTAAGGACGAGAATAAAAGCACGAAGGGTGATGCCGTGCACTTGTCCTTGATTTTCCCGATTCTTGCTAATAATTGAGTTATGTTGTCCTTTGCGTTTATTTACAGATTTTCTATTGTTACCTTATTTTATTTTGATGTTATAGATTCCTTTACCCTATTTGCCTTGTGATTGTTACGTGGGTGAGGAAGTGTGTAATGCACGAAGGGTGATGCCGTATATTGTTTTGGTGAGAGAGTGTTAAAGAACGAAGGGTGATGTCGTGCACTTGTCTTTTATTTCCTGATTTTTATTGATAACTCAGTTATGGTTTCTCTATATTTAATTGATGGTTTCCTGTTGATACTTGTTGTACCCCGCAACATGATTCCCCCTTCCTATTTTCAATTGAACTGTGGTGATCCTCATATTTATTTGTTGTTCTTCTGTTATTATTCGATGTCCCCTCATCATGTTACCCCCTCCCATACTTAACTGCACATTATTGTTCTTCTTTTCCGCTGTATGTGATTTAACTGCGCAGGTTTATTTGGTAGTCTAGTCCTAACCTCGTCACTACTTCGCTGAGGTTAGGCTAGGCACTTACCAACACATGGGGTCAGTTGTGCTGATACTACACTCTGCACTCTTTTGTGTAGATCCCAGTGTTATAGACTTCGGACCGCAGTGAGATTGCTGCTTCTTGTTCATCAGGCAACCCGAGGTAGTCCTGTAGGCATCCGCAGTCCTTGGCATCTCCTTCTATCTACTATTCCTGTTTCTTTCATGTATTTCCAGAGACAGTGTTGTATTTATTTCCTTCAGACCTTTATCTGTAGTACTCCTAGACAGTCTGTGAAGTTGTGACACCAGTCTTGGGTAGATTTGTTAGGGATTGGTATTAGCAGTATTATTAAAACTTTACAATGGACCCTTCCACTTATTCAATTCTGTTGTTATATAATTGTTGGCTCTTAACTGTTATCGGATTAAAAATGGAAACAAGGTAAATAGTTTAGTTGGTTGACTTGCCTAGTTTTCACTAGTAGGCGCTATCACGACTCCCGAGGGTGGGAAATCCGGGTCGTGACATATATCTGGTAAAATTTTCACTAAGATATTCTCCACTTTTATCAAACCTTAGTACTTTGATACTTTTACCAGTCTACTTCTCAACTTCACTATGGAACCTCTTGACATATCATCAGTGAAAGTGATGAAGTAAGAATATCCACCTCTAGCTTGAATTTTCATGGGCCCACAAACATGTGTATCAATTAGTCCCAATAATTCAGAAGCTCTTTCTCCACTTCCAGTAAATGGAGATTTGGTCATTTTTCCTTTGAGACAAGATTCACAAGTTGGATATGATTCAAAATCATACTTGTCAAGATACCCTTCCTTGTACAACTTGTTAATTTTTTTCTCTCCAATATGATCAAGCCTACAATGCCAAAGGTATGTATGATTTACATGATCATCTTTTTTCCTCTTAAGACTTGAAACATGCATAATCGAATTAGCATTCACATTAGGTAAGACATAAACATCATGTTGGAGATAGCCATTCACATATAAATTATCACCATAATTCATAGAGCAAATACCATTGCCTAAAATAATGTGAAAACCACGTTTGTCTAACATAGAAGCTGCAACGTTTGCACCATTTCCAACTTGTAGATTAACTTCTCCTTTCTTCAACCTTCTACTTATCTAGAACCCCTACAACATATTGCAAATGTTATAACCACTGCCAGTATCTAATACCCGCAATGAAGAATTAGTAGTAGTTAAAGAAACCTTGAAAACATTTTTGATTAAAGTCTTACCTTGTTTCTTGTCCTTTAAAGTTGCAAGATACTCCTTGCAGTTTCTCTTCCAATGTCCTATTTTCTTACAGTGGAAACATACGGCATCAGATTGGTTAGCTTTGCCTTTGGGTTTGGTCACACCACTCTTGGGCGCAATAGGCTTTTTCTTGGGTTTACTTTTACCTTTACCCTTCTACTTAGAAGAGTTTCCAACCAACATGACAGTTCCTTTCTTCTTCTCAGATGCAAGTTGATTCTCATAATCAATCAACATGTTAAACATCTCATGAAAATCACAATCCATTTTATTCATATTGAAATTAATAACAAATTGTGAAAAGGATTCTGATAGTGATTGCAAGATCAAATCTTCAGAAAGCTCTTTACCCAGTTTGCACCCCAACTTCTCAAGTTCTTCAATAAGATCAATCATATGATTGACATAGGGTCCAACTAGAGAGTTTACTATCAATTTGGATCCAAATAAAGCCTTAGATAGTTGGTATCTAGCTGTCATGCTTTGTGTAGCAAACATCTTCATAAGATGTTCAATGATTGCAGTTGGATCCATATCCTGATGTTTCCTCTGTAGTTCAGAACTCATAGAAGCGAGAATGATGCATTTGGTAGTAAGACATTCCAAGTATTTCTAATAAATCTTGGTAGCATCATCATCATCCTCATCTGGGACTTCCTTGGCAGGCTTATCGATCACATCAATAAGTTTTTTATGCATGAGAACAACTCTCAAATTTCTGTACCTATCATCAAAATTTGGTCCTACCAACTTGTTGGTCTCAAGTATTCCACACTGTGATATAGTAGACATATTGAGAAATCTAAATTAAAAAAGAGAACATAATATAAGAACCTATTTACACATATCATAAAGACATGAACTTTTATCTAAATGATATTTCCACTAATTATTTTAAACTATTTACCCTCATTATAGTTTACGAAATCTTTATTTCTGTTAGTAGAGAAAAGGAATCCTTCAACAATATGTATGAGCCCCTTGGAAGTCAAGTCGTTTCTCACATATATTTTAAAGGTAGGTACTCTTACCAATTGTGTCCTCATATAATTTCCTTAAATAGCTCTATGTCAAATAGTCTCATGGTAGTCAGGTCGATCCTATCGGCATAGTTGAGTTCAACCATCAGGAAAGCAAAGAACTTATTAAATTTTATACTCCCCGGGTGGTCCAGGCGTCTAGTGTAAAATTGATTAATTCTTTCAATCCATACATCTAATGCAATAAATAATTTTAATATATTCTCGAACTATAAGTCTCCTGGTAGTCAGGCCGCTCCTTATAAATAAGAAATAAGTAAAATAATTTACTTTGATGGATAGCTCTTTAATAAAATATCTTATATTTTATTATTTAAGAACCCAAATTTATTTCAAGGGGAATTGTTGCTAAAACAGTTTTTAATAACATGAAGATCAAATCTTTATAGCATGTTAATTTAGTTCAAGTTGTCTACATGCTTAGTCTTAAATTAATTTACATCACATGTAATAAATAATTCAAAATTATGTAACGAACAAGCACGTGACATAAAAACAAAATTCAATATTCTTTTAACATGTTTAATCTATATATCACATATATCACAAAAAAGTAATTCATGTCAGAATATCATTATTAATTAACATCTCATGAGCTAATAACAATTAAAAATAACAATAGAATCATATAACCTGTTATAGATTCCCGTCGTATCTAATACAAAATTTCAAATTCAAGTTATGAACTATCTCAATAGTTATATGAATACATATTTTATCCACAATAAAATAATATCAACTTTCAAATGATTTGACTATTGTACAAGACACATGTATTATGGTTTGAACTCTTCAAATATAATATTAAAATATTTCGTAAATAAATTTTAGACACAATAAACCAAGACTCTGATACCACTGAAGGGTTGCGTATAGGTGTTCATAACATGCCGCGGAAGACAATAACAATCCTAGATAGATCTTTTCGTGTTTAAGATTTATTTACATGTCAAAGATAGGATTTGAGATGTACCTGGTGAAGAGAGTCTCATTTCAAAATTCTTCGATAGTGCGAAGACTCTATGCGTATCAACACCGAGACCGATCCTTGCTATCAACTCTTTGATCAACGAAACCCGCGAACAAATTGAATGAACTATTGTGCTAAAGTATTTCTCACAAACTTTAGCCCATACGTGAAAGACCAAGAAACTAAATTTTCTTGTCAAGAGTATTTCTTGACTCTTTCAATATCTCTGCGTGCGGCAAAACCTATTATACGTTTTATATGTTGTACTTCATAGGTTTTTCCATAAAACTTCTTCATATATGTGTACTACCTTAGTAATCCATTTTCCAATATAATGAGGAAAAGTCAGAGGCGGTGACTTTGTGCAAGTGTGTGTGTGTGTGTGTGTGTGTGTGTATACTCAACACTACCTTAGTAATCCCTTTTCCAATACAATGAGGAAAAGTCAGAGGCGGTGACTTTGTGCAAGACTAATGCCAAACGTAATTTCCAATTGAAATTTGAATCCCATGACAAATGGGTATCATGTTTGCCGACAAGTCCTTTTGGACTCTTACGCTACTTAATCCAATTCAAAATTGGATTACAAGCATAATTAATATTATATAGACAACTTTTGTGCAATATCAATTATATTATATATATTACATATATAGTTCAATCAAGAGATATATTTTAATTTTCTATTCCAAATAGAAAAGTTTAATTTGTTCACAATATTAATTATATCCTCTGTGCAAGCAAAGAATATAATAATATTTCATTTGGACTAATAACTAAATTTATTTGACTAATTAAATTCTTTAATTTAATCATCATATAATAAAGTAATTAATCCTTTAGCAAAGATCAGAACACTCGTTAGTGTGCGACCCCATAGGTTCAATACTAAGCCGGTATTAAATTGATCATATCAATATACTAATCAAGGGTGGCATCTAGCAACACTCCTTAACAACCGGATAGCATGAAGTATACAATTTACTCTCAAGAACATGTAGAAGAATAATGTATTAATTCCTTCCGTCCTTATAGCGGCGACTCACCCTAGGATATGGTGCAACTGTCAAATCCTAATAAGCGACCAACTATGTGTTCATATCAAATATAATCGACCATTGAATGACCTAAGAAACTCATTTATTCTTTCATTCAATTGTCCTGGCTAAGGTCTTAATTTGGTCGTTTATAATTCATGACAACATGGAGGTTAAACGCATTACCAAGAGATGACAGATTCCATCTTGATCAATCACTAATTCTACAAGCATTTAATCATACCCAATATCCTTTTAACTATCGCCCTAGGGCCATAGGTGTTTGGTATCAAAAAACAATAAATAACTTGTCAATTACTATGATGATCTCAGGTCAAAGGAAATTTTTACATTACATTCTTCAAGAGAATATCCTATTGACAGTTTATGATAATTCTAACCATTAGGAATTATCCAATGAGTCGGTTCAATGATCATATCTCTATATGCATCATCTATCTATGTAATTTAGTTAATGAGATCAACTAATTTTTATCCCATAAAGACGATCACATAAATATTGATCTAACTGGATTAATATGTCCAAATTAATAATCCTACGATCAAGAATAAATTTAGACTAAATTATAAGAAACTTTACTCTCATTATCATAATCTCCATCACAATGTCAAGTCTGAATATTTAATCAAGGACCTTATCAAATTAATCAAGCAATTATTAACAATGATAAAAGAATATCAAATGCTATATATATTTTATATCAAATAACATTCACAAAAATATGTTCAAATCATCAAATATGATATTAGATCTAGGACATATCTACTATATCCCTAACAGAAAATGTGTCACGACCCTAAATCCGAACTCGGTCGTGATGGCGCCTCTCGTGAAGACAAGTCCAGCCGACACCTCCCATTTCAATTTTAAGCAATCAAATAATAAGAATTTAAGTTTAAAACATGATAATTAATCCAAAAGTGAACAGTTAACAGTACAATTGCGGAAGATAAACCCAACACAGCCCGATACCAGGGTGTCACTAGTCATGAACATCTAACAATACGCTACAAGTCTGAAATGCCTACTAAACTATTATAGAACAACTGATAAAAAGATAGAAATGAGATAAAGGGGGAGAAACACGGGTCTGCGGACGCCAAGCAGCTACCTAGTGGACTCCAAAGTCTGCCAGGAGCTCTTAACTCGCGCTGGCAGGATCAACAATGCCTGAATCTGCACACGGGGTGCAAGGAGAAAAGTGAGTACTCCAACTCAGTGAGTAATAATCTTAAATAAATGACTGAGAGATATGAAAACACGTAAGACACATTACAGGCTATAATGAAGCAGAAAAAACAATGAATCAGTAAAGATATGTATAATCATTTAAGTTCAGTTTAAACTTCATGAAATGCCTTTTCAACAATTAAACAGGTAAATGACAGACAAATAAGGAAGATAAACACATAAAGGTTCGCCCCTCGGGTACAAAGTCAACAAATCCACCCCTCGGGCAATATCTCAGAACAATACCATCCCATCGGGCTATATCTCACATCATAATGGGTACCCGCGCTCACTGGGGGTGTGCAGACTCCTAGAGGGCCCGTTACGGCCCAAGCGCAATATCAAGTCATCTCGTGGCATCATCACTAGGCTCCCGACCTCAGATCAACAAGCCACCTCATGGCATACATATCTCAGGCCCTCGGCCTAACACTCATAACCGGTGTTTCCTTACAACATAGGCCCTCAGCCTTACTCAGTCAAAATCCTCACAAGCCACTCGGGCAATAGTAAAATATGATTCTCAGCCCAAATATCATTTAAAAGATCATTTAAGTATTAAAACAGAGTAAGCATGGTTGAGTTATGAAAATAGTGGAATATAACATGACTGAGTTCAAGTATAAAGTCAAAATAGTGAGGAAATATCAATAAAAATCCCCGAAGGGTTCAAATAGTTGGAACGAGGCCCAAATATGGCATTCAGCCCAAATCATGATGATAGCAAATAGATTTAAGTCAAATACGCGGTAAAATATTCATTCAAAATGGACTAAGTCACAATCCCCAATAGTGCACGACCCAACACTCATCATCAAGCGTGTACGTCACCTCAATATAGCACAACGATGTGCAATCTGGGGTTTCATACCATCAGGACATCATTTACAATTATTACTCACCTCAATCCGGTCCAAACTCTAGCCCGCGATGCCTTTGCCCCTCGCATCGGCCTCCACTAGCCCAAGTGAAAATATGTTAAGGGCACGAAGCCCAAGCGACATCAAAATCAGAATCACGACGTCAAAATATGCTAAGGGAACGAAGCCCAAGCGAAAATAATCAATATACAACACAAATCCCGAAATTACCAAAACCCGACCCCGGTCCCACATCTCGGAATTCGATAAAATTTACATCAATAGGTTCCTTATCTCCCCATGAGTTCATACATATCAAAAGTTTTGAAATCTGACCACAAATGGTCCTCCAAATCCTTAAGTCTAGGTCTCCAATACCAAGCCCTAGTTTCCCCAATTTTTACCCTTAATTCCCATTAATTACAACTCTAATCATGAAATTATATCGTAGGAACAATTTTTAGGTCCAAAATCCTTACCTCAATGAAGCATCCATGAATTCTCACTTCAAAATCGCCCAAAACTCCAGAATTCACGTTTAAAAATGGTGAAACCCTCTGAAAATCGCGAAGGAAGAAATATATACATTCTGACCTAGGAATTTTTGCATCTGCGATCAATCCACTGCATCTGCGGTACCGCTTTTTCAGTCCAAGAGTCGCTTCTCCGGTTTCTCACTTAGACGCCTACTTCCGCTTCTGCGATTCCCCTTCCCGCACCTACGCCATCGAAGATGCGTCTCCTCAGCCGCTTCTGCGGCTCCAACCTTCCTAGGCCGTTTCCACTTCTACGGCCCTCTTCTTTGCATCTGCGGCATTGCACCTGCGGTCCCCAATCTGCAGGTGCGGTAATACCAGAAGCAGAAAATCTGCAGCTCCATAAAAAATTCCAAACTCTCCGTCAACTATCCGAAATCACCCCGAGGCCCCCGGGACCTCAAGAAAAAGCACAAACATATCCCATAACCTTATTCAAACTTATACAATTATTCAAAACACTTCAAAAAACATCGAATCAACGAAAACTCATCGGATTCAAGCCCAAGTTTTCAAAATCTTCTGAATTCCGCTTTTGATTAAAAACCCAACCAAACCATGTCTGATTAACCTGAAATTTTGCACACACATCCCAAATGACCCAATGGAACTACTGCAACTATCAGAATTCCATTCCGACACCTATATCAAAATCTGACCTACCAACCGAAAATCGCCAAAATATCAACTTCGCCAATTCAAGCCTAAATCTACTCTGAACCTCCAAAACTCACTCCGATCATGCTACTAAGTCCAAAATCACCTCCTAAAGCTATCTGAACCATCGGAACTCACATTCTAGCCCTCTAACACATAGGTCAACATTTGGTTGACTTTTCCAACTTAAGCTTCCTCAAAAGAGACTAAGTGTGTCAAACCTTACCAAATCCTTTCCGAACCCGAGCCAACCAACCCGATCACATATTGAACCGATAGAAAATGCAATAATAAGGATAAATAGGGAAAACGTAGCGATAAACTCATGAGATGACTGGTCGGGTCGTCACAAAATGCTTTTTAACTAACTATATATGCATGATAAGTCTGTTTTATTTGTTAGAATGTTTCCATGTCTTTATTGTTAAAATTATTCCTATCTGATTCCTGAGTCATATATAGCAATTCACAAAATTCCATTATCAACTATTAGTACCAAATATTACTAACTTTCGCTCTTAAAATTCTTGATGACGGCGTGCACTTTGCTCAAAATTTTGGATGGTATTGTTAGTCCGCTATGCTTCATCGCCACAGCAATGAGCTCTTTTCGTTTTGGTCACTCAAGTAAATGTGTAACGACCTGGCCGGTCGATTCATGAGTTACAGTTCTGTTTTCCCTATTTCTGCTTCTTTATGTCTTAATCAGTCGTATTGTATGGTATCGAGTTGGTTGGTTCGAGTTCGGAATAGTTTTGGTGAGGTTTGAGACACTTAGTCTCTTAAGTTGGTCTTTTAGTTGGAAAAGTCAACCGGAAGTTGACTTGTGAGAAAACTATCTTAGAATTTAGTTTTTATGATTTGGATAGCTTTGGAATGTAATTTGGGACTTAGGAGCGTGATCGTGATGTATTTTTTGAGGTCCGAAGTAGGTTTGGGCTTGAATTGGCGAATTTAGAATTTTGGCATTTTTTGGTTGATAGGGGAGATTTTGATATAGGGGTAAAAATGGAATTTCTGAAGTTTCAGTAGGTTCGTTGTGTCATTTGTGACGTGTGTGCAACATTTCAGGTCATTCGGACAAGGTTTGATAGACATTTTGATCAGAATCGAAATTTTGGAAGTTTTTGGAACCTTAGGCTTGAATCCGATGTTATTTTGTTGAATTGATGTTGTTTTAGGTGATTCGAAGTTTGGTATAAGTTTGGATAGTAGTATATGGATTTCTTGTGCTTTTGGTCGAGGTACAGGGGGCCTCAAGATGATTTCGGGTGGTTGACAGGATGTCACGAGCCTAAAAGCGACCCGATCGTGATGACACCTATTGTGTAACTAGGCCAACCGACACAACTCCCTAATTAACCATTTAACCAATAACAATCATTTTTAAGCCTTTAATTACTCAGACATTTCATAATAAAAGTATAAATGAACAGTGCGGAATAAAATACACAAGCCCGACATCGAGGTATCACAAGTCACGAGCATCTACTAAGGTCTGAACACAATGAAGAGTGTGAAAATATGCTAAAACAATCTAAGGAAGACAAGAGGGAGAAGAGTAGGGCTGCGAACGCTGGGCAGCTCCCTTGCTAACTCTGATGACTCTGCCACTGAGCCAACACCCGTTATCGGGTTCGGAAATACCTGAATCTGTACATACGGTGCAGGGAGTAATGTGAGTACGCCAACTCAGTAAGTAATAAAAGTAAATGAAAGCTGAGCAGTAAGAAAACACATAAACCACGTCAAAATGCTACAACAAATGCAGGATATTTCCAACACAGTACAGAAATCATTTACTTCGTAAATCATGCACAGTTTCAGTAAGACCTTTTAAAACAAATTTTTAATTGTTTCAAACGAGTGATAAAATAGTGAGAAAACATGATAGAAACGTAAATAGCCCCTCGGGCAAAACATGTACCATAAACCGCCCCTCGGGCACAATATCAACAGAACCAGCCCCTCGGGCTACCTCATAATCACTTGTAATCAGCCCTTCGGGCATAATATAAATCAAGAACCGCCCCTCAGGCAAAACATGGATCAAGAACAGCCCCTCAATCAACAATATGAAATAACAACATCCCATCGGGCTACATCATATCACTCACACTGAGTGCCTACGCTCACTGGGGGTGTATAGACTCTGGAGGGGCCCCTTAAGGCCCAAGCGCAATATCAAGCCATCTCGTGGTATCATTAAACATGAACTAGGCCTTATAACAAGCAATCTCATAACGTAACAAATCAGGCATTCGGCCTCAAAGTCATGAATCAGTACCACACTGCTGAGACCCTCAGCCCGATTCCATAATATCCTCACAATATAGGCCCTCGGCCTCACTCAGTCAGAAATATCTCAAGCCACTCGGCAATAGTAAAACATGATGCTCAACCCAAAATATCATTGAAAATATCAAAAACAAAGTAAAAATAGCTCAGTTGTTTTTACAGTGAGGAATAGTAGTAAAAATCCCCTAAAGGTCAAAAATAGTTGGCACGAGGCCCAAATATGGGATTCAGCCCAAAACATGATAATACTTTCCAAAACACACTGATATCAAACAAGTTTTAATCAAATACGCGACTTAACAGTCGTACAGGACGGACTAAGTCACAATCCCCAATGGTGCATGACCCCGTGCTCATCATCTAGCGCATGCATCACCTCAAAGTAGCATAACGATGTGAAATCCTGGGTTTCATACCCTCAGGACAAATATTTACAATCATTATTTGCCTCGATCCGGTCCAAACTCTAGCCCGTGATGCCTTTCCCTCTTAACTCGGCCTCCGAATACTCCAAATCTAGTCAAAAGCAGATTCATACCATCCAAATATGCTAGGGGAACAAAGCTCACTCGAAAATAACCAAATTATCAAAAATCCCGAAATTGGCCAAACCCAACACCCCAGCCTACGTCTCGGAATCCGATAAAAATTACATCAATAGAGTTATTATACTCTCATGAGTCTATACATACCAAGAACATCAAAATTGGACATCAAATAGCCCCTCAAATCCCCAATTTACACTTTCCACTTTCAAGCCCTAATTTCCCAGTTTTAGGCTTTAATTTCCACAAATTTTAGTTTTAAACAAGTAAGAATCAACATAGGATCGAGTATTGAGTTCAAAAATCATACCTCCAAGTGTTTCCCTTTGATTCTCTCTTCAATCCTTATCAAAAAGCTCCAAAATCGCTCAAAAATGGTGAAAGATAGACCAAAAATCATGAACATGGCTATTTAAACATTCTGCCCAGGCCAAAAATTCTTTCTTCGCGAATGCGGTCAAAGCCTCGTGTTCGCGAAGCACAAATAATTCACAGCTCAAATTTCTTCTTACGCGAACGCGAACACTACCCTCGTGAATGCGGTGCCTTACTCAGCTCATCCTATGTGAACGCGTTTCTTCAGTCGCGAACGCGATGCTTTAGGGCCTGGTGCCCAAGTTTGTTTCACCCTTCTACACGAACGCGAACCATGGCATGCGTTCGCGATGCACAATTAGACTCAACCTTCGCGAACGCAGGACCAACATCGCGAATGCAAAGAATAACTGGCCTACCTCACTCGACATCTCTTCGCGAATGCGAGGGACCTATCGTGAACACGAGGGCCCTCTCGTGAATGCGAAGAGCAAAACTCTACAACACTGATCTGAAGAAATCTGCAACTTTCAAAACAATAATTTGATCCATTTAACCACCCGAAACTCACCCGAGGCCCTCGGGACCTCAACCAAACATGCCAACATATCCCATATCATCATTCAAACTTGTTCCAACCTTCGGGATGCTCAAAACAACAAAACACCAAGATCACATCTGATTTAAGCCTAAGAATTCCAAAAACATCCAAATTCCGAATTCCATCAAAAAGTCTATCAAACCTCGTCCGAATGACCTGAAATTTTTCACACATGTCACAAAATGACACAACGGACCTACTCCAACTTACATAATTCTATTCCGACCATTATATCAAAATCTCACCTATCAACAGGAAAACGCCAAAAAATCCCATTTTCGCCAATTCAAGCCTAAACCTTTCGCGGACCTCCGAAATACATTTCGATCATGGTCCAATGTCCCAAATCACCTAACAGAGCTAACCAAATCATAAAAATTCCAATCCGAGATCATATACTAACAAGTCAAAACTTGGTCAAACCATTTAAATTTTAAGCTTCAAACTGAGAACTGTTCTTCCAAATTCATTCCGATTACCCTGAAAACCAAAACCAACATTTTACATAAGTCATAATACATCACACGGGGCTTTTCATGCCCGAGAACTGGAAAGCGAAGTGCAAAAGCTCAAAACGACCGGTCAGGTCGTTACATGGGAAGTTTGGAGTTGGAAAGTGCAACTGAAGCTGCTGAAGTTCCTGTAATAACCGCACCTGCGGCTTGGGGACCGCAAGTGCGGGACTGTAGAAGCGGACTATAAGCCGCATATGCAAAATTGGGTGTGAAGAGATGAAGGTGCAGGTGCAGAAGTTGGGTCGCACTTGCGAGACCGCAGGTGCGGTAGATTATGCGTAGATACGGTTTTGAGGGTTTAAGTGGAAAACACAGAAGCGGTCGTCTGGCCGCAGAAGCAGCTCTGCAGGTGCATAAAGTGTGCCGCAGGTGCAAAAACCCTCGGCCGAAAAGTATATAAGGTTTCCTTCGTGAATTTTTAGTTATTTCATCATTTTTCTCATACGGGTTTGAGTGTGAGGGAGCAAATTGAAGAGGGATTTCATGGAGGTAAGGTTTTTGGACCCTAAACTTGTTTCTATGATGGTTTTGACTAATTAATCTTGAAATCTATGGAAATTAGTAGCAAAAATTGGGGGTTTAGGGATTGGAAATTGGAGACCTTAATCTAGGGATTTGAGGGCTCATTTGTGTTCGGATTTGTGTATTCTTGGTATGTATGGACTCATAGGAGGATAAGTAGTTTATTGATATAATTTTTATCGGATTCCAAGATGTGGGCCCGAGGTTCGGGTTTGGCCATTTTCGGGATTTGTGTTGTAATTTGATTATTTTCGCATGGGCTTCGTTCCTTTAGCATATTCTAATGTTATGATTCTGATTTTGGGTAGATTCGACACGGGTTGAGGCTGAATCGAGAGGCAAGGGCGTCATAGAGTAGTATTTCATCCTCTTTGAGGTAACCATTGTAAACCTGGACCTGAGGGTATAAAACCCCAGTATTTCGTTTGTTTTGATAAATGAGGTGACACACATGCTAGGGACAAGCGTGTGGGCATGCACCTGTAAGGATTATGACTTGGTCTGTCCCGTAGCAACTATTAAACCGCGTGTTTGATTTGAAATCTAATGATATCCCGTATTTTTAGAGATTGATACTATATGTTGGGTTGTACGCTGTGTTTGGGGCCTTGTGCCAACCTGTTTAGACCCTTAGGGGTGTTTTCACTACTTTCCTCACTATGTTGGATTTGAAAGCATATCCTCAGTCATGTTTTACCTGTTATTTGTTTAAAACCAGGTTCATCACTCTGTTTCTTAATATATGAAATTTTTTTGGGCTGAGTTCCCTGATTTTTACTGATATGCCCGAGTGGCCGTGAGGTTAATGACTGAGAGAGGTTTAGGACCTAATGGTGAGGATTATATATCTATTATGGATCGGGCTGCACGCCGCAACGATATTATATATATGGATCGGGCTGCATGCCGCAGTGATATTATATATATTGGATTGCACACCATAGCGATATATATTGGATCAGGCTGTGCGCCGCAGCGATATGACGCTTGGGCCATAGGAGCCCATCTGGAGTCTGTACACCCCCAGTGAGCATAGTCGACCATAAACTATGGATCGGGATGCACACCGCGGTGGTTATTATGATTACTATTATTATTATGAGATATTATTGAGCCGGAGTGCTGAGTGTGAGTACTGTTTGACGATAGCTGAGTCACGAGTGACTGATAAGCTTGCCCGAGAGGCTGTATTTATGAGTGATACCTTGCCTGAGGGGCTTGTTTATGACTTTTGTTGTTTTCACTCTTCTTTTATACTGAGCCTGTGTTAAAAAATGTTGGATAAATATTTTCAAAGGATTTTTAATTGAAATTAAAGTTTTTACGAGATGAATGGCTTTTAAATTGGAGAATGTGACTTGATATTTCTATTGAGACTTATTATATGATTTTAACTGCTCGTCACTACACTCAGACCTTATTTACTTTAGTTACTTACTGAGTTAGCGTACTCACGTTACTCCTTGTACCTTGTGTGCAGATCCAGGTACCCGGCCATCAGAGTGATAGCTTCCAGCACTATCAAAGTTTGTCCGGAGATCGCAAGGTAGATGACGGCGTTCGTAGCCCTGCCTTCCTCCTTCCTATTTTAGTATTCTGTTGTTTTGAACTAATTTTGTATTATTCTGACATTGTCTTAGATGTATTTAGATGCTCATGACAAGTGACACCAGATTGTTGGGCTGTATTGGTATATTTGGTACTGATTTTCGCATATTCTGTTATATTAGTCTATTTCACATGGCGAATTTGAGACTTATTCGATATTAGAAAAATGGTTTTATAAGAAGAATTTACTGTGGCTAAATGTTGGGTTGGCTTGCCTAGTACTGTGATAGGCGTCATCACGACCGGGGTATTTGGGATCGTGACAAAATGGTTCGATCATGATTTACTTTTTTCTTTCTCTGTTCTGCTTGTAGTTGCTTAATTGTGTCGTTCTCATACAAGTTGTGTTTTTCAAGTCTCAACTATCATTGTTTTGTTGAAAGACATGTACTATTCCAGCCAAATAAAGTGTTTTTCTCTTAATTGTTTGTCTGCACCATTATACTCTTCATGTCAAGCTAACATACATTATCCATGACTATTTTATCTCATTTAGTAGCTACAATGCCTTAGCTATAGGACTGACTTCTGTTTTAATTACTTCATTCTTCTGATTTACATACAGAAAATTCCATATATAAGTAAGAGTTGAAGTAATATTCCTTTCATCCCAATTTATGTGAAGGTGTAGAGTCACACAAATCCTTCTTTGATGGCGATCCTTTAATATGCCATTTAAATATTTTGAATTATTAATTATTGTGAGTTATAATACTTTTTATGTAGTTTCTAAATATGTTAGTTTTATTTTAAAAAATTTAAATATTCT
Organism: Nicotiana tabacum; assembly: GCF_000715075.1. Taxonomy (NCBI): domain Eukaryota; kingdom Viridiplantae; phylum Streptophyta; class Magnoliopsida; order Solanales; family Solanaceae; genus Nicotiana; species Nicotiana tabacum. Next base: position 60,325,201 of record NC_134085.1, read on the forward strand.
ATGTCCAATTAGATGGGTGACGTGTTGAAGAAAAGCTTAATGGGTAAGAGATATCTAATTGTCTTTGATGATACGTGCGTTTTTGAGTATTTACATGCTCTAATGTGCAACGATATTCTTAATACAGAAATAATAAGACTATCTCTAGCCTTGTCATGAAAACATGGTATTGTTTTAATTTTTTTATCTTTTTGTTGCACTTTCTTCTTTTTGTTATCTGATTAGATGCTTGCTTTCTCTTAATTGCTACATGTTGATCTCAAACTGTAACGACCCGACCGGTAATTTTCAGCTCTAGCGCATCGTTCAGCAGTTTGAGGCCATGAACAGCTTCACTTCAGGTATTATGCCTTGTACGCATGGGCGGAATTGAATTCCGGGGAATTCGGAGTTGACTTGGAAAGAGAATTTTCATTTCGGAAGCTTTAAGTTGAAAGAATTGACTAAGATTGAGTTTTTTAGTAAACGACCTTGGATTTGGGATTCGAAGGTACCAATAGGTTTGTATGATGATTTCAGACTTGGGCGTATGCCCGGACCGGGTTTTGGAAGGCTCGGGAACGTTTCGGCACCTATTGTGGAAGTTAGCTTTTTTGGAAGAATTTCATAAGTTTGGTCGAAGTGCATTTCTATGTTATCAATGTCCGTTTGAGATTCCGAGCCTAGGAATAGCTCCTTATGGTGATTCTGGTGTTGGAAGCACGATCGAAAGTGATTTCGGAAGTCCGTAGGTCATTTTGAGGTCATTTGGCTAAAGATAGAAATTTGAAAGTTTTTGGGAAGTTTGACCGAGAGTTGACTTTTTGATATCGGGATCGGATTCCGATTCTGGAAGTTGGAGTAGGTTCGCAATGTCGAATATGACTTATGTGCAAAATTGGAGGTCAATCGGACGTGATTTGATAGGTTTAAACACCGAAAGTAGAAGTTTGAAATTTTAAAGTTCATTAAGCTTGAATTGGAGTTCCATTCATGGTTTTAGCGTTGTTTGATATGATTTGAGGCGTCGAGTAAGTCCGTAATGTGTTTTGGAACGGGTTGGTATGATTGGTTGGGGTCCCGGGGGCCCCAGGTGAATTCCGAATGGTTAACGGATCAAATTTGGAAATTAAAGAAGAAATGATCAGCTGCCTTCTGGTGTAACCGCACCTGCAAGGCTTGGACCGCAGAAGCGGAACATGACCATCCAGGTGAAGAGCTGCAGGTGCAGGGCATTGACCGTATCTGCGCAAGCGTAGAAGCGAGATGGAAGACCTCAGAAGCGGTTATTGACGCAGGTGCGATGGGGCTTCCGTAGAAGCGACAAGGAATCCGCGGGTGCGGAAAGGCTGGAGGCAGTGTATTCTTTTAAAAATCGGAAGATGGTCATTTTCTCCCATTTTTCATTTGCTGTGGACGATTTTGAAGAGCTTCAAGTGGGGCATTTCATTATCAACGATAAGGTAAGCTAAACCCACCTATAATTGAGTTAAATATATTGATTATGTATGGATTTTAGCATGTAAATTCGTAGAAATTTTGGGGTTTGAGGAAAACCTAGAAGATTCGTATTCTTGGATTTTGACCATAATTTTAGGTATGAAATTAAGAGAAAATCATATATTTGAGTTCGTGAGTTCACGGGTAAACTTAATCTTTGAGAAATTTCGGAATGCGGGCACGTGGGCCCGAGGGCAATTTTGTCAACTTTTCGATCGGGGTTAGGAATTGTTACAAATTGGATTGTAATAAGTAATTGAACATATATTAATGGATTTGCATAATTATTGGCTAGTTTTGGAGCATTTAGCATTGATTCAAGTCTTCGGAAGGGCGTGGAATGCCGGTTATGGATCTTCGGAGCGAGGTGAGCCTCCTTTCTAACCTTATAAGAGGGAATTGACCCCATAGGTGAAATAATTGGTTATGTGCTCCTATTTGTGGGGGCTACGTACGCACGAGGTGATGGGAGTCCGTGCGTAGCTAATATTATGTGTAAGTCCGGGTAGTCTAGGGCCCAAAAGCATGTTATACTTGGAATATCTGTAATCTTATTGGCAAAATAATTTCTAAAAGGATTAAACTTTATTTTCTTAAATCGTTAAAAGAGAATTGTCTTTCTTTGGATAAATGTTCCCCGATAAAATCTTAATTTGTTGTTTGAATGTGTGTATCTATGTGTGTCCGCGTCACATGTATGATTCGCGAGTGGGGTGTTTGTTTATTTATGTTGACCATGTCGCATGTATGATTCGCGAGTGGGGTAATAGATGCATTTATGGTTCGTGTCGTTCGACCCTCGGCAATGCTATGTGTACCTCGGCATGATATGCGCATGTTTATATAGTTTGCCTGAGAATTTTAAATGTTGATACGTGCCTTATTGACCAGAGATAAATGGATAAAGATAATGAAAAGTAAATCTTTGGAAACCCTTTTATTATGGAGAAGTTGTTTACCTGCTTTCCGGCTTTATGAGCTTATTTTGCTTTATGAAATCCAAGATTTCCTCACATTGTTACTATATTATCATTGGACCACTAGTATGTGTCGAAGTCGACCTCTCGTCTCTACTTCTTTGCGATTAGACGGGATACTCACTGGGTACACATTGTTTTCATACTCATACTACACTTGCTGTATATTATTGTTCCACAGGTTCATGTGTGGCTAGTGGCTTAGTGGAACGGCGTGGTTGATACGGAGACTTAGGTGAGCTGCTTTTATCGAGACGACCCACAGCCAGCAGAGTCTCCTTCAGAGTATTGTATTGTATTTTGAATTTTGTTCACTTTGCATTCCGGAAAGCAACTGTATTTTATTTCCTTCTTAGTATACGTTCATGCACTTGTAACACCGGGTTCTGGGATGATTATTGGGTATCTTGTATTTACTTCCAAACATTCTTTTATTTACATTGTAAAGATTGTCTTTTTCTTTTAAAATATAAGGAAGCTCACAATTTTCAAAATTATTAAAACGAGAATTTAAGTGAGTATTTTGGTTGGCTTGCCTGACAGCGGTGTCTGGCGGCATCATGACCTTTAGTGGATTTTGGGTCGTGACAACATGGTATCCGAGCACTAGCTTCCCTTAGGTCTCACGAGTCATGAGCGAGTCTAGTAGAGTCTTTGTTTACCTTGAAAATGGTAATAACAATTAAATTTGTAAATGGGACTCTAAAAATACGTGATCTATTTTTATGCTAGTTGTTAGAGAAGTTGATGCTTGGCGTATGAAGATAAGAGTTGAAATGCGAGCTAAAATGGGGTAGTAATCAAACCGAGGAGCTAGCCGCCCGAGCCTCGGGCTAAACGGCGAAAGGCTTCGTGGTCGATGCTTGGGCTCAAATTCGAGCTATCGGGCTCAGGCAGGAAGGGAATAATAGTTAGAATATAATTAAAGGAGGCCCTTTATAGCCAATATCAAGTAATAAATGAAGAACAAGTATGAAAGCAATAAATGAAGAGGTAGCCTCGAGCGAGTAAGTTAGAGCGAGTAAGTTAGAGAGAAAGAGAGAGAGAGAGAGAGAGAGAGAGAGAGAGAGAGAGAGAGAGTTGTTATTGACCTTTCGTGAAATAGTTGGAGCAACAGCAACCCCTTAAAAAGTGGTGAGGACCCCCTTTGTATAGCAGGGGAATCCCGTTATAGTACAACATACATTATTTGTAAAAGCATGGAGATGAGACGGTTGGACGCGACACCTTGATACAGGCTCTAGGTAGTCCGGTTGTGCTAGACTTAGTTGTGTGCCTTGTAAATTCCCCATTTTGTCCTAGCCTCGGGGTCTCGAGATGTTCTTCCGATGTGACTTGATAGCAATAAATTAGGCCCTCTGATTTTGCCGCATATAGATAGCCTTCGCGTTTCTCAGAACGAAGCGATGGGAAACAATTCTGATGCCCGACTCCTCAAGCTTCCCGTGGCGATGTCATACTGATGACTCAACCTATGGCGCGAGTATTTACGATAATCGGGACATACCATGGACTTGTCTTTTTGACATTATTCAATGCATTGTCGATTCCCGTTCTCCAAGGTGCGAGTACAATTGTCGATTCGGTTTTTCAAGTCGCCGATTACGCTTCCAAAGGCCTTGATGACCGTGTCATTATCTCCTATAAATGGGGGTGCTCTGGCGTTGTTTTTCTATCCAAGTGTCTTTTCTTCTCATTCACCCCTTTTTCGACATCTTCCTCTATTATTGATCGTCATGTTTGGAGTTCGCAGCCTTAGGGTTGTTTGGCAGTGTTTCGATTGGCCGTGTCGTGGACTTTTGCCTGAGCTCTCCGTTGTTGAGCACGATTATACCGTTTTGTCGTTGTTGTTGTTGTTGTTGTTACGTCTGCTATCGCTGTCCCTATTGGCTCGAGACGATGATATATGGGGGCCGACTTTCCTCGCTTGTAAAAAGTTCTTCGAACTATATACCGCTGCTCACAAGGGGGCTCGGATTATACACCGCTGCTCACCTTCATACACCGACTTGACGTGGCACTTTGCCCTGCGCTAGCAGCTTGCATGGCTCAATGCTCCAAGAAGTGGATTCAAAGTAGCCGTGTGAGTGAGGCCGATGCTCGCCAGGTTTGCTGTCTCTTCGAGGTTCTCTTGGCTAGTGAGGGTCATCGACCTTTGGCGGGCTATGGCATTTTTTCATCCCTCCTTTCTTCTCGACCTATCCTTTGGGGATATCAGTGCGGTAGGACGGGATAAGGCTTCTGAGGATGCGTGCCCGAAGGCATTTGTTGCAGGAGGTGGACCTTCGAGAATAGATTAGGCTCTAGGCTTTTACCATGTGTGTGCATCCCTTTGCTTTTTTGTTCCTGTGTAAGGACCCCTTGCGGGCTTTTGTAATTGTATATAAGGACCCCCCGAGGACTGTTGTATGCCAACATTTATGAAATATGAAGACATCTTCTTTACTTCTGCTTTTGATTTTTGCCATGTTCTTGTATACTCATGTGTGTTTGCGGGGATTTTTAATGTATGCCTCTATTGACGATCGTCAATATTCTTTCCGGCCTTTCGTCGACAGAAATGGCTCCTTTCTGAGCTCATCATTGTTCCTGGGATTAAGCGTAAAAGCAGTCCGGTAAACTTGGATCATCGAGGCCCTCAAGCCTCGCCAAGATAGATCACCAAAGTGAAAGTCAACTTCGGGTACTTGGAGTTTTTGCTTTGAGCTTGATGTAGATAACTTTTTAAGGTGTTTTACGCGGGTCTCTAAGGAGGGGTTATTCGTACATAGGTAACTTCCTGAGGTCGAGCCCTTGTGGACGGAGCTCGAAGTGCTTATTTTTCTCCTTGATAGGAAACCTCGAGGTCGGGTACTACCTCGGAACCCAAGCCGAAGCCGTGGTCCCCCGGGGCCTGACTCGGGTTGGCGAATCATCATCGTTTTCCCACATATACATGGGGTTACTCCTGCTTCTAGGAAGATATCATTATTTTAGGTAGCTACCCTTCCATTTCGACGCCGAGTCCTTTGTTACCTTAGCACCAAGGCTTTCGTATAGGTTCCCGCTTCAGTTTGCTAGTTCCACCATAGCCATGATTGCTACTTCAGGGCCTACCAGGCAGTGAGGGGAGAGTTCCACTCCCGGTGCTCAGGATCCATAAGAGTTTACTCTGAAGACTATTAGCCTGTTTGGAAAAACTTCTTTTTGGCCAAAAGCACTTTTGGCCAAAAATTGAGGTGTTTGGACAAGCTTTTAGAAGGAAAAAGTGCTTTTGAGGAGAAGCAGAAGCAGTTTTGGAAAAACAAAAAAAAGTAGATTCTCTCCAAAAGCACTTTTTTGAGAAGCATTTTTGAGAAAAATACACTTAGAAGCAGTTTTTTAAAGCTTGGCCAAGCACTAATTGCTGTTCAGAAGTGCTTTTCAAACTAATTAGCCAAACACAAACTACTTATTACCAAAAGTACTTTTGAGAAAAGCACTTTTGAAAAAAAGCACTACTCAAAATAAGCTAATTTTTGCAGCTTGACCAAACGGGGTATATGTCTTCAATAAGAGAGGAGCATATGGAGATAGTGAGGAGAGACTGCGGATGGGGCAAGGGGGTAGCGTTACAAGCGCTTTCCCTGAATGAGGGTATTACAGACCCCGTCGATGGATTCCTAAATGTGTACTTGTACCCTTTACCACTAAGCCCCCTTGATAGGATCGTGCTCGATTTCTATTTAATGTATTGGGTTACTTTGGCGTAGATACATCCATTGTTTTGGCGAGTAGTGCTGATGATAAGGTTCTTTGCGGAGAAGGCGGGGCTTGAATTCACGCTTACTCACCTTGTCAGGCTGTACCGGACCTTTCATCATCGAGGCCTGCTAACCTTGCGGTGCCGTTCGTCTATGCCCTTTGTTGTTGATGACGAGGAAGATGGAGATCGAGAGTGGGTCAGTCAGTTTGTCCGGGTCAGGATGACTGACGTTATCCCCGTGGAACTTATGCTATTTCCCGAGGAATGGAATTACACGCGTGAGTGGAGTGTCTCGTGTTTTCTCAAATTCGCTCGTGGCGAAAGCCAGTTTAGTAATTCTGTTTCCTTCTTTTCTGCAAAAACTTCATGGGTGCCGGGCAATGTTCCTGATCTACCCCGGCTGGGTTCGGAGGTTGGTGACCCATTTAACTTGTGACGAGCGTAGGTGGCGAGCTGTGTACCACGACAGATGGGAAGCAAAATGCCAAGGTACGTGCGCATGCTCCTTTTACCTTGCCCTTCATACAGTTGGGATGATGTTTTCCTCTTTTTATGTACTAACCTTGCCACCGTAGGTATCGGAAGGTCCTTAGGGGCGAGGTTGTGCTCCTCTAGAGAGGGGGAGGATTTGTCAGCTTCCGAGCCAAGGGACGACGGTGATAAATGGGATATGTACTCGCAGTACAATGAAGCTTTTAGCAGGGCTAAACGGGTCCGAGTCTTTGAGGAGAAACATCGCCCGAGCCAACTGTACCTAAAGTCTCCGATTTCGGAGCAGTGGTTTCTCTGTGTCATCTTATTTCAACTGAGGTTGGTTCTTCCAGGGCCGATGGGGCTGGACCAACAGAAGAATGATCGGCCTTCAAGGAAGTCCACCGGCTTCACTTCACAATGAGTTTATGCATAGGTCTTCCGCATTTCGCATCTTTCCTTCCTTAACGAGATATTCTTTTGCAGGCCTTTGGCAGGCTTAGGTTTGAGCTATTCCATCATGGGGCTAGGCTTCAGAAAGCTATGGATGAGGGTACGTCCCTTAGGCTCCTTTGCGAGGAGAAGGAAGTTGAGTTGATGCATTGGCAATATGAGGCGTTCCGGAGCTCGAATTACGAGAGCTACTTGATGGAGTAGGTAACTTCTCGTGGTATGTGTTTCGCATTTTAACCTTTTAGGTTTACTTCTTGCCTATCTCAGTTGCAGAAAAAGATAGAGGCTCTGGAGCACCTTAGGGGTGAAGCCGACCGAGTTAGGAACGACTGTGGCGAGCTAAGAACTCAGGTGTAGGCTCAAGCTTCAGAGGAGAAGGGTGCCTTGGCTAAAGTTCCTGCCTTCGAGGCCCAACTCCGCTTGGCTCATGACACCGCTTCAGTTCAAGCAGATATGATCACGAAGCTCGAGTCTGAACTTTCGAAGGTCAGGGCTGAGATCATTGATGCTCGGGCTGAAGCAGCTTTGAGCCGGACTAAGGCTGATCAGGAGATGGCAATTCATTTGAAGGACGCTACTGATGCCTAAGCCGAGTTAAAGAGGGCCCTTGATCGTGAAAAGAGGATTGAGGAATATGTTTGTTGCAGATCCCGAAGAGAGATACTTGAAGAGATCGGTGCTAGGGGTTTTATTCTCTCGGAAGAGCTGGCTCGAGCGAGGGCGGACGAGCGTGATGCTAGATCACTTCTGCCTGATCTTGAGGAGAGTGAAGATGAGGCTGATAGGCCATAGCCCTCGGGGGTGGAGCGTAGATTTTGCCACTTCGCATGCGATAGCTTCTAGTTTGTAGATGGGGATTGTACTTTTTCTCATTTTGTAAAAAACAAAGAACTCGAGGTTTTGTTTCTTTTGTACCCCTTTCTTGTTTGCTTTCGTCCAGACAGGACGGTTTCAGAATTGGTGGGAATCCTTAGATTTGTGATATGGCCCTGGGGCTCATAAGGTAGGCCTCGGAGGCTCTTACATGCTCGGTTGATGCGGCTTTTAGCGCAAGCTGGCGTTAGAGTTCTTATGCTTTGCTCAACTATTTTGGGTTTAGTCTCCGAGTTAGGTTTTGATGCGAGCCTACTCGACCCCTTTATGTCTGCATGGGCTTTCGATAATGGCTCTTATGCCTTGCCCTTGGGCATTTTCATTTTAACTATTTTGGGTTCAGTCTTTGAGTCGGGTTGCGACTCGATCTCAATTGATCCTTAAGTTTTTTTTTGTGTTGGCGATAGTGGCTCTTACGCCTTGGGTCGAAGCGACCTTTTAGGTATGTGGCCCTGAGGCTCATGAAACTGGCGACGATGGCTTTACACTATGCCCTTAGGCATGTATAGTTAACTATTTTGGATCCAGTCTCCGAATCGAGCTATGACTCGAGCTCATTTTAATCCTCAAGTTTTCAAATTTTAAGCAGGCGACGATGGCTCTTACGCTTTTGGTTGTTGTGACCTTTTAGTGTGTGGCCCTGAAGCTCATTTGGCTGGCGATAATGGCTCTTACGCTTTTGCCCTTAGGCATATGTAGGCTTTGTTTTCCTCTCGTTAAGGACTTTTTGAAATAATTTTGCCTGACCCGTCGTCGGTTCGGGAAGAACCTCGATTTCAAGTCGTTAGCGGCGATGTTTGAGCAACTCGGAAGGTTTAGATCGTAGGCTGAGTAGCTCGAAGCTTTGTGATTTTGAGCGGACATGGTCAAAGCTTGTTTGCATGTCGAGGGTAGCTTGTTTAACTGGTTCTTTTCGAAGTAGATTTGAAGTAATGGCCTATGATTTTATAGCGACGGTTGGGCGTCCCCGAGTCGCGTTAATTTGGCTGGTGCAGCTGTATTGACTGTAGTCATTTGTGTTTGGCCGGAGCCATTTTTTATCCCGAGTGTGGTAGTTTAGGTGTCTACATCGAGGGTATGCCCTTTCGGGAGTCTTACAAATGCGACATATAGCCTAAACTTCGGGATCAACAACAAACATGAAAATACAGCTCGAAGCTTTGTGATTTGGAGCGGACATGGTCGAAACTCGGGATCGAGTCTTACAAATTTTTCATGCCTGTTGAGGTATTACTGTTTTGTCATGCCTGTTGAGGTCTTACTATTTTGTCATGCTTGTTGAGGTCTTACAGTTTTTTTTTTCTTTTTTCCATGTCGTTGAGGTCTTATAGTTTTATCATGCCTGTTGAGGTCTTACAGTTTTTGTTGATATGTTAAATAGATCTTGCTAGACTGAGTTTGCCCGCTTAGGGTCTTACGGCATGGAGTTTTTAAGTGAGTGGCAACTGACGAAAGTCTCCGAGTTATTGAGTTTACTTAGGCTCTGGGGCCGTCACTCATGAACTCAGAATTGCCTCATTGAGGGCTTATATTTTTTGAGATTCTGACCCTGGGGTCGCGTGGGTGCTGAGGTGTTGACGCTAGTCTCTGAGTATTTTGGGGTGTTCTCGGCGAGGGAATCCTTGTTTTGAAAATGCTGAACTTTCTTTGGAGTACGAAACACTTTGGCAAAGGGTATTCTTTGACTGTTTCGCATAAGTACATGTTGTTTTGTTGTCGTGAGCCCGGCTTGTGCGGACACGATTCTTTTGACCGTTCGCCCGGTATGTTGTTTCCTATTGGAACTTAGTCTGTCATTCTCCAACTCTTCCGAGCGGATGGCCTCTCAAAGGCGATGCCCTCCAGTGTTGGGGGTTGATTGCAAAAGAAGACCTACAAGCTAGTCGGATCCTCCTTAGGTGGCGCGTCGTCCTTTTAAGAACCTTGCCGGCGGAACCCTCTTCAAGGCAAAAGCTCGGTCAAAGGGAAAGAGTGCAATGGGTGCCATTAAGGTCTTGGGATCTTCGGGTTGAGTTAGTACTTCTGAACGCCCTGACCGGGTGCCTGCATATGTGTTAGTGTGAAATAACGAAGGAGGGAGGTGGTCTTACCTTATCGTGCGGTGCGCAGGCGATGTTTTGAGGCCCATTGTGTCCCTACTATTTTGGAGCAAGGACTTTGTACGACCTTCCGTTGTGTTTAGTCGGGCTTAGCCGAAGACATGGTTTGATAACCATTTGACTCTTTCAAGAGTAGAGATATTGGTGTCCGCACTACGTTACGTAATGCGCACACTTCCCTTGCCGTGTGCTGCTCCCCATTAACGGTTTTAATTCCATCCTTTGCTGGGGATTTTATCATTTGGTGAAGAGGGCCGCCTTTACGCGTTGCATTCGCGGCCGTCTGAATAAGGCATTTATACCTTGCATCTCCTTTCATGATATAGAACTTGGCGTTCCGGTCTGCGCCAGCCATGCTGACTGTGGGAATGGTCTCTCCTCTCGTTGTTTCGATTGCCATGTCGAATCCACCAGAGATTTGAGAGGTAGACGTGATTTGGTCCGGTAGTCTGAGCCGCTCTATCACCCTCGACCCAATAATGTTGGTCGAGCCACCTGAATTCATGGCCACATGTTTTATTTGAAATAAATCGAATGAGGAAGAAGGTTACCAGTGCATCGTTATGAGGTTGGGGTGAGGTTTCGGAGCCTTCCTTATTGAATGCGAGGGCATCTTCGGATACGTATCCTCGGGTCCATTTTTCTCCGGTGATGGACATTTTTATCCTCCTATTTACAAGTTTCTGGAGAGTATTGTCGTTCCTCCACTATCATGGTAATATGTCGCGGCCCATTTGCCTCGTTCTTCTTGGCTGCCTTTTTTACTTAAAGCTGAACTCAAGCTCGATCGCTTAAAAGTTCTCGGTAGTGCTTTTTGTTGAGCAGCTTGGCTATTTTCTTTGGATCTGGTGGCAATCTTCGGTCCTGTGGCCGTGTGTATTATGTAGTTCACATACCAAGTGGTGATTCCTATGGGAAGGATCCAACTGAATATGCCTAATCCCTTTAGTTTCCTGGTTTAGCTAACAGTGAACATGATGTCTGATAAAGCGACGTTGAAGTTGTATTCTAATGGGCGAGGTGCCCCCACTTGCCTCGTGTCTCCATCGAATCTGGCTTTGTTGATGAGTCCTCGAGGATATTGTCCACGATCCATTTTCCGACCGTTGCGAGGTAGGTTGCGTCTCGGGGCATTTCTCCTATCTTCGGCGTACGGCCGATATCTTTCTTTGTTTGGTTTCAGTTTCTTTGCCAGGAGCCTACATGGGTATACTAAGCCCGAGGGGGCTCCCAACTTGTCATCCTCGATCCTTATTTGTGACTGGTACAAGTTGTGGGTGTCCGACCAGGTCTTAGCTGGATACTCGACCAAGTTCTGTTTCAACTGTCTTGAAGCCACCGAGCTTCGTTCATTGAGGCCTTGAGTAAAGGCTTGCACCGCCCAGTCGTTGGTGACCGGGGGTAGTTCCGTTCGTTCCATCTGGAAACGAGGTACGAATCCTTGTAGCATTTCATTCTCCCTTTGCTTAATCTCGGATGCATCGGACTTTCCTGTTGCTATTCGATGGCACCGGCGTGTGCCTTTACGAAGGAATCTGCCAGTATGGTAAGTGAGTCTATGGATTTGGGAGATAGGTTATGATGCCACCTCATGGCCCCCTTCGAGAGCATTTCCCCGAACTTCTTCAGCAATACAGACTCGATCTCATTATTCTTTATATCGTTGCCCTTTACCTCAGGAGTGTAGGTGGTAACGCGTTCATCAGGGTTTGATGTCCTGTTGTACTTGGGGGGTTCCAACATTCTGAATTTCTTATGAATGGGTTTCGGGGCCGCTTCTTTGGGGGACGACCTTTGTATTAACTTCTTCGAATTCACACCCTTCAAGATCGGGGGTGCGCCTGGGATTCGGTCGACCCTGGAGTTATAGGCCCCTACCTTCTTGTCGTTGGCTGCTATCATTTTCTCGCCCAATTTGATCTTTTTGGTGAGGTCCTCGAGCATTTTTGCGATGGCAGGGTCGGCTATCGATCTGTTGTTGCTCGATCTCTCAGGTACTTGCTTAGTTGGGGAAGCTATCCCCAGTGCTGCCGTGCTGGGAGTCTTCGGGTGGCTTTGTAGCTGGGCAATAGCCAACTGTTGTGCCTGCAATATTTCAAAGATAGCATGAACTCTAACTTCATGTTCTTCCTGGGCTGGGGTTTCTTGGGCTTCCTGTTGGTCATCGTGTCGTATGCTCCTGTTGGTGTGTGAGGTTTCGTTGACCTGCCGTGCATCTTGCGAATCTGCGTCTGCTGGGATCAGTCCAGGCACGTTATCGGGGTTCTGCGGTGGCGCGCCAACAACCGGAACAGTCATATCGTTTCCCCGTGGTTTTAGATATTGTCGTTCTCGACTCTGTTTATTGAGCCAGACATTTTTGACCTGAAATCAAAGATCTTGGGCAAGAAAAGTATGAAAGGTAACTTGCATTTGTGTAATGAAACCAGCAAGAAAATAATCACTATTATTTTTAGCCCCACGGTGGGCGCCAAACAGTTTACTGTGAAAATGGTAATAACAATTAAATTTTTAAATGGGACTCTAAAAATACGTGATCTATTTTTATGCCAGTTGTTAGAGAAGTTGATGCTAGGCGTACGAAGATAAGAGATGAAATGCGAGCTAAAACGGGGTAGTAATCAAACCGAGGAGCTAGCCACCCGACCCTCGGGCTAACCGGTGAAAGTCTTCGAAGTCGATGCTTGGGCTCGAGTTCGAGCTATCGGGGGCAGCCGGGAAGGGAATAAATGTTAGAATATAATTAAACGAGGACCTTTATGGCTAATATCAAGAAATACATGAAGAACAAGTATGAACGTAATAAATTAAGAGGTAGCCTCAAGCGAGTAAGTTGGAGAGAAAAAAGAGAGAGAGAGTTGTTATTGACTTTTTGTGAAATAGTTGGAGCAACAGCCCCTTACAAAGTGGTGAGGACCCCCTTTATATAGGAGGGGAATCCCGTTATAGTACAACATACATTAATTGTAAAATCATGGAGATGGAACGGCTAGAAGCAACGCCTTGATACATGCTCTAGGTAGTCCAGCTGTGTCAGACTTAGCTGTGTGCCTTGGGAATTCCCTATTTTTTCCTAGCCTTGATCTACATCCCCTTCAAGTCGGGCCTCGATGATCTTCGAGGGAGGGAACTCGGTCACAGCTTTGTGTCCTCGGGGTCTTGAGAGGTTCTTCCGAAGTGACTTGATAGCAAGAAATTAGGCCCTCTAATTTTGCCGCATACAGTCTTGCGGATTGGTATAGAGACGTCTGTACTTATCTTCGAGAGGCTACGGGGTTGTTAGGAGCACTTCCCTTCTTGATTCCTCATCGTGCGGTTTGATTCTTTTGAGGCTTATGCCTTTATTTCCTTCCTATTTGATCTTATGCGATGCGAACCGTTTGTTATAAATCGAGAATTGAAGAATTATAATGGTACTACCGAAGTGGTGCGGGATGTTTCTCCTTGCATAGTTGATTGGGCTATTGTCATTGCTTTGCGGAAGGATATCTTGTCATTTCAGCTCAGTAACAATATTCCTAAGAGCTTTGCAACTATGCACAGATTGCTATAATACTTACGGTTAGTTATCGCATAGTATTGACTTGATGGTATGATACTTGCATATGTGTTGGGGCAGTTAATGATTTGAAAGGAAGTCTACTTAGTGCACGATTAAAAGATCTGATATTTTATTTTCAGCGAAGGAAAAACAATTGGCCTATGAATGTCCGGATTTGGGGCGATGGAGTAACAAGACTTGGTATTTTCGACCATGGTGGAATTTTTATCTGCGATGTAGTGTCGTCGTCCTCGATTGTATGTGTTAAGTTCGTCGGTGTTATGGTCTTCTGCAATTTGCCTTTGGGGTAAGATATTGTAAAATAATATTGGAGAAAGGCTGTCAGAGATCGCGGGGTGCGGTGGTTCAGGATTGAATCGGTGTTTCTAATGTTGACGACTCGAGAAAGATGATGTTCGTAAAGGTTAAAAGTTAGTAGCAATTTGTGGGTTCAAGTGCTACAAAGATAGATTTTATTTAAGGCAACAATTGAGCAGCAAAGGATGAGGAAGGACATGTGGGGAGTGTCAGGCGGTGGTTAAAATTTCTAGAAGGCCAGGTATAAGAAGCACAGGTCGAGTAGTCGATTAAAGGGGTGAGTTCCGCCAAAGTGGGAGAGTGGCAGAGTTGCATATGGGCTTTGTGGTAGGATGACTACTCACCTTAAGGAGAGTTTGGAATGATTTGGGGATTTTAGTGATTGGTGATTGGGGTCTACGGATTTAATTTGAAGTATGGGCTATTATGCGGTAGAAGATTTGATATAATGGAAAGGAGCTTCTTGAAATGAAGAAGGATACTACATAACTTTGAATTGGAAGGATGTTTTCGCACGTTTAATTGATGTCTACGAGGGGTGAATGGACTTGTGCAGCTAGAGAGTAAGCTCGGACTTGGGATGGGTTATCTATGTCGTAGTGATTGTACCCTATGCAACAACGTTGGAAGATGTCGGAAAGTGATTTCCACATGTGGGTTATTGAGCAGGTTAGCAGTCGCGTGATTGGCGAAGCTTCTGCGGAGGATTTTACTGGCCATTTCTGTAAGAGGTCGAATATGTGAATATTGATGGAAATTCAGGGTGTTCATGAAGTGCGCCAATAGAAGGATTTCAAGGAATCTGGCGGTTTAATTGTGCGAGGTCATGTCAATAAGATATAAAGAATCCTGGTGAATTCCAGAGGGGTGTAATAGTGGCTTCGAGCTAAGTGGGAGAGCCCCACCGCCTATGATTGGGTTGCAGGGTTAACTATTTACGAGATTTCTGGTTATTGGTATATTGATGGGTTATTTCAGCTATAGGAAAAGATCATAAGTGGTAATTTGAGCAAAAGGATTGTTAAAGGTGTGCCATGGTTGGCCTTGTTGGCTCGTGTTTAGACTTGGGAATGGATTCAGGATTTGTGCCTTGTATAGATGCGGGTTTCAAGGGAAGTGATTCTGTCGGGTGCTTCATCGAGAGGGTATTCATGTGCTAGAATATTCATGGATTTAATTATATTCAAGGCCAAGTCAGAGCGGGTAGCTCTCAACAACGGTCCTAGTGGATTCAAGGGGTAAAGTGTGGTGCCTAATGATTTCAAGCTTATAGGTACGGTTAATAATCAAGCTTTGTAGCAGCTTATGATAAGAGGCCCAAAGTGTTCTATGATGTTTTGACTTGCAGTGTAGCATTTAGGAGGTATGAAATGGTTCATGAGATTTGAGACAGCATGGTCTCGTGATTCAAGGTTGCTCGGGATGAGTGCGGGTGGAGTGTGTTATGTGTTGAATGGAGTTATTATTATTTCTAAGGCAATCAAGAATAAATTGGAAGAAGATAGATTGGTTAGCCATAGTTGAATTGGCATATTGGTGGTAGTGATCAGTTTCTTCAGTGTGATCCCATTATGCAAGTGATTTGTGACGGTGCGTGTGAGGCTGGTCAGGCGCCGTAATTGATGTTATTCAAAAGTATTCTACTGTTATGGCCTGTTATGTGTAGGTGGATCCCGGAAGGGCTATGGTGGCTTAGACCACTACTTAGAGATTTGCATATTCTACGGTTATGAGGATTCATCTAGGTGTTGTTATGGTTCTCCTGAAGTGAGTTTTTATATGATGAAAAGTTATTCATCATAAAAAATTTTATATGATGAAGTGTTAATCTATTAGTGGTCTCAGAGTTATGATGAAAATCGTGTTCTATCATATATTGGCATGTTGGGTGCAGTAAGCGGTATGAAATTTGAAGTGAGCATCAAGGTTGCAGTTCGGTGTTGACAAGGATGTCACGAGCTCGGATGAGCAGGAAAGGAGTTTCGATGTTTAAAGTAAGTTGGTATTGTCTTCAGCGTCACTTGAGATTGGTGTTTTGTGAACAAGGCTTTGCATTCTAGTTAAGGATTCTTGATCATTTTTCAGCATTAGTGCGGCCAATGGTTTGGATGTACAGACCTGTTATCTGTTACGGAAGGTTGTGGGAGCGTGACCCACGGGAAGGTTGTATAAGTGTGGCATGTAGCCATTTGATTGATTGAAGAGTTAAACCAAGTATTAAGATTGTAGTGATGTCGTTAATTTGAGAATTGATGCCTGGAGGGCACTCAGTTTATTGGGTTGTGGACTTTGGAGGATTACTCCAGTTATGATGGTTGTTCTTGTGTGTTAGGAGAAAAATGGGGTTATTATGGAACTTTGAAAGGTTGTTAGCCTAGTTCAGTGCGATCATAATCAGCTTGAGGTCTGTAGGTGGATTTAAATGTGAATATGGGCTCTATATCAGGCCAGATGTGTTCATTTCAGCAATGCGCTCCTTATGGAAGAGTAGTCGGGGTGTTATTTCGTCATTAGCTATTTCATGTAATGATATATTGCGTCGTGTGAGTTGTGAGATAGCTTGGTAAATTTCTTATGTGTTGAGGTTCCGCGTAGAGATGATGTTATATGAGCAGAACGACTCTTGAGATTCAGATCGTATATCGCACCTCAGTTGTGCTTGAGTTTGTAGCTTGTACCGCTATATGTCTCCCCAGAGATGGTATTATGCACTTAGAATGCTTGTGTCCAACATTCGGTATTTTGTTGTAATGAGCAATCTGGCTCAATGCGTATCTCCTTATGTGAATTTTATAGGTAGATCGGGTGGCATGCCGCCATGGGTATGTTGTTTGGATCGGGTTGCGCGCCGCAACTGTGTGATGTTGAGTACAGATTCCTATATCTATTTTTATGTGTTTTGTTTCCTATCTTTCTGAGGAAAACCCATACTAGTTGTGTTCCCGCATCGCATGTATGATTCGCGAGCGGGGTATTTGTTTAATTATGTTGACCGCATCACATGTTTGATTCGCGAGCGGGGTAATTGGATTTCCTTTTTAGAGTTTGTTTTCCTTTTGTATCACGTTCAAGTTGGTAGCCTATTGGCCCATTGTGGCATCATATGAGACTTTTGGTTACATCTGGGTTGCTTATTGCCTGAGCAATTCGTATTGGGTGAGACGAGATCATTGGATTTAGGATCAGTGCAATCTGATTATATGAAGTATATTAAGGAGCTAAGACCATTATTTGGTTTAGAATGAGGTGATGGTTCTTGTCAGGAGTATAGACCTAGTGATTTTTTGATTCACAATTGGTTATGAATTTCTACATACCTCTTCCGTCGTGGTGGTATTGTAAGAGTTAGAGCAAGACTTATGTATGTCATGAGGTGCAATGGGAGCATCATATTCGTGGAATTTCAACTAATTTGATCAGAGAATGTTATTGTGGTCATGTGAGTAAAGTGGTGCAAGGTGTGAATTCGGCTAAGCTATGCAGTCATCTTTTGGTGTTGCGTGTAGTTATTAATACGGTGCGTGTATGTTGGAACAGGCCTGGCAGAGAATTCCGGATGTTGGAATTGGGCTCTAAGACTTTTTTGCTTAAGTGAAAAAGGATATCTTCAGATTGATCGAGCTAGGGTGCCCAACTGAGTTGTGGTAGCACGGGTAGGTGCTCGAGGTGTTAAACAGTGATTTCGGACAACTCCGGTGCAGTTCTTAGCACGTTCGAGGACGAATGTATGTTTAAGTAAGGGAGAATATAACGACCCGACCAGTCATTTTGAGCTATAGCGCGTCGTTAAGTAGTTTGAGGCCATGAGCAGCTTCCCTTCAGGTATTATGACTTGTACGCATGGTCGGAATTGAATTCCGGGAAATTCGGAGTTGACTTGGAAAGAGAATTTTCATTTTGGAAACTTTAAGTTGAAAGAATTGACTAATATTGGGTTTTTGACTAAACGACCTCGGAATTGCAATTCAAAGGTTCCAGCAGGTTCGTATGATGATTTCGGACTTGGGCGTATGTCCGGACTGGGTTTCGGAAGGCCTAGGAACGCTTCGATACCTATTGTGGAAGTTAGCATTTTTTGAAGAATTTCATAAGTATGGGTTGAAGTGCATTTCTGTGTTATCAATGTCCGTTTAGGATTCCGAGCCTGGGAATAGCTCTATATGGTGATTCTGGTGTTGGGTGTGCAATGAGAAGTGAGTTCGGAGGTCCGTAGGTCATTTTGGGGTTATCTGGCTAAAGATAGAAATTTGAAGGTTTTGGGGAAGTTTGACCGAGAGGTGACTTTTTGATATCGGGGTCGGATTCCGATTCCGGAAGTTGGAGTAGGTCTGCAATATCGAATATGACTTGTGTGCAAAATTTGAGGTCAATCGAACGTGATTTGATAAGTTTAAACACCGAAAGTAGAAGTTTGAAATTTTAGAGTTCATTAAGCTTGAATTGTAGTGTAATTAATGGTTTTAGCATTGTTTGATATGACTTGAGGCCTCTAGTAAGTACGTAATGTATTTCGGGACTAGTTGGTATGATTGATTGGGGTCCCGGGGGCCCCAGGTGAATTCTAAATGGTTAACGGATGAAATTTAGAAATTAAAGAAGAAATGATTAGCTGTCTTCTGGTGTAACCGCACCTGCAAGGCTTGGGCCGAAGGTGCGGAGCTGCAGAAGCGGCCTAGGAGGCGCAAAAGCGGAATATGACCATCCAAGTAAAAGGCCATAGGTGCGGGGCATTGACCGCATTTGCGCAAGCGTAGTAGCGAGATGGAAGATCGCAAAAGCGGTTATTGGCGCAGGTGCGATGGGGCTTCCGCAGAAGCGGCGAGGAGTTCGCAGGTGCGGAAAGGCTAGAGGCAGTGTATTCTTTTTAAAATCGGGAGATGGTCATTTTCTCCCATTTTTCATTTGGTGTGGACGATTTTGGAGAGCTTCAAGTGAGCTTTTTCACCATCAACGACAAGGTAAGCTAACCCCACCTATCTTGAGTTAAATATATTGATTATGTATGGATTTTAGCATGTAAATTGGTAGAAATTTGGGAGTTTGAGGAAAACCTAGAAGATTCGTATTCTTAGATTTTGACCACGATTTTGGGTATGAAAGTAAGAGAAAATTATATATTTGAGTTCGCGAGTTCATGGGTAAACTTTATCTTCGAGAAATTTCGGAATCCGCGTACGTGAGCCCGAGAGCAATTTTGTCAATTTTTTTATCGAGGTTAGGAATTGTTATAAATTGGGTTGTAATGAGTAATTCAACATATATTAATGGATTTGCATAATTACTGGCTAGTTTTGGAGCATTTAGCATCGATTCAGGTCTTCTGAAGGGCGTGGAATGCCTGTTATGGATCTTCGGAGCGAGGTGAGTCTCCTTTCTAACTTTGTAAGAGGGAATTGTCCCCATAGGTGAAATAATTGGCCATGTGCTCCTATTTGTGGGGGCTGCGTACGCACGAGGTGACGGGAGTCCGTGTGTAGCTACTAATATGTGTAAGTCCGGGTAGTCTAGGACCCAAAAGCATGCTATACTTGGAATATCTGTAATCTTATTGATAGTTGAATTGCTTAAATCCTTTCGAATTGGCAAATGAATTTCTAAAAGGATTAAAGTTCATTTTCTTAAATCGTTAAAAGAGAATTGTCTTTCATTGAATAAATGTTCCCCGATAAATTCTTAATTGGTTGTTTAAATATGTGTATATATGTATTCCCGCGTCGCATGTATGATTCGCGAGCGGGGTGTTTGTTTATTTATGTTGACCACGTCGCATGAATGATTTGCGAGCGAGGAAATAGATGCATTTATGGTTCGCGCCGTTCGACCCTCGGCAGTGCACATTTTACATTTATGTTGGATCGGGTCGTACGACCTCGGCATGATATGCGCATGTTTATATTGTTTGCCTGAGAATTTTAAATGTTGATACTTGCCTTCCTGTCCATAGATAAATGGATAAAGATAAAGAAAAGTAAATCTTAGGAAACCCTTTTATTATGGAGAAGTTGCTTACCCGCTTTCCGGCTTTATGAGCTTATTTTGCTTTATGAAATCTATGATTTCCTCACATTGTTACTATATTATCATTGGACCACTCGTAAGTATCGAAGTCTACCTCTCGTCTCTACTTCTTTGAGATTAGACGGGATACTCACTGGGTACACGTTGTTTTTGTACTCGTACTACACTTGCTATGCATTTTTGTTGCACAAGTTCATGTGTGGCTAGTGGCTAAGTGGCATAGAGGCGTGGTTGATAGGGAGACTTAGGTGAGCTGCATTTTGTCAAGACAACCTACAACCAGCAGAGTCCCCTTCAGAGTATTGTACTGTATTTTCAATTCTGTCCACTTTGCATTCCGGATAGCAACTGTATTTTATTTCCTTCTTAGTAAACGCTTATGCACTTGTGACACCGGCTTTTGGGATGATTATTGGGTATCTTGCATTTACTTCCAAACATTCTTTTATTTACATTGTAAAAATTGTCTTTTTCTATTAAAATTTAAGGAAGCTCATAGTTTTCAAAATTATTAAAACAGAATAAGTGAGTATTTTGGTTGGCTTGCCTGACAGCGGTGTCCGAAGTCATCACGACCCTTAGTGGATTTTGGATCGTGACACAAACTAAAGATATTGTGTTTGAATCTGACAATTGCTTAGACAATGGCAGCAAAAGCACAGACAGAGTGGATGGAGTTCTGTCTTAGCAAATATTTGTAGCCATGCTCATATTGGAGTCTCTTATGCAGCTAGCCGAAACACTCATCCTCTTATGTTGTGACGCTATTATTGATTGCTATTGTTGTTTTTTGATTGATCAACATAGACTCATGCTTACTGAGAATAGTGACCGGGGTGGAAGTGTAGATAACATGAAGAGTACTTCTGATTGTGCTTTCTTATTTGGTTCAAGCTTTTGTTCTTGGTTGGCGAAGGAAGCAAATTAAAGTATTATATTGTTGCCCAATCCACTAGCTTTGGAGAATTCTTGAAAATATTGGTGAAAAACAAAAAGAAGGGACTGTTTTGTTTTGCGATAACAGATCATCCATTGTCATTGCAAAGATTCTGGTCAACCATGAAAGATTCGAGCATATTCCCATCAAGTCTCATTTTTATCCGAGAAGCACAAGGTGAAATTCAGCTGCATTATTGCAGGACAGACAACTTGGTGACATGCATCTTCCCGAAAATACTTCCTGTGACGACCCGATCAGTCGTCTCATGAGTTACCGCTCTGTTTCCCTATTTCTGCTTCTTTATGCTTTGTTTATCCGTGTTATATGATATCGGATTGGTCGGATCGAATCCGGAATGGTTTTGGTAAGGTTTGAGATACTTAGTCTCTAAAAGTAGCTTTAGAATTAGAAAAGTCAACCAATAGTTGACTTAATTGTAAATGACCTCGGAATGCAGATTTTATGGCTTGGATAGCTTCGTTAGGTGATTTGGGGCTTAGGCGTGTGTCCGGAATATTTTTGTGATGTCCGGTATAGAATTAAGCTTGAATTGGCGAAAGTTAGTTTTTTGGCGACTTCCGGCCGGCAGTGGAAAATAGGCTATCGGGGTCAGAATGGAATTCCGACAGTTGGAACAGGTTCGTAATGTCATTTTGGATATGTCTGCAAAATTTCAGGTCAATCGGAGTTGTTTTGGATCATTTTGGTGTCGTTGGTGGAATTTAGGAATTTCAAAGTTTATAGGCTTGAATTTGACGTGATTTTGGTGCTTTGATGTTGTTTTTAGTGTTTCGAAGGCCCGACTAAGTTCGAATGATGTTATGCGATGTGTTGGTATATTTGTTGAGATTTCCGAGGGCCTCGGATGGATCTCGAAAGGTTTACGGATCAATTTAGACTAGAAGAAAAACTGTTGCATTTTTCACAACAGCATGAACAGTAACTCGGGTGAACAGTACTCGGGTGAACAGTAAAACACGTGAGCAGTATTTAAATAAACCCTTCGCGACCATTAAACCCTTTTACACCATTTTTGAATGGGGAAAGAGCTTTGAGGCAATTTTGAAGAGAGGAAATCATTATTCTTCATTGAGGTAAGGATTTTGGACCCTCAAACTCGATTATTTGTGATTAAGGAACAAAATATCAGTGTTTAAATCATGAAAATCAGTAGAAAAAGGTGGAGTTACGGCTTGAGATTATGAGACCTTCTAGGGATGATTTGAGGGGTCAAACGAACTCCGATTTTCGAGTTCTTTATATGTACGGACTCGTGAGATGATGAAGAACATTTCAGTATAAAGTTTATTCAGTTCCGGGATGCGGGTCCAGGGGTCAGGTTTTGATTGATTTCGGGTTTTGTGCTTAAAATCGATATTTTTCAATTGGAATTCATTCATTTAGCATAATTTGATGATAAAAATCTGAACTTGGTAGATTTGGAGAACTCTGAAGTTGGTTCGAGAGGCATGCTTATTGCAGAGTAACTCTCGAGATAGTTCGAGGTGAGTAATGATTTTAAATATTGTTCTGAGGGTATGAAACCCCGGATTATACAATGTTCGGCTGTATTGAGGTGACACACATGTTAGATGACAAGCGTGGGGTTGTGCACCATTGGGGATTGTGACTTAGTCCATCCCGAATGATTATTTTTCTGTATATTTGGTAGCTTATTATTTGATATTATCATACTTTGGGATAAATGTCATATTTGGGCTTCGTGCTAACTGTTTGAACCCTTAGGGGATCGTTAATGATATTTTTCTCACTGTTTGATTTCATACTTGTGCTTAGTCATGCCAGATCTTTCAATGTTTTCAAAACTCAGCTATGTTAATCTGTTTTAGAAACCTTAAATGATGTTTTAAAGATTTTTTAAGCTGAGCTGCATATTTTTACTATTGCCCGAAGGGCTTATGAGATTCTGGCTGAATAAGGTCGATGACCTGTATTGTGAGGATTCTTTTAGGTCGGGCTGCATGCCGCAACAGTGATACACTAATTATGATAATGAGGCAAAAGTGATGAGATTGTACGCCACAAGGTGGCATGATATTGATATGAGACCGAGAGCCTGTTTATGATGCCACGAGATGGCTTGATATTGTGCTAGGGCCGTAAGGGGGCCCTCCAGGAGTCTGCACACCCCCAGTGAGCGCGGGTACCCATTGTGACATGAGATATAGCCTGAGGGGCTGGTATTGTTCTGTGATATTTCCCGAGGGGCTGATTTGATATTATTGTGCCCGAGGGACAGTTCTTATGTGTTTACCATTCCTAGTTGTTTTTCCTATCTATTGTTGATTGCTTAATAAGGTATTTTTATGAGATTTCATCGTTAAATTGTGTTACTAATTTTGTTATGCCTCTGATAGCTAAATATTGTGTTTAACGTGATTTTATATCGTTCAGTCTTCCTTTATTCTTATTACTCACTGAGTTGGAAGTACTCACTTTACTCCCTGCACCTATGTGTGCAGATTCGGGCGCTACAGGTCCTGCTACTGAGGGTCCCAATAGATCTTTGGAGGTTTACTCGGTAGCTGCTTGGCGATTCGCAGCCCAGTGCAACCTCCCTCTATCTTATTTCTTTTCTGATTCAGTTATTTAGTATTAGAGTAGACGTTCAGACTGGTAGTATTGTTTTAGATGCTCATGACTGGTGACACCCCGATGTCGGGCTGTGTTGGCTTTTATTTCCGCAAATTATACTGTTCAATGCTTATTTTGGGCTTTTATTTCTGATTAAAGACTTAGTAGTTATTATTTTAATTGCTTAAAGTGAATTGGGAGTGAGTCGGCTGGCCTTGTCTTCACGAGAGGCTCCATCATGACCGGATTGGGTTTAGGGTCGTGACACTTCATAGAGAAAAGTTTTGCCATCTTCGATAATGCATTGGAGTCATCAAACAAATGCATTAGGGGTAGGGCTGTTCAAAACGAAACCATAATCGTTAACCGAACCGATGGTTTATTGGCTTATTGGTATTGGGTTCTCGGGGTAATGGTTGGTGAAAGGATTGCGATTTTTATAATTAACGGCTTAACGGTTTGTGGACGGATTGCTCAATTTTCTTATTCGATAAACCGTTAACCCGTTAATAATTTTTATATTTACGCTTCTATATGGGATCAACAAAAGTTACATGAGTATTATCATCATAATCATCATAATCATAATATATCATCATATCATAATATATCATCATATCATATATCATATATCATATATATCTTCAAAGCTAGATTACGATTTTGCCAATGTTGTAAATTAGTTTTAAGTAAAATTTAATAAAATATTAAACATCTAATATAATAAATATGTAATAGTAATATTATTATTACATGAAGGCTTATCAGATTCATGTAATTACGGCAATTGAATGTAAGTTTACTGCAATCCTATCCTAATTAAAAATGATGAGTGGATAAGAAGCTCATATGTCATATTTTAATGCTCCACATTCATTTCTCCCTCACGTTCATGTAATTACTGCAATTGAATGTAAGTTTACTGCAATTGTATGTAATCCTAATTAAAAATGATGAGCGAATAAGAATCTCATAATTCCTATTTTAATGCTCCACCTTCGCTTCTCCCTAAACACGTGCAACTACTTCCTAATTAAATATTTAATTTAGCCCATATTTATCTCCTAGGTTTAACGTAAACTGAAACCTTTTACTTTGGATTTGACAGCTAGACTCTTGAATTTGGAAGGAACATATTGTGTCAATTAATTATTTTGAATATCACTTAATTCATATTATTATACTAAATTCTAATACTAAATATAAATACTAAATATTAAAATACTAAAAGTAGGAAAACTGGGAAGTTGCGTTAGTAAATCTATTCAAAAGTACAACTAATGTTTTGGTGTGACGATCTGGCCTGTCGTCTTAAGAATAAATGCTCTGATCCCCTATTATCTGTTTTCCCCCGCATTTATTTATGCTATTTTGATTTGTCGGGATGTTTTGAGTTTCGGAGAGTTTTGGGACACTTAGTCCCTAAATGAGAGCTTAAGTGTTGGAAGGTTGACCATAGTCCGAACAGTGTAAAGACGACATTGGAATGGAATTTCGATGGTTCCGTTAGCTCTGTTGGGTGATTTCGGACGTGTTCGGATTGTGTTTTGGAGATCCGTAGCTAATTTATGGTTGAAATGCCAAAAGTCGAATTTTGAAGTTTCCGGTTCGATAGTGAGATTTTGATCCGAGGGTCGGAATGGAATTTCGGAAGTTGGAGAAGCTCCGTAGTGTTTAATGTGGCGTGTGCAAAATTTTAGGTCATTCGGACGAGGTTTGATAGACTTTTTGATTGAAAGCGTTTTTTAGTGTTTTGGAATTCTTAAGTTTGAATCTGTGGTTGATTTGTCGTTTCGATGTTGTTTTAGGTGTTTTAAGGATTGGTATAAATTTGGACAGTGGTATTAGACTTGTTGGTGCCTTTGGTTGAGGTCCCGGAGGCCTCAAGATGGTTTCGGAAGGTTGTCGGAAGAATTTGGAATTTGTTTGAGCAGCTTCAGCTGCTGGTTTTCTGTCATAACCGCACCTGTGGTTGGGTACCGCAGCTGCGTAGCCGCAGAAGCGGCATCGCCATCATAGAAGCGGAAAAGGGAAAAGCCAGCAGGGACTGCAGAAGCGGGAGCTTCACCGCAGAAGCGGCCCCGCATCTGCGTAAGGTTAACCGCAGGTGCAGAAGTTGGGCTTTGAGTGAAATGTCGCAGATGCGACCATGTCCTCGGAGAAGAGGGACCGCAGGGCCGCAGAAGCGGATTAACTAGGCAGAAACATTTAAATACTTACCTTTGCGAATTTGAGCTATTTTCACCTCTTTTCAAACGGGAAGAATCCTTGGGGATCATTTTCAAGGGAAATTTTTGGAGGAATTCTTTGGGGTAAGGTCTTTGGTCCCTAAACTCGTTATTGGAGTAATTGTTATCATTACAAACATGAAAAATTAAGGAAAATCAGTGGTAATTTGGGGGTTAGGGCTTGGCTAATTAGAGGCCCTTTTGTGTAATAATTTGAGGGACCAATTGAGGTCCGATTTTGGTACTGTTTGTATGAATAAACTCTGGAGAGTGTGAGGATTCTGGAAATGAAAATTTTACCTAATTCCGAGACATGGGCCCAAGGGGCATTTTGGTCATTTTACTTAATTTCACGTATTAGCTTAGAATTTCTTGTTAAATCAGTTATTTGAAGTGTTATTTACATTATGAAATTTAATTAAATAGATTTGGACCATTTGGAGTCGAGTACTCATGGCAAGAGCGTGGTTTCAGATTGATTTCAACTTGTTCGAGGTAAGTAGCTTGCCTAACCTTGTGTGGGGGACCTTTCCCTTAGGATTTGGTATACTTGATAATTAAAATGTCTTGTACGTGAGGTGATGAGTGCATACTTGAGATAATTGTTGAAAAATCCGGTTTTCTTTAAATAATTTCAATTGTGTTCCTTTTTCCTATTTTAGGCTACTTGCAAATTTAATCCTTCTGTTAGCTTAGAAAAAAACATGTTTAATTGACTTAATTGCTTATTTTCTTAACCTGCCTTAATTGTATTATGTGAAGCATGTTAGATTAGAATTACCTGTTTTACTTGGTATGAAATTGAGCTTAGTTGAGTATTCTTTGTGTTGTTGCTGTGTGTTTTACTTTGGTAATACGGAATGGCATCCCGGGAGATCCCCTGTACGAGTTTATGACTTGAACGGAGGTGCGGGATACCCATAGATCCCTAGCACATATATTGAGGGTACCAAGAGATCCCTAGCATATATTGAGGATACCAAGAGATCCCTAGCACACATTGAGGATACCAAGAGATCCCTAATATATATATTGAGGATACTAAGAGATCCCTGCTTATTATCCTTGTTCGGAGTGGTACTTCCTTGTGGTTTTCTTTATCTCTGTTCCAGTTATTGTGTTCCTTATTATCTGGTATTAAATTCTTACTGTCAATTTTCAATTGTACTGCTTATCCTGTTCTGTCATCTCTTATATTTATTTAATCTCAGTAGGGCCCTGACCTTCCTCATCACCCTTGAGGCGAGGCGACTGCTCCAGAGACTTCGAGGTATATCTGACACGTCCGCAAACTAAGGAGTCCCTTTCCATTCTATCTTGTACTGATAGCCCTTCTATCTTTTCTGTTGATGTAGACATTCTGGAGTTACAACATTTTTGTTATATTCGTAGCTTATGAGAGTTGATATTGTGTATGCCGAGTGGCACTTTCAAATGTTGTTTTATTACACTATTTCTATTTTAAATTGTTTTTTTTTCTTCCGGAAATTTGGTTTATCTTCTGCATTTTAGGTTTACCTAGCCGTAGAGACTAAGTGCCGTCACGATGGTTCACGGAGAGCGAACTGGGATCGTGGCAAGTTGGTATTAGAGCTCTAGGTTCATAGGAGTCATAAATCACAAGCCGGTTTATTAGAGTCTCGCTGATAGGTATGGAGACGTTTGCACTTATCTACGAGAGGCTATGTAACTGTTAGGAAAATTTCACTTTATTTGATTTCCTTGTCGTGCGATATTTTTGACATCACAATTCTAAACTTCTGTCTTCTATTCTTACACAGATGGTGAGGACACACGCTACCCGAGATGATCAGGCACCCGCGCCCCCTGCAACAGCCGTTAGAGGCTGGGGTCGGGGTAGAGGCCAAGGACGCGCACGTGGTGCAGCCAGAGCACCTACGCAAGCTACTACCGAGGTACCACCAGCAGTTCCAGCTGGAGTTCAGGCACCTAATACGCCTACTGCTACTACTACTCCAGCACTTTAGGAGATTCTGGCATAGTTCTTGAGCATGTACACCACTTTGGCTCAGGTAGGGTTGTCTCCCCTTGCTGCAGCTACATCTCAGGTCGGGGGAGGAGCACAGACTCCCACCACCCGCACTCCTAAGCAACGAGTGCATGTTGAGCAGGTCCCTGAGATCATTCCTGTACTGCCTCTAGTCCAAGATCAGCTCGAGGACAGGGCAGCGAATTCCGAGGATGAGTAGATGAGGCTTGAGAGGTTCAAGAAGTACACGCCTCATGTATTCAGTGGTCTAGCATCGGATGATGCTCTGGGATTTCTTGATGAGTGTCATTGTATTCTCCATACCATGGGTATATCAGGATCGAGCGGGGTTTCCTTCATTACTTTCCAGCTTCGAGGAGCCGTCTTTGAGTGGTGGCGCACCTATGAGTTAGACAGTCCGTATTAGGCTGCTTCACTAACTTGGGCTCAGTTTTTAGATCTGTCCAGAGGGAGTATGTTCCTCAAAGCCTTAGGAATGCATTGCGTGCAGAGTTTAAGCATTTGTGCCAGAGTGCTATTACTGTCTCAGAGTATGCTGTCTGTTACACTAGTTTGGCTAGACATGCACCAGCCTTGGTTTTTACTGTTCGTGAGAGGGTTCACCAGTTTATTGAGGGCCTTATTCCCAGCATCAGGTTTATCATGGCAAGTTGGAGATGTATATTTCTTATTAGCAGGTGGTGAGCATTGCTAGGAGGATTGAGGGTATGCATGCTAGGGAGGCCAAGAGGTCTCGAGAGTCGGGCCATTATTTCGGTGCCCGTGCCACAGCTGCAGGTCATCATGGTAGGGGTTATATGAGTCGCCCTCTTCATTCAGCTCTTCCAGCAGCCAATGGTATTCCAGCTCCTCCTAGACCTCATGAGCCTTATTATGCACCTCTGATATCTAGCACGCCTCCTACGCGGAGTGCTTTTAGAGGTCAGACCAGCAGACCTGGCCTGAACCAGTCACAACCACCACGTCCTCCTAGAGCTTGTTTTGAGTATGGTGACACACGCCATGTGGTGAGGGATTGCCCTACACTTAGGAGGAGTGCGCCTCTATAGACGTCTCAGCCACAACATGCCCCGTAGAGTTCTCAGGCTATGGTTACAGCTCGAGTTGCTACCCCACCTGCTCAACCAGCTAAAGATGGAGGTCAGAAAGGTAGAGGTCACCCTAGAGGGGGAGTCCAGGCCATATACTATGCCTTTTATGCCCGTACCGAGGTTGTTGCCTCTGATTTTGTCATCACAAGTATTATACTGGTTTGTCACAGAGATGCATCGGTTCTATTCGATCCAGGCTCCACTTACTCTTATGTGTCTTCTTATTTTGCTCTGCATTTGGGTGTACCTTGGGATTCTTTGAGTTCCCCTTTTTATGTTTCTACTCCTATGAGAGATTCTCTTATTATGGACCACATTTATCGGTCATGTTTGGTTGCTCTTAGTGGTTTTGAGACCAGATTCGATTTATTGTTGCTCAGCATGATAGATTTTGATATTATCTTTGGCATGGACTGGTTGTCGCCCCATTATGCTATTCTTGATTGTCACGCCAAAACCCTGACACTGGCTATGCCAAGTGCACCGCGTATTGAGTGGAGGGGTACTTTAGATCACACTCCTAGTAGAGTTATTTCTTTTCTTAAAGCTCAAGGTATGGCTGAGAAGGGATATGACGCATATTTAGATTATGTGAGGGATGCCAGTATTGATACCCCTTCAATTGATTCAGTCCTAGTAGTACGGGATTTTCCCGATATGTTTCCAACTGATCTTTCGGGCATGCCACCTGATAGAGATATTGATTTTGGCAATGATCTGTTGCAAGGTAGTCAGCCTATTTCTATTCCTCCGTATCGTATGGCCCCTCCTGAGTTGAAAGGGTTGAAGGATCAGTTATAGGAATTGCTTGATAAGGGTTTTATTCGGCCTAGTGTATCACCTTGGGGTGCTCCTATCTTGTTTGTGAAGAAAAAGGATGGTTCTATGCGTATGTGTATTGATTATCGCCAGTTGAACAAGTTATAATGAAGAACCGTTATCTTTTGCCTCGTATTAATGATCTTTTTGACCAGCTTCAGGGTGCACGGGTGTTTTCTAAGATTGACTTGCGCTCAGGTTACCATTAGCTGAAGATTCGAGAGCCAGATATCCCGAAGAATGCTTTCAGGACTCGGTATGGTCATTACGAGTTCCTTGTTATGTCATTTGGGTTGATCAATGCCCCAGCAGCCTTTATGCATTTGATCCACAGTGTGTTCCGGCCATATCTTGACTCGTTCATTGTCTTTATTGATGATATTCTGGTGTACTCCCAAAGTCGGGAGGATCATGAGCAGCAACTGAGGATTGTGCTTCAGACCCTGAGAGAGAAGAAGTTATATGCTAAGTTCTCGAAATGTGAGTTTTGGTTGGATTTCGTGGCATTCTTAGGCCACATGGTATCAATTGAGGGTATTTAGGTGGATTTGAAGAAAGTAGAGGCCGTGCAGAGTTGGCCCAGACCTTCCTCGGCTACAGAGATCCGCAGTTTCCTTGGCTTGGCGGGATACTACCGTCGTTTTGTGGAGGGGTTTTCATCGATTGCAACCCCTATGACCAGGTTGACCCAGAAGGATGCTCCGTTCTAGTGAACGGAGGATTGTGAGGTGAGCTTTTAGAAGCTCAAGACAGCTTTAACTACAACCCCAATTTTGATACTACCTATAGGTTTGGGGTCTTATACGGTCTATTGTGATGCTTCAAGGATTGGCCTCGGAGTGGTGTTGCTGCATGACGGTAGGGTGATTGCCTACGCATCCAGACAATTGAAGGTACATGAGAAAAATTACCTTGTCCATGACCTTGAGTTAGTTGCCATTGTTCACGCCCTAAAGATCTGGCGTCATTATTTGTACGAGGTTCCCTGTGAGATTTATACTGATCATAGGAGCTTGCAGCACTTGTTCAAGCAAAATGATCTAAATTTGTGCCAGAGGAGGTGGTTAGAGTTGCTGAAGAACTATTATATCACTATTTTGTATCACCCGGGCAAGGCCAATGTGGTGGTCTATACCTTGAGTTGTCGGGAAGAGAGTTTGGGGAGTTTGGCTTATTTACCCTCATTGGAGAGGCCTATGGCGATGGATGTTCAGGCCTTAGCCAGCCAGTTTGTGAGATTGGATCTTTTGGAGCCCAGTCGGGTTCTAGCTTGCGTGATTTCTCGGTCTTCCTTATTTGATCATATCAGGGAGCGTTAGTATGATGACCCTCATTTTCTTGTCCTCAAGGACAAGGTTCAACATGGTGATGCCAGAGATGTGACTATTAGTGATGATGGGGTATTAAGGATGCAGGGTAGGATTTGTGTACCCAATGTTGATGGGCTTCAGGAGTTGATTCTGGAGGAAGCCCATAGTTCATGACATTCCATTCATCCGGGTGCTGCGAAAATGTATCAGGATTTGAGACAACACTATTGGTGGAGGCGGATGAAGAAAGATATAGTTGGAATTGTAGCTCGGTGCCTCAACTGTTAGCAGGAGAAGTATGAGAACAAGAGGCCGGGTGGTTTGCTTCAGCAAATAGAGATTCCGGAGTGAAAGTGGTAGCGGATCACCATGGACTTTGTAGTTGGGCTCCCACAGACTTTGAGAATGTTCGATGCTATTTGGGTGATTGTAGATCGGCTGACCAAGTTCGCTCACTTCATTCCTGTGTGTACTACTTATTCTTTGGAGCGGTTGGCAGAGATTTATATCCGAGAGATTGTTCGTCTGCATGGTATTCCAGTTTCTATCATTTCAGATAGAGGTACTCAGTTCACATCACGATTCTGAAGGGCCGTTCAGCATGAGTTGGGTACTCGGGTGGAGTTGAGTACAACATTTCACAATCAGACGGGCATGCAGTATGAGCACACTATTCAGATTCATGAGGATATGCTCCATGCATGTGTGATTGAGTTTGGAGGGTCTTGGGATCAGTTCTTATCATTGGCAGAGTTTGCCTACAACAACAACTATCAGTCCAGTATTCAGATGGCACCGTACGAGGCTTTATATGGTAGATAGTGCAGATCTCCGGTAGGTTGGTTTGAGCTGGGTGAGGCTAGATTATTGGGCACAGACTTAGTTTAGGATGCTTTGGAGAAGGTTAAGGTGATTAAGGATAGACTCCGTACAGCCTAGTCCAGACAGAAGAGTTACACAGACCGGAAGGTTCGTGATATTTCCTATATGGTTGGAGAGTGGGTTTTGCTTCGGGTTTCACCTCTAAAGGGCGTTATGAGATTTGGGAAGAAGAGAAAGTTGAGTCCGAGGTTTATTGGCACTTTTGAGATATTGAGGCGTGTTGGGAGGTTGCTTATGAGCTTGCCTTACCTCCCACCTTGACAGGGGTTTATCCGGTATTTCATATTTCGATGCTCCGGAGGTATCACGGTGATCCATCACATGTGTTGGATTTTAGTTCAGTCCAGTTGGACAAGGATCTATCTTATGTTTAGGAGCCAGTGGCAATATTTGATAGGCAGGCTAGAAAGCTGAGGTAAAATAACATTGCATTAGTAAAGGTTCAGTGGCGGGGTCAGCCAATCGAGGAGGCGACCTGGGAGACCGAGCAGGATATGCACAGCCGTTACCCTCATCTTTTTACTACTTCAGGTATGTCTCTATGCTCGTTCGAGGACGAACAAATGTTTAAGTGTAAGAGGATGTGACGACCCGGCTGGTCGTCTTGAGAATTAACGCCCTGATCCCCGATTATCTGCTTTCCCCCGTGTTTATTTCTGCTATTTTGATTTGCCGGGATGTTCGGTTTTGAGTTTCGGAGAGTTTTGGGACACTTAGTCCCTAAATGAAAGCTTAAGTGTTGGAAGGTTGATCGTAGTCGGAACAGTCTAAAGACGGCATCAGAATAGAATTCCAATGGTTCCGTTAGCTCCGTTGGGTGATTTCGGATTTAGGAACGTGTACAAATTGTGTTTTGAAGGTCCCTAGCTAATTTAGGCTTGAAATACCGAAAGTTGAATTTTGAAGTTTCCGGTTCGATAGTGAGATTTTGATCTGAGGGTCGGAATGGAATTCTGGAAGGTGGAGAAGCTTCGTAGTGTTTAATGTAATGTGTGTGCAAAATTTTAGGTCATTCGGACGAAGTTTGATAGACTTTTTGATCGAAAGCATATTTTTAGTGTTTTGTAAATCTTAGGTTTGAATCCGTGGTTGATTCATCGTTTCGATTTGTTTTAGGTGTTTTACGGATTGGTATAAGTTTGGACAGTGGTATTTGTAACGACTCGACTGCTCGTTTTGAGCAATTGTGCCCGATTCAGTAGTTTGAGGTCTCAAGTAGCTTCACATTATGTATATAGACTTGTGTGTATGTTTGGATTCAGTCTGCGGATGAATCAAAGTTGAACTGGAAGAAAGAACCTAGTTTTGGAGGTTTAAATAGTGAAAATTTGACCAGAATCGGACTTTTGAGTAAACGGCCCCGGGATGGGTCATGGGTGATCTCAATAGCTTCGTATGGTGATTCTGGACTTAGGCGCGTGTCCAGATTTGGGTTTGGAGGTTCGTAGGGTAATTTGAGGTGTTTCGGCGAAAGTTGGAAAAGTTGAAGTTTGAAAAATAAAAAGGTTTGACCCATAGTTGACTTTTGTGATATTGGGGTTGAAATGCGATTCCGATAGTTGGAACAGCTCCGTTATGTCATTTTGGACTTGTCTGAAAAATTTGGCATCATTCCGGGATGAATTGATAGGTTTTGGCACGAGTTTTGGAAGTTAGAAGGTTTGAATGTTCCTAAGTTCGATTCTTGGTGTGATTTGATGTTTCAGCGTTGTTTAATGTGATTTGAGACCTCGAGCGAGTCAGTGTTAGGTTATATGACTTATTTGTGTGTTTGGACGGGGTCCCGAGGGCCTCGGGTGGGCTACGGGTAAATTTCCCTTGTTTTTGAACTACTATTTTCTCTTCTGATATCCTCTTTCGCGATCGCGAACATCCTTTCTCGTTCGCAAAGCTTTGTTGCTGACCACCTGGAAAATCTTCATCGCGTTTGTGTAACACTCCTCACATTCACGAAGCTCTGCTTTATCCCTCATTGCGTTCTCATCCCCCTCACGCGTTCGTGTAGCTATGCAATTCCACTCTTCGCGTTCGCGTACTAGTTCATACGTTCATGAAGAGTAATCTCTGGGCGATAATATTTTCCTTCTTCGCGGTCGCGTGCGTGCTATCGCGTTCGCGAAGAACAACTAGGATGCCTTCATTTTTCTTCTTCGCGAACGCGATACCTCCTCCGCGTTCGCAATGCTTTAAGCCTTAGACAGAATAAATAGTACTCTATTCCGAGGGGTTGCCATTTTTACCATTTTTGAAGTTCTAGAGCTTGGTTTTGGGCGATTCTTTGTGTGTTTTTCAAGCAAAACGATTGGGTAAGTGTTCTTCACCTATAATTAATTATATTTGATGAATTTGCCTTTATTTTTATTATTTAATTTGTGATTTGGATTGAATAAAATGTTGGTTTTTGAAGAAAATTCCTAAAATAAAAAATCGTGATTGCCACATAATTTTTTTGTCAATCTCTAGCTACGAGTGGGAATTGAGAGAGAGAGGACTGCTGTGAATAGTACCGCCGCCACTATTCACGTCTCATAACTCCGGCGTCTGGCAAGGTAACACCACAACATTAGTCTCAAAAGAACCCCCTTCTCTTTGCGAACAATCCCCAGTTGGTTTCACTATTAAATAATCAACCAACTGCTACAAATCTGAATTTTTTCGTGAAAGTTACTGTAGAAGCGTCCCAGATTTGTTTTTCTGCTTCATCTTCATCAATGATGTCGTGTTGAGGCAGCCATGAATGTAGTATCCTCTCCCCAGCCTTTGGCTGTGGGAGAGATGATCCAAAACATCAACGAAATAGCTCCTAATTACAATCCAAAACCTTCTTATGCTTCGAAACTTCAAACCAAGCAAGCTGCCACAACTTCGCACAAGATAAACCTACTGCCTGTCACGTTTGAACATGGGGAACCAACTGTGGAATTCACCATGGATGAGTTTAAAGAGTTTACAATAGAAGAAGGACTGCATCAAGCAGTTGTGCTGAAGTTTTCATACGGAAAACCAGATCTTCAAGATTTTTGTAAAATCTTTTCGTCGCAATTCGATGTTCAAGGTCGCTGTAATATTGGGCTTCTGGGATATCGTCATCTCTTGATTAGATTTGACCTCCACAACGATTATGTTCATTTCTTATCTAAATCAACTGGATATGTCAAGGCAAAAGGTGATGAATTCTTTTTTCGAACTTTTCCATGGACGTTAGGATTCAATCTGAAAGAGGAAACATCCATGGCTGTTGTGTGGATCTCGTTTCCAGGTTTGCGGCCTAATCTTTGCGAAGAGGTCGCTATTGTCCATTGCCTCAGTTGTGGGTAAATCGCTTGTTGTTGACAAGGAAACACAAGATAGAACACGACTTAGTGCAGTGAGGGTGAAGGTTATACTTGATCTTTTGGATAAACACCCTAAAAAGATTAAGCTACTGATAGTGGACATAATTTCAGATAAAAGTATCGCATATTACCAGGAGGTGGTGTATGATAATCTTCCTACATACTGCACCTTTTGCAAGCATCGAGGACATGGTGAAAATGTTTGTCGAGTGAGGAACGAAAAAGAAGGAAAGGAGGTAAGGGCAGAGGAAGTGACATCTGGAAGTAATATGCCTGTTGTCGAGGTGAGCACTTTTGATAAGTTACAAGGTGATGCTAGGGACTACCTGAATGCAAAAAGAATGAATCAAAGAGCAATGGAAATAGCAGGCTATAAGCTGGGTGATGAAGCAGCAAACCAAAAAAATTTGGTCGAGCAGCAAGTTTTGCAAAATGAAGGAGTTCTGGTGGCTACTATAGGACAAAAGGAACCTGGCGATCGACCAGATGTGCAAGTTTTTAATGTAAATACTGATAATCAAGGGATATAAGTCGGTGATGTAGCAGGTCTGTTGAAACTAATGTCAGGACAAGTTACAGGAGATGCTATAAAATCAACTAGTAGATGTGCAAATATGATGGCTACTGTTGCATTAAAACAAACTAGGGATCGAGCTGTTGCATCTGTGGACCCAACGGAGAAATCAACTGGAATGGAGCAGGATGCACCTAGGCTTGTGTATCCTACAGCTCGATCCAAAACTAATATAAAGAGATTGCCAAATTATGAATTGTTGAATGAGGAGGACATAGATGAACTAAAGTTTAGTAGTTCAGGATCAGTCCCTAAAGGAGCTAGGAATTGTTATAATGCCTAAGAGCAGGCAGCAGGTGCATGAGATGCTAAGTTGCTTGATTCTAATGAACCAACTGTTGCATCAAATGCTGCAAACTTAATGGAAACTGTAGATCGACTTAATGGGACTGTGCAATCTAGTTACAAGGTAGGTGGTGATCGAGGCCGAAATGGAGATCGAGATGTTGCACCTGTTATTCCAGTGGTGAAATCACCGTTAGCAGGTGTTTTGAAGGATGTGCTTAATATTGTATCAGGAGAAAAGCCAGCAGAATATGTTGGGACTATTGATGGGGTTAAGGAACAGCAGATCGCGAGGAAAGCAACAACTCCAATAGCTACTTCTGGAGATGCTAAACATAATGTTGCACTAGTTGGTAAAGCTGAAAAACAAGCAGCTCTTACAGCTACTAGCAGTGTTTCTAACACAAACACCTTCGAGCTTCTTGCATCAGATGAAGATGGTGAACCTGATACAAATTTTCAAAATAAGGATATGATGTCCAAGCAAATAGTCACAAAAGCCAGCACTAGAAAAAATGCACAGCACAATGAGAATTTTTTCAACGGCAGCTTGGGGACGAACATCAAGGCAAATTTAACGGGGATGGCAATCAAATCTAAACTATGGACAGAACAACGAGAGTATATGATGAGGAACTCTATGGTGATGCGTACTTTGGGAATTCGAGTGAAGAGGATGACCAAGAGAGTGAAGACAAAGAGGTGCTATCAGTAGGCTCACCATCGTTTCCTCAATTTGGCAATTCCATGAAGGCAAATTCCAGCAGCAAACTCAATGCAAAAGCACATGTATTTGTGCCAAAAAGTGCAAACCAAAAAAAGGTAGCTAGCACAGCAGGTACCTCTCTGATGCAAAATGCAGCAACAATTACGCCTGGGCGGCTGCAGAATGTGGTGGAACAAAATGCAGCAACATCACTCTTCGAACAGCAGCATCAACATTTGAATACAACATCTGACCAGCAATTGAAGGCAAGCATTCATGGAGCAAAGACGATTGGGCAGCAGCAATTTGCAAACAACTATGGAGTAATTTCGATTGGGAAACGCTAGATTTTAACAACCACCTCAAATGCTATTGGTGGGGCAGAATCAGCACCAAAACTAGAAGCTGGGCAGCAACAAATGGTCACAAACACTACAGTTTTCTCAGCAGAAGAGAGAAGACTCTTGGATGCAATGGTAAGTGCAAATCCTGTGAATTCTATATATAATAATGCTGGCAGCACTGGGAGTGCAAGTACAAGCAGGAACAAATTGCAAACTGTAGAACAACCACGACACAAGGCAACTTTGGTTAATCCACAGGAGGGAAACACTATGGTGCCACAAGGTTTTGATCAAGACATACCAAAATCGGTGATTGTAGGCAGAGATACATATGAAGAAGGTGAGGAAGATGATATTCTAAATCAATGACGGGCAGAGGCAGCAAGAAAAGGGGATTTATCACCAATGCATAGTGGAAAAAGTAAGAAGTCTCGTACAAGGGATAAAAGTTGGGACGACAAGGTGAATGAAGATGCAAACGTAAGGCGACTTCCAACGAGAGTTGCCAAACAAATAAAGGCCATCCAAAATACATCTACAAAGTCACACCGTTCAAAAAAATAATGATGAATCTCGAACACATTTTGAATAGGGTTGATGAACAAGACAAAGAGGTACAACTTGAGGAAGTTACAGGACTGGACAAGAAGGGACAAGATTTTAATTACTACTATGTTATATTTTATCATTTTATTAGTATAATCATTTGTAATATCATCATAGAGTATGTTATAAACTCTGTGATGATCATAGAATATTTGGTACTTTCAACTTCTTATTTTTTACATGCATGCTAGTAGGTGAGGCTTCTTACGCCTCAATAGGATTAGTAAGGTAAGGTTTAGCCAGGTTTGTGTTGCCTTGGTCCTATGCCTTTGGAAAAATATCCATACGGCTATCTGATTATATGCCCTCGTGAGACTGTGCCGACACCTACACTATGAATCCTCTACATGAGGCTGCCATCATAAGGCAATGTGAGGCGCAGAGGAGTGATTATATAGCCAAGACATATGGGTAATAATATCGGTGCTATTGTCCCCCTTATTTATACTTTTCCTAATTGTTGTATTTGTACTTTCTTGTATTAATAAAAAAAACTAGCCCTAGGCGCTTGCCTAGCGGATTGCCAAAAAAAAATAATAAAGAGCAAAAAAAATGTTATCAAAATTTAATAAATTTTGTAAGGATGAACTCATATTGAAATAGGTATTCGGATTTTGTGAATTTGGCGGGTTCCGAGGCGCGGACCTGGGGGTCAACTTTTGGACCAATTTTTGGATTTTGTTAAAGATTGAGACTTTATGACCCGAATAGTTTCTTATGTGTTTTATTTGTGCTTTGAACTTAATTTGGTTAGATTTTAGCCGTCCGGAGGTCCCTTTCACCCGAGAAGTGCATTTTAGAGTATCGGTATATTGTCTTTGAGGTAAGTATCTTGCCTAATCTTGTGTAGGGGACTTCCCTATAGGATTGAGTCTTCTTTACTAATTGTAGTCCGTGCATGCAAGGTGACAAATGTGTGCTTGGACTTATCTGTGGGAAATATGGGTTCTTAGGTCCTTATATTCAATATGTGGAGAGTATTCCGTTATGACTGCGTTTAATAATTGCTTAAATTGTCTCTATATGGTCCATATGATGTTCTTAGCTTTTCTCTAATTCCTACGTGTTGCATTGACCCTTAATTGCCTTAATTGAAGTGATTGCCTTCCTTATTGTTTTGATACTCTTGATTATAAGTTCCTCTATGACTTCGTGCAAATAGGTTACATGTCCAATTGTTGCGGTTACCGGTGTAGTTATCACGTGCTTATTATGTCTTGTTGTTTCGTTGAGGTTTCATTGTGATGTTAATTGTCGGTACAAGTTTGGTTATAGCTGATTCCCTTGCCGAGACATATTTAATCATTACTGTTGGTTCCCTTGCCGGGATATTGTTGTTTTCTTATTATTCCCTTGCTGGGATTCTTTCGTGATTGGTGTTGATTTTTATATTGGGATCGGGTTGCACGCCGCAATAATATTATATGATTTGGATTGGGTTGCACGCCGCAACAATATTATATAATTTGGATCTGGTGGCACGCTGTAATAGTACTATATGATTGGGATCGGGTTACATGCCGCAACAAGAAAGAATAAAAGTGAATATTGACTCTTATGGTGAGAATGACAGTAAAAGCACGAAGGGTGGTGCCGTGCACTTTCTGCTGCTGTGTTTATTTGTTGTTATCAATTCAAGTATTTAAAC
Organism: Nicotiana tabacum; assembly: GCF_000715075.1. NCBI lineage: Eukaryota > Viridiplantae > Streptophyta > Magnoliopsida > Solanales > Solanaceae > Nicotiana > Nicotiana tabacum. The sequence goes on from NC_134085.1 coordinate 60,364,528, forward strand.
TGTTTAAATTCCTTTATTGCTTTGATCCTTTGTGTTAGAACCTACAATATTTTCAATACCTCACCGTATATATATATATATATATATATACTCCAATACTTTAAAACTTCAATAATTGTTACAGCCGTAATTCAATTAGTTTCTCAATTATAGCCCCTTAAACTGTCTAAGTTTGTATTTTACTTAAAAAGGAATTTCTACTAAGTTTTAAGTTATTAAGTATCATGTTAAAGATAATAATTCATTAAATGTTATATCTTTAAATTAAAAGGGGTACTTTCTTTACTCAAATGATTTCAAAAGAAACAATTTCGTCTTTTCTCGCTGGCTTTCCCCAGTTAGTTCAAAAATTGTAATTTCACTTATATTAGATAAATGGGACTTCTTGGACATATTGAGTGTATTGGAAGGACATTATGTATTGTATAGCATGTGGATTCTGTCGTTAAAAGTGAGATGGAAAATATGGGGCACAAGGTGCCATGTGCGCGGAAGGTTCGGAAGTTAAGATTATGATATGAGAAACCGAGGATTGAGATGGTCGGGATTGTGTATTAAATATGATGTGAATGATTGAGTGGGCATTTCTGTCCTTAATTGAATAGATTCTTACTTGTCTCTGTTCCTGTTATGTCAGTGTTGATTTATTTGGTTCTCAAATTTACTTGGTTATCGTTTGTTCCTACCTGTGTTCTCCCTTTATGTTTCTTACTGCTGGTATTTTGATTTCTTTCCACTATTGATATTGCCTCGTTATCTTTATCTCAATGTTTTATTATCATATCTTGTTCATTTGTTTGACCAGTAGGTGTCTTGACTGTTCCTCGTCACTACCCTACTGAGGTTAGTCTTGATACTTACTGGGCACCGTCGTGGTGTGCTCATACTACACTTCTATACATTTTTTATGTACAGATATAGGTATTGATCGATAGTAGCTGTGCAAGTCATCGCGGTGGAGACTCACGGTAACCTGTTGCTGCATTTGCAGGCCTCAAAGTCACCTTCGTTTGTATTTATGTTCCATTGATTCCTTCTCATTCTAGAACAGTATTGTATTTATTTTGTATAATTACTTTTAGAAAGGCTTATAACTTGTACGACCGGTTTTGGGAATTGTGATTTATTTAGAGTTATTTAATTTGAAGTTAGTAAATATTAATGTTATTTCTGTAAATGTTAAGCTTACCTAGTTTAGAGACTAGGTTCCATCACGACTCCTTCGGAGGGATTTTGGGTCGTGACAAGTTGGTATCAGAGCTCTAGGTTCATGGGTGCTACGAGTCATAAGCAGATTTAGTAGAGTCTTGCGGATCGGTACGGAGATATTTGTACTTATCTTCGAGAGTCTACGGAACTGTTAGGAAATTCCACTTCTTTCATTCCCTATCATGCGATATTGATTCAGCTCGAAGTATATGACTTATGACCCTCTACATCCACTCGTGTACACTATTACGCTCTTAGCGTTCGCTATGCGCCAATGGTTTGTGATGCTACAGATAGGCTACAAATGAGTCAGGGATGCTCAGGCATTGCCTCAGTGTGTTGTCCATACTGAAGATACAGAGGCACTGAGAGACTATTCAGTTGTTTGTATGGAGGCACAACAGTTTTCGACCTGATTAATGAGTGTGAGCTTGGGAAGGTTTAATTGGTCGACTAGTCATCGCGATTGTGGCAAGGCCACGAAGTGGGTGTTGATTGGGAATAGTTGGTGGTATTGGAGTACCTTGTAATTTGTGATGTACGAGCTTTGAAGGTTAGTTTTGCGGATCATCAGACTTTGTTTTTTATGGCTTTGCACTAAGTGGAGGAGTCTAATAGAGGCATTCCGATTGTAGAGTCAGATTTGTATCAATCTTAGCCTGAGGTATGTGTATATGTGGTATTGGTAGATTCTCTGATTTGGGGTATGACCGGGATCTGAGATCTTGTACGGGATGATGTTGGGGCTTATAGTATTTCTACGTCAATAATTGATCTACATATCAGCATCAAGGGGAGTTAGAGGAATAACTTCAGATTCATAGGAGGTCTATTCAGCGTGGGTATCGTGGTTGCGGCAGAACAGGGTGCTTCAGAGGTAATGCGGCGATTTGTGAGTTTCTTGCTATGTGGTTCATGCTAGAGTCACCTATATGTGGGGCTTTGATGGGAGTTATTGTATATCGATTGTCTGACGAAATGAGTCAGTTTAGTAGTGCTGGGTCAGCATAGCCACGGAAGTAAATGGCCCTTTTGAATGGGAATTCTCTACTGGCATTTGTGGCAGCACTCTTGGATTGGGTGGTTTGTGTGACTTGGTTGAGTTGGTGAGGTGCAGTCCTAATGGTTTGGTGGCGTGCGGGAGGATCTCGGAGGGTTCTCGATGGTTTGACTACTGCTTGAGTTGGGTGTCTACTATGGGCATAAGGAATATGTGGTACATTGCGGTTTCTCCCGATTTGGTATCTGAAATTAATAGAGCGTTGGTATGGCTGGCTATCATATGTGAAGAGTGTGCATTTTTAGAAAGGACCTTGAGCTTTGGTTTGCAGTGCGTGGCCGGTAGCAGGGTGATTACTAGGTTTTGAGGCTTTCGAGGTTCATATTTTGTTACACGGTCAGAAACTCTATATGACTGCTTCAACAAAATGATAGGGTGTAAGTGATATATTAGCCATTTGATTTCATAGTGGAGTTAGAGTATGGAAATTTTGGTATTCTTGAGGTTTTGGGGCTAGATGCCCTCATATGTGAATTATTTCCTGCTTGTAGATTGTGGAGAAATGTTAAGGGTGAGATAGTTAATAGCATGCATGATTGACAGGTCGTTGTGGATTTTTGGAAAGGATATTTACCTATTTGGAGGTAATTAGGATTTAGTTGTTGGCTATTTGGGGGATCAATGAGAATATGTATGCCGTGTCAGAGCAAATTTGTGTGCCTCTGTGAGATTGTCATTTTGGTTATGTGATCAGGTAGGAGGGATATTATATGTGCCCCTAGCCTATGATATGTGCTACTCTTATATGTTGTGTTAGGTGGTGAGGTTGTATGATTATTTCCCCCGCAGGTAGTAATTCTGTTCAGGCCTTATGGTGATGCGGGCAGGATAGCCCTCTTGATGTTGATTTGCTTATTGCACTTTAGTCATGCTTGCTTCTTTCATGTTTTAGCACTTTCATTTATTTTCCCACATTTCTATTTGTGCACCCTGTGGTACTTGATATCAGTATTTATATGTTCAGTGAGCTCGAGCATTTTGGCTTGATGAGTATATGGGAGCGGGCTGCATGCCACAACGGATGTTATGTGGGATACCATTTCCTTGTGTTTATTTGGTGTTGTGTTTTCCCTCTGTGGGACGATTTGATGAAAAACTACACTTTTGTTATTATAGGTGTTGGACTCATTAGATAATTTTTATACTCTGATTTTCCTTACTTGTGCTGCATAATTGAGTTATTGTTGGTTTGGTGAACGAATTGTATAACGTGAGAATCTCTGTGGTTCCGTGATGAGTTGCTAGTTGTGTTGCTTGTATTGGCTGAGATGAGGTTCTTAGACCTGAAATTAGTATTATGGTATCGGGGTGAGGAATGTTTGGAAATATGAGGGTGTTTCTGCTAAGATTTGGGTGATGATCTTGGTGGGCGAGAGAGATTCTTGACTTGTTGTTTCATAGGAAGCTATGAGTTTCTGCATGTTTCTTTATCATGAGTAGTGATGTGGAGGTCTGGAACCGGGTTGTATTTAATGTAAAGTATATTGACGGCATCCAGGATGTTATTTGAGCAACTATGGTGGTAAGATGTTATTGCTTCGGGCATTTGAGTTGTGTGGAGCAGCGTGTGATTGTATTCTGGATTGGAATTTGGCTTGACTCAGCTTGTTAAGGCTCATGCAATGTGATGACGTGGAATTCAGATCTGATGATGAATTTCAGATGTCGAGGTTTGGGTTCTGTTCTAAGGTTATAGGGTTGAGGAGGAGATGAGATCTTCAGTTAAGTTGCATTGTCAGTTCTTCTTAGGTTGGGTGATGGGGAATCACCCCAGGTGTATGTATGGTGAGCTCATGTAGTAGTTCGATGTCTTTAGAACGACTCCGGGCACGTTCGAAGATGAATGCATGTTTAAGTGGAGGAGGATGTAATGACCTGACTGGTCATTTTGAGCAATTGAGCCCGATTCGGTAGTTTGAGGTCTCGAGCAGCTTCACATTATGTATATTGACTTGTGTATATGGTTGGATTCAGTCTCCGGATGAATCAGAGTTGAACTGGAAGAAGGAACCTAGTTTTGGAAGTTTAAACTGTGAAAATTTGACCGGAATTGGACTTTTGAGTAAACGGACCCGAGATGGGTCGTGGGTAATCTCAACAGCTTTGTATGGTGATTTTGTACTTAGGCGCGCGTCTGGATTCGGATTTGGAGGTCTGTAGGGTAATTTGAGGTGTTTCTGCGAAAGTTGGAAAAGTTGAAGTTTGGAAAATGAAAAAGTTTGACTCATAGTTGACTTTTGTGATATAAGGGTCGGAATGTGATTCCGGGAGTTGGAAAAGCTCCGTTATGTCATTTTGGACTTGTCTGCAAAATTTGGCGTCATTTCAGGTTGAATTGATAGGTATTGGCACGAGTTTTGGAATTTAGAAGGTTTGAAAGTTCCTAAGTTCGATTCTTGGTGTGTATCGATATGTTGGCATTGTTTGGTGTGATTTGAGACCTCGAGAGAGTCTGTGTTAGGTTATATGAATTATTTGGGTGCTTGGATGGGGTTGCGGGGGCCTCAGGTGTGTTCCGGGTGAGCTACGGGTCATTTTCCCTTGTTTTTGAATTGCTGTTTTCTGCTTCTGATATCCTCTTTCGCAATCGCGAACAACCTTTCGTGTTCGCAAAGCTTTGCTGATGACCACCTGGAAATTCTTCATCGCGTTCGCGTAATACTCCTCGCATTCGCGAAGCTCTGCTATATCCCTCATCGCGTTCGCATCTCCTTCACGCATTCCCGTAGCTATGCAATTCCACTCTTCGCGTTCGCGAAGAGCAATCTCTGGGCCATAATATTTTCCTTCTTCGCGTTCACGAAGCACAACTGGGAAGCCTTCATTTTTCTTCATCGCGAACGCGATACCTCCTCCGCATTCGCGATGCTTTAAGACCTGGGCAAAATAAATAGTACTTTATTCAGAGGGTTTGCCATTTTCACCATTTTTGGAGTTCTAGAGCTCGGGTTTGGGCGATTCTTTGTGGGTTTTTCCAGCAAATCGATTGGGTAAGTGTTCTTCACCTAGAATTTATTGTATTCCATGAATTTGTCTTTATTTTTATCATTTAATTTGCGATTTGAGTTGAGTAAAATGTTGGTTTTTGAACAAAATTCCTAAAATGAAAAATCGTGATTTGAGGGGCCAAATGGTATCGCAACTTAATAAATTTTGTATGGATGAACTCATTTTGGAATGGGTATTCGGATTTTGTGAATTTGGTAGGTTCCGAGGCGCGGACCTGGGGGTCAACTTTTGGACCAATTTTTGGATTTTGTTAAAGATTGAGACTTTATCACCCGAATAGTTTCTTATGTGTTTTATTTGTGCTTTGAACTTAATTTGGTTAGATTTGAGCCGTTCGGAGGTCCCTTTCACTGGAGAAGTGTATTTTAGAGTATCGGTTTATCGTCTTTCAGGTAAGTATCTTGCCTAACCTTGTGTAGGGGACTTCCCCTTAGGATTGAGTCTTCTTTGGTAATTGTAGTCCGTGCATGCGAAGTGACGAATGTGTGCTCGGACTTATCTGTGTGAAATATGGGTTCTTAGGTCCTTATGTTCAATATGTGGAGAGTATTCCGTTATGACTGGGTTTAATAATTGCTTAAATTGTCTCTATATACTCCATATGATGTTCTTAGCTTTTTTCTAATTCCTACGTGTTGCATTGACCCTTAATTTCCTTAATTGAAGTGATTGTGTTCCTTATTGTTTTGATACTCTTGATTGTGAGTTCCTCTATGATTTCGTGCAAATAGGTTACATGTCCAATTTTTGTGGTTACCGATGTAGTTATCACGTGCTTATTATGTCTTGTTGTTTAGTTGAGGTTTCATTGTGAAGTTAATTGTCGAAACAAGTTTGGTTATAGTTGATTCCCTTGCCGGGACATATTTAATCCTTACTATTGGTTCCCTTGCCGGGACGTGTTTATTCTCGTTGTTGACTCCCTTGCCGGAATATTGTTGTTTCCTTATTATTCCCTTGCCAGTATTCTTTTGTGATTGGTGTTGATTTGTATATTGGGATCGGGTTGCATGCCGCAACAATATTATATGGATCGGGTTGCACGCCGCAACAATATTATATTGATCAGCTTGCACGCTGCAACAATATTATATGATTTGGATCGGGTTGCACAATGCAACATCATTATATGATTGTCGTGCCCCCTTTTTCCCTCTGCGGAAATCGGGTTTATGACATTTTGATATGGGACAACTCTTTCCTTTTGGGAAAGGGGTTTTGCATTTTTGAAGAGTCGCCACCTAACGATTTTAAGGTGCGTTAGGGCACCTACAGGGTTCATTTCTAACTATGTTTGATAACTAGAGACAGTGTAAGGGCTTGAAATTATCCCAATGGAAAGGTGTTAGGCACCCTTCAGGATCTACTAGTGTGGTTCCCGGCCAGACAGTTTTTTGTGAATTTGAACAATTAACAAATAAACAAGTATGGCTCAAATAATAGGGGATTTAAGTTTAGATACACAAACGTAAGAAAATAATTAGTGAAAGGCAAAATTATGAAAAATGTTACAATCTAAAGAATGCTTATGAATGTAAAGGGGGGTGTCCTAGGTTTGTTTGTGATATGGATCACATCAATGCAATACCCGGGATGACACTCCTCAAAAGAGGGGCTACACGTGGTATTAGTGTACCGGTCATCATATCCATATATAACCTTTCCCGCCCGTGAAGGTAATTAAAGCGAGGGTCGTTCTCGACCCCTATTGCATGTTGTTACCCATCCCTTCCTATTAGTCCTGGAGGAATTTAGGACTCCTATCCTATAGGAAGGAGGTTCTGGGCAGACCCTCAGGTTTAAAGGGGCAAAATATTAAGGCAACATACAAAACAAGTAGGACTGCATTTAAAGGGGAAAACACAGGAACAAGCAGAAGGCTCAGACATACCTCCACAAATAATGCACATAGACAGCATGACCCATGCACAATTAAGGTCCATATTTGAATTCTAAAGCATGGTATCTAAGTGATAACAGTACAACCAAATTTATTACATGACTCAGAAAAGAAGTCCGAATTAGATTTGCCTATTGATTTCAACAGATGATAATTAAACAAAAGCGGTTCTAATTTTATTTAATTTATTACCTAAGGCTTGCCTAAGCGTAAAGTAATATGCAGTAGTTATTCAGAATTATTGAAAGACGGTTTGGAAATTATTTTACCCTAAGAGCATGATGTTCTAGTCAAAGGCAGAGATTATTACCAGTTATTTTAAATGGGATAATAAACCGTGAAGCTGTTTTTTACCTCTTTTATAATCAGCAATTTACACTAAGTGTGAATGGAAGTGCAAATAAGATCCTAAAACATGGTATCTAAGGTGCAAGTATAAAACTCATGATGTAGAATTCGTAGAGCAGGATTTCTAAATGCATATAGCAGGATTGCAGAATTTCCTAAGAGCAATATTTCTAAATGCACATGGTAGGATTGTAGAATTTCCTAAGAGAAGAATTTCTAAGTGCATATGGCAGGATTGCAGATAATAGTAAAGTGCTAATTATTAGCAGATTTTAACACATGATTTTGAAAGGGTGCACATGCTAAAACAATAAACATGAGACCTAAAGGCATGATTTCTAATGCATGCATGAGCCCTAAGCATGGTTTCTATTGTGCAATTGGGAACATAAACCTAATAACATGTTTTCTACTCTTAACAACTATAGTATGCATATTTACCCCATCTCTTTTCACTAGCAAACCCAAATACTTATTTACAACAAGTTATAACAGGCCAACATTGAAATGAATTATATAATGAAAATAAGAAGTTACACTATAGGAAGCCTGATTAGGACTTCCTTTCTGAGTTATGTAATAAACCACCTCAAGTGCCAATGTTATTCCATAACCTTTCTCATATCTAGGTGTGTCAGAGTTCCCTAAGGACCTCAAGGGATTCCGGGTAGTGCTCACACCCAGATTTCATAACCAAAACAGAGTGAGTGCAGTGTGGAAGGGTCAGCTTTTATGTGACCAGGTTCAGAGGGAGATCAAGGTTCCCAAAGCAAGGCTCACACAAAAGGGGCAGAACCTAGTGGTCTAAGAGTATATGTGAGAGTGTTTGACATAGATTTAAAGGAGTTGAGTTGGAAAGATTTTTTGAAAACAGTCATGTTTGAAGTGAGTTTGCAAAAAACAATAGAACAGTCTTTGAAAAGGAGAAGGGAATAGGAGCAATAATAACTTGTAACAAGACAACATACACAAAACAAATCCAAAGAACAGTATCATTCCAACATTCACAAGCAAGGGAGTAAGGAGACATAGAGAAACCTAATAAAAGAAACATAAACATGGGTGAGAAAAGATGCATATAGACCAGCAAGTGCAAGGAACAAGTATGGACTGATTGGCCTTTAGAACACAAGCAGTTATTTAAAAGATTTAACAAGAGAATCATGCTTGAAATTAGAATTGTAATAAGACATAGGGACAGGGTATGGGAGTAATCATGCAGGGGTCTATTACATATAATTAGTTAGGACTTATCATTAATCAAGTACAATAGGAGACATACTAATTGAGGGACATAACCAAACTCAAGTAGACATGCTGGTTATATTTGAACAAGAGAGGGCAGAACTTAAACATGCTGAGTAAAGCAGTGAACAAAAAGTGTAATTAAACAACATGAGCCACTAAGTTAATGTAGAAAGAGACAGGGACTGACAAACATTGAGGGGGCACAGAGTTGAGTTTCAAAATTGAACTATGAACATTCTAGTTAAGGAAGCAAAGGGCAAAAAAAAGCAAAGCAATTAGAGTCCCACAGTCTAGCCTTGGCTTTCAGCCGGCAAGACAAAGTAGTAGCACAAGTAGTAGAGAAAGAAGAGAGAGTTTAAGTGTGTATGTGTGTGTTCTGAACTATTGTTCGTGTTGTTTAAAGAAGAGAGGGTAAAGTATTTATAGTTTTTTAGAACAGGAAGGAAAATAAGGTAATAAGTACCGACTTAGCATAATTATAGAAATAACACAAATCAGAATCAATTAAAGGCCCGTACTCCCTTCAATTAGGGAGTCATAGTTCAAACGGGTACAAGTTGTATCAAATTAGGAAAAGAATTGCTTGTAGGACTTATTTTACCATAATAGGAATAGTAAAAGCATGTAATAAGGTCTAAGTACAGAATAGTTTCAACATAAGGAAAGTGCACGTTAATTAACAACATATTTGTGCACATAAACAAAGTAGAGTACAATTTGATTCTGAAAATTAGTTCAAAGAATCACGGATAGGATTGAAAATCACAGCGAATCAATACTAACTAAGGAAAGTATCACAAAAGTAAGAAAGAAATTTCGAAAAATTAGTACAGAATTACAAGGTAAATACACAAAATCAAAGATGTAGGTTTAGGAGATTACACAAAATCAACATAAATTATGTGAACAATCAATAAAACAAATAGTCGGACTTATTAAACGATAAATAACACGGGTTTGGACAAAATCAAAAAAACCTTAAGAACGAATTAGAACAGGAAGCACAAAAGCATATAGAACACACATAAAGCCTAGAACGTTCATAATAGTCATGCCGCAAACAAATTCAAACTTCGAATCAAACCCAAAAGTATTAGGGTTTCTCGACAAAAGGAATCGAGCAAAAAGGAAAGACTCAGGTAATGTTTAAACATGCTAAGAATCAAAGTAATTGCTAAAATCAGAAAGAGATCGTTTTTTGCAAAAAAAAATGGTTTTGAAACCCTAGTCTGGAAAATGAAGAAATCGTTTTGAATTTGGAGAAATATTTTGAGGAAAACAGGTGAAAACCTTAAAAACCCATAGATCAATCGCAGATCTAAAATGGTCGAAAGATTTATAGATAGATTTTTCAGAAAAGAGCAGAGACGAAGAATAAATAGGTTAAAAATTCATGGATACACTTAGATCTAAGACAGATCTAAAGAAAAAGTAAAAAATCTCAAGAGCTAGGGTTTCATAGAATCCAAAGAGGATGAGAAAACATTAGATCGTTACCGGTTTCAGTCGGAAAAGCTATGGACTTAGTCGAACAACCATGGATGGCCGGAAAGTAGCATAAAAGACCACGAATAGAAGTTGAACAAGATCTGGACTATATCTCTTCAAGATCTTTCCATGAAATCACAAAAACGGGCAACCAGGAGACGTAGGAGACAAATATACGTCTCAAACAACCATGGGAGTCCATGGATTGAGTGAGGATTGAAGGGATTAAGGTTAGTTTGGGTGGCGGTTGCTAGGGTTAGCTTTAGGTTTTAGAGGGAGCTGGAGAGGAGAAGGGATTCAGGGCGGTGGATTGTAAGAATGAGAGGGTTTGGGGGGGTCGTTTGGAATTAATTAAGGTAAGAGTGAACGGTGGCCGTTGATCTCTGTGATCAACGGCCAGGATTGAAAGGTTTGTGGGTCGGGTTATCAAAATCAGGTTTGGGCTTGGGTCCGACGGGTTTTAATTGGGATGGGAATTGGGGTCTTGATTTGGCTATAATTAAAAGCCAAATTTGGCTATAATTTAAATAGTCATTGTTTCTCTATTTAAATTATAAAAAATAGTAAATAGATTCTGAAAACTAATTTAAAGGGATAAAATTAATTATAACACATAATTAATAATTTAAAAAATACAGGATCCATTTTTATGAGTATAAAACATAATTAAACCCTAAAATGGCTAATATTGCAATTATGTGCAATTTAGCTTTAAAAATACTAAAAAAAAATTGTAAAAATATATAAAAATTTCTTTATCCATATTTTGGCATAAATATAGAAATACAATAGATGAATTATGAAAACCATAATTTTGGAAATAATTATTGGGGATTTTATGGATAAAAAGGGAGACAATAAATCAATTTAAAATATGAAAAAATAATAAAACCCTTGGACATGCTTATATATGCATACATATGCTATTTTCAAGATATTTTGCATATTGAAAATATATATATGGAAAAATTAGGTATCAACAGCTGCCCTTCTTTACCTGGGAAGAATGAAAGAGTTTCCAGGTAAATAAATGATGGCCAATTTTGACCGAGTGAAATGGTTTGAAGAGGTTAGGCCGCACCCTGGATTTTGAGCTGCCTACATATCCCTGGTTTTACAGGAATCGGTCTATATGTAGTTCAGGATTCACCTGCGGAGTATGCCGATGAGGATATTTCAAGAACGAACGCAATATCTAGGGCAGGGTGAGTGAGCGATTTACGGGTTAGGTTTGATATGGCTGAGGGAATTGGAGTTGAATCGCTCCTGCTGGAGTAGCTATTGCTCGCCGGTTTACCTGCAATTAGGAACAATACAAGCGTATATTATGCATAAATTTAAGCATGATGCAAATTCCCGTTGGACCATGAGTGTTGTCTTCGGACGATTTAGAATGGCGTCCTCAGACCATGACGTCCTGGGCCATGAAGCGTATGATAAAGGATTCACAATCCATGAAATGATGTTCTCGGGTTATAAGGATGGTGCCTCCAAACCATGACGCCTTTGAATAATCATATGCAAAAGATTGAAAGAGATCCTTAGGCCATGAGATGGTGTTCTCGGGCTATGAAGATGGTGCCTCCGAACGATGACGCCTTTTGATGAGTTGGAAATATTTCAGCCCATGAAAGATGTAGTATTATGATGCGGACAAGTCAGAGCTTAGTCTTGCGAATTGAAGGGCAGAGCTAGCCCGTAAGAGAAGCGAGATAAATAGTGTTTGGGATAGTGCTTAGTTTCGAAGAAAATGGAAGGAAGAGCTTAGCCTCGGAAGGCAGGATGATAGCCTTATGCAAAGATGCGAATGTATATAGAGGTAGAGCTTAACCTCGAAAGGTAGTATGGTAGCCTTATGCGATGCAGATGGAGATAGAGTTTAGTCTTGGAAGGTAGAATGGTAGCCTTGCGAATTGGAAGGCAGAATAGTAGCCTTATGCAATGCAAATGCGGATGGTGACAGCGTTTAGTCTTGGAAGGCAGAATGGTAGCCTTATGCAAATTGGAAGGTAGAGTAGTAGCCTTATGCAATGCAGATGCAGATGGAGACAATGTTAAGTCTCGGAAGGCAGAATGGTAGCCTTATGCAATGCAGATGCGGATGGAGACAACGTTTAGTCTCGGAAGGCAGAATGGTAGCCTTATGCAAATTGGAAGGCATAGTAGTAGCCTTATACAATACAGATGCAGATGGAGACAACGTTTAGTCTCGGAGGGTAGAATGGTAGCCTTATGCAAATTGGAAGGCAATATAGTAGCCTTATGCAATGCAGATGCGGAAGGAGACATCGTTTAGTCTCGGAAGGCAGAATGATAGCCTTATGCAAATTGGAAGGCAGAATAGTAGCCTTATGCAAGAATGCAGATGGAGGTAGAGCTTAACCTCGGAAGACAGAATGGTAGCCTTATGCAAGAAATAAAATAACAAATGACAATAGAGTTTTCTTAGCTAATAGCAGATTGTGGCGTTGGGATTACTAGGAGCACTGTGACATACGAAACATCACTGGTTTGCGCTGATAGCAATTGTTGGCAAGTGCAATGGTTCAAAGAGTCGTATTCTTGAACAATGTTTGTTCCCTGGGCGTACAGTATGTTTAAAGGTTTCGCAGTCCTAGTGCCTGCATCCAAAGAAAAATTGTGAGTTTTGTAAGGGGGAGGTTAGTTCGTATCCCCGCTATCTTTTGCTTGACTCGTTCTGCTTTGATCTGGTGATACTATTTGTATCATTGGAGTAGCGTTGCTAAATAGAGCAGTTTCAATAATAAATATGCATGATTTTGTAAAAGTATGGCACAAATGTATAATTAAAAATAGTTTTCAGATGAATTGACGACTTTGACGTAGTTCGAGACATTGCAACCTCTCCTGCTATGGAATTTTGAGGGTCCTCCTCAAAATTTTTCCCCAGTTTGATGGGTTGACATTTCTAACTATTACTCGTGCGGCGATCGGTTGAAATTACTTTGGAATTTTGAGGGTCTTCCTCAAAATTCTGTCCCAGTTTCCAATTGAGGAGGAAATGAAATTTTTATTGACTTGTAACAGAACTCATAGGGCTGCCTACGTATCCCCTCTTAAATGGGAATCAGGTCAGGCGTATTTGAATTTACATCATATAAGGAAAGCATAAAGATTACACAAAGTAATGTTTGACTGCATCTGAATTGATCGACTTTGGCCAGACTTCTCCGTCCATTTCTGCAAGTATGAGGGCTCCTCCAGTCAAAACCCAGTGAACCATGTATGGACCCTGCCAGTTGGGAGAGAACTTTCCTTTGGCTTCATCTTGATGCGGAAAAATTTTCTTTAACACCAACTATCCCGGTGTGAATTATCTTGGCTTGACTTTTTTGTTGAAGGCTTTGGATATTCTATTTTGATAGAGTTGACCATGGCAGACTGCATTCATTCTCTTTCTGTTTATAAGGGCTAGAAGCTCATAACGACTTTTTACTCATTTTGCGTCGTCGAGCTTAGCTTCTTGTATGATCCTTAGGGAAGGAATTTCTACCTCAGCGGGAATGACAACCTCTGTACCATAAACCAGCATATAGGGGGTTGCTCTGGTTGATGTGCGGACTGTGTTGCGATACCCCAGTAGAGCCAATGATAACTTCTTATGCCACTACTTATGCTTCTCTATCATTTTCCTTAATATCTTCTTAATATTTTTGTTGGCGGCTTCTACAGCTCCATTCATTTTAGGCCTGTAGGCTGTGGAATTCTTATGTCTGATCTTGAAAGTTTCACACATAGGTTTCATCAAGTCGTTATTGAGGTTGGAGCCATTATCAGTAATGATTGACTCTAGAATCCCGAATCAACAAACAATGCGGTCGCAGGCAAAGTCTACCACGACTTTCTTAGTCACTGCTCTGTAAGATGCTGCTTCGACCCATTTGGTGAAATAGTCGATGGATACTAGGATAAACCTATGTCCATTGGAAGCAGCAGGCTCGATTAGTCCAATAATGTCCATTCCCCAAGCGGCGAACGACAACGGTGAGCTTGTTATGTGAAGCTCGCTTGGAGGTACCTTTATCATGCCTGTATGTATCTGACAGCAATGACATTTCCGGATATACTGGATGCAGTCCATTTCCATAGTCATCCAAAAGTAACCATCCCAGAGTATCTTCTTTGCTAAGATAAAACCGTTCATTTGTGGACCGCATGTCCCAGCATTAATTTCTTCTAGTAGCTTGGATACTTCCTTTGCGTCGACACATCTTAATAATCCCAAATCAGGAGTCCTCCTATATAGGATTCCTCCGATGTGAAAGAATTTGTTGGACAATCTCCGAAGTGTGCGCTTCTGAGTGGGATTTGCAAGCTCTGGGTACTCTCCCTTTGCCAAATATTCCTTGATATCATGAAACCAAGGCTTTCCGTCTACTTCCTCTTCGACATGGGCATAGTAAGCTGGTTGATCATGGATTTTCACTGGAATAGGATCAATGAAATTCTTGTTTGGATGCTGTATCATAGATGATTGGGTATCCAATGCATCAACGAACTCATTATGGATTCTGGGAATATGCTTGAATTCCGTCATTGTGAACCTCTTTCTCAATTCCTGAACGTGATGTTGATACGGGAGTATATTGGAGTTCTGGGTTGTCCATTCTCCTCGTACCTAATGTATAAGCAAGTTCGAATCTCCAATTACTAGCAGCTCTTGAACGTTCATTTCAATGGCCATTTTGAGTCCTAATATGCAAGCTTCATACTCAGCCATATTGTTGGTGCAGGGGAACTTGAGTTTGGCAGACACCGGATAATGCGAACCGGTTTATGATATTAGGACTGCTCCTATGCAAACTCCTTTGAAGTTTGCTTCTCTATCGATGAACATTCCAACCGTCATAGGATTCCGCAATGTCTTCTCCCATGAATGATACCTCTTCATCAGGAAAATACGTTTTTAGGGGTTCGTATCCTCCATCCATGGGGTTTTCAGCAAGGTGGTCTGCCAGTTCCTGTCCCTTGACTGCTTTCTAGGTTACGTAAAAAATGTCGAACTCACTCAACATGATTTACCACTTGGTTAGCTTGCCAGTGGGCATGGGCATCTGAAAAATGTACTTCAAAGGATCCATTCTCTATATGAAATACGTAGTATAGACACAGAAGTAATGTCTCAGCTTCTGAGCTTCCCAAGTCAAGGCACAACAAGTGTGTTCCAATAAAGAATATCGGGCCTCGTACAGGGTGAATTTCTTACTGAGATAATAGATGACTTTTTCCTTCCTCCATGTTTCATCATGCTGCCCTAGAACACAGCCAAAAGCTCCATCTAACACTGCAAAGTAGAGTAATAAGGGACTACCTGGCTCAGGCGGGACTAAGACTGGTAGTGTTGACAAGTACTCCTTGATTCTGTCGAAGGCCCTTTGGCAGTCATCGGTCCATTTGGTAGCGGCGTCCTTCTTCAACATCTTAAAGATTGGCTCGCATATAACTATAGACTATGCTATGAACTGGCTTATGTAGTTAAGTCTTCCCAAGAAACTCATTAGATACTTCTTGTTCTTTGGCGGTGGTAGTTCTTGAATGGCTTTGACTTTCGATGGATCCAGTTCTATTCCTCGTCGGCTGACAAAAAACCCAAGCAATTTTCCAGTAGGAACCCCAAATGCGCACTTTGCGGGGTTTAGTTTCAGGTTGTACCTCTATAGTCTATTGAAGAACTTCTCATATCTTCCATGTGGTCAGTGGCCTTCTTTTTTTATAATAACATCCTCCACATATACCTCTATCTCCTTGTGTATCATATCATGGAAAATGGTAGTCATGTCCCTCATCTAGGTGGACCTTGCATTCTTCAAGTCGAATGGCATCGTCTTGTAACAGTACACTCCCCACAGTGTAATGAAAGTCATTTTCTCAGCATCTTCCTCATCCATCCAGATCTGATGATAACCAGCGAAGCAATCTACGAATGATTGTAGCTCATTCTTGGCACAATTGTCAATCAGGCTGTGTATATTTGGCAAAGGGAAGTCGTCTTTCGGACTGGCCCGGTTGAGATCCCGGTAGTCGACACAGACTCTGACCTTCCCATCCTTTTTTGGTACTGGCACAATGTTGGCTAACCATGTCGGGTATTCTACTACCCTGAGAACCTTAGCTTTTATCTGCTTGTTGACTTCTTCCTTGATTTTCAAACTCATATCAAGCTTGAACTTTTCGAGCTTTTGCTTTACCGGTGGACACATTGGATCGGTTGGCAATTTGTGAGCCACAATAGACGTACTCAAACCACTCATGTCATCATACGACCAGGCGAATATGTCCTCATACTCCTTTAGAAATTCTGTGTATTCTTTCTTTTCTGATGGCGATAGGTGAATGCTGATTCGTGTTTCCATGACGTTTTCTACATCTCCCAGGTTGACAATTTTGGTCTCGTCCAGGTTGTACTTAGGTCTGTTCTCAAAGTTCTCAACTTCTTTGACAATTTCGTCAGGTATGTCATCTTCCTCTAAATCAATGTCTGTTTGTTGCATTGTCTCATTGCATGTCACAGTCATTGGTTCATCAAGACAAGTAATAGTAATGTTGTATTGGTAAATCAAGGGGAGTAAATGATAGCAATAAATATTAATTCATAAGAAAAATCAAAATTCTTTTGATAAGTTGAATAACTATTTTGAACATTGAAGATCTTATTGCGGGAATTGAAAATGCGAAAAGAAAATCATTTCGTAAAAACAATGAATAATGCTTGTTTTAGCCTTGCTACCCCGAGGCACGTCGGGCTTTGGTTGTCCTGATGGTCCAATTCTTGAGATGGCCCCCTCTGCTCACAGCCTGTATGGAAGGACATTCCTCCCCCTACTCCTAGAGAATAACACAGCAGTCCACATTATTTTCCTCTAGAAACAAGTTCTTCACTGCTACAAGTGTTTTTTCTTCATATGACCCATAAATAATGTCGGCCTATTGGAAGGTCTACTCCAGATAGGGTACTGGCTACTCTAGTGGATAGTAAGGACCGCGCCATGATGGCGACCAGTTATTAAATTCTTCCCAGGTGTATTCATATCCCAGACCGAAGGTAGTGCCATGTTTCTTGAGTTTTATGGGTTAGAGATTCCTTGGAGGTTTTTGTCGAGCCCCTTCCCAGGTTCATACCCACTCCAACTTAGTATACTCTCGATTTTTCTATCCCACCATTTGTGTTTGTCGATAGCATTGACCCGTTCAATATTGTGGTAAGTATCTCCACCCAGCTCCCTTCTTCCCCCGATCGCTGGAATAGTCTGGCAACTGTATATAGGGTTGCTACCATCGCCGTAAATGATCACTTCCTAGTGATTCCATTCGAACTTTACTTCCTGATGCAGCGTTGATACTACGGCCCCAACAGCATGAATCCATGGTCGTCCCAACAGCAAGTTGTAAGACGCTTGTACATCTATTACTTAGAAATCGACCTCGAACCAGGTTGGTCCCATTTGTAAGCATAGAATAATCTCACCAATGGTGGACCTCTAAGAACCATCGAAGGATTTTACATTGATTGCTCCATCCTTTCTCTCATACAGCCCTTTACCCAAATTCTTAAGGGTTACCAGCGGACAAATGTTAAGACTGGAACCTCCATCGATCAGGATTCTGGTGATGAAATAATCTTTGCATTAAACGGTGATGTGCACTGCTTTGTTGTGCCCCAGCCCTTCAGGTGGCAGCTCGTCCTAATGAAAGGTGATCTTGTGGCTTTCCAACACTTGTCCTACCATATTAGCCACTTCCCCGCTAGTGATGTTACTCGGTATGTACGCTCCATTCAGCACCTTTAACAGAGCATTCTTGTGCGCTTTCGAATTTTGCAGCAAGGAGAGAATGGATATTTGTGCTGGCGTCTTGTTTAACTGGTCGATGATCGAATATTACTTGGCCTGTATTATCCTCCAAAGGTCATCAGGACATGTATCAATGAGGGTTGGCCGATTGGAGGCCTGCTTGCTTGATTCAGCTAGATGTTCAGGAGTATAGACTCTTCCAGTTCTTGTCATACCCTGTGCTGTGACAGTTTCTTCAATCCTGACCTTTCCCTTCCTTCTCGCCTCGGCTGTATAGTCCCATAATATGGCATTTGCATAGAATGGTATCATAGTTGACATCGCCACTGGGATTGGTGAGACTATCCTTACTTCTAACAGAACATGTGGTTTGGGTGGCAAGACTGCAACTTCAAATGATGCAGGTATATTTGCTAGAGACATGAACTCAACCTCAATTGGTGTTGTTGTATTTGCGGATGGCACGATTTATCTGGACTATGATTGGGTTGAGAGTAATTGTTTGTTTCTTTGGGTCATCACCTTCTGCGATCAACCCGATTGATCCCTCGGGATCCCAGACATCTTCTACTTCAATCATGAGGATACCTCCACCCTTATGGTTTGGCAAAGGGTTGTTGCGGATGTTTGGAGCAGGTTCCTTTGCCATAATAATCTTGATATCAATCAAAGATTGTATCTTGTCTTTTAAGGAGCGGCACTCATCGATGGTGCCCTTTCATGTCGGATGGTATGCACAGGACTTGTTTGGGTTAATCCACTAAGAAGGATTCTCCAAGGTTGCAGCAGGGATGGGGGTGACATAACCAGCAGCTTTGAGTCTCTCATACAGCTGGTCGATGGGTTCGGTGATGGCCGTTTATTACTTTAGAGGTCTGCGATCAAAATTAGGTTGAGGTCTAGGGAAGTTTTGGCGTGCAGGGGTGATTGATAATGGGAAGCATTATAAGTTTGGTAGACATGAGCGGGTTAGGAGTATCTGGGTGAAGTAGGTTGATATGTAGGAGGTGGAGATGACTGATAAGTTGGCGGCGGAGCTTGGTATGAGGGTGAGGGTGCTTGGTCATTTTTATTTGGCTAGTATGTGAGTGGAGGTGTTGGCTAAGTTTGGTATTTGAGGGGAGACTTGGTCCTTTGTGCAACCATCACGGCCCCTACGTCCCTTTTCTTGGACATACCACCGGACTGTAAAGCCTTATTTGTAGCTTGCAAGGCTTCGAAGTTTGTAACTATACCACTTTTGATACCTTCTTCAATTCTTTCACCTAGTTTGATAATGTCAGAGAACTTGTGGTTCTCAATCATCATCAGTCGTTCATAGTACTATGGGTCCTGGGCCCGAACAAAGAACTTGTTCATTTGCTCCTCTTATAAGGCAGGTATGACCTTAGCAGCTTCGAACCTCCAGTGAGTAACATACTCGTGAAACGTCTCTGTGGGATTCTTCTTTAAATTCTGGATATAGAACACCTATGGTGCATTCTCTATGTTAAAACTGAATCTGTCCATAAAGTCAGATGTCATGCCTACCCAGCTTGACCACCTCTTGGGATCTTGGCTGATGTACCAAGATAATGCATCTCCTTTCAAACTCCTCATGAACAGCTTCATGCGAATCCTTTCATTCTTCCCTACCCCAACTAACTTGTCGCAAGAAGTCCTCGGATGGACCCTTGGATCACCCGTACCATCAAACATTTCGAACTTAGGCAGTTTGTACCCCTCGGGCAGTTCGACATCATGTTGTATGCAAAGATCCTCATAGTTCAGCCCCTCAATTCTTTTGATTCCCTCAACGCCCTGAATTCGGCTGGTCAATTTCTTAAGTTCCTCGGCCAAGTTCCTGATAAGCAGATCCTTTTCATCAGACTCAGGTGTGCTTGAGATAGGTTGGGTAGAGTGTGGCATGGTCTCCACGTAGATAGGAGTGTTATGGTGGCCTGGTGTATGGGTGTGTAAATTATCGTTTGTGGAGTTATAAGGTTCTGGGATGAGTAATGGAGTATTGTTTGGGGTATGGCAGGTGTTACATTGGTTCTTTGGTGGAGCAGCGTGATGGTGAGACGCAGGATGATTCTTTTGTTTTGGGATATTTTGAGGAGGTGTAGGGTTTTGAGTGTTGGGGAAGTTTATATCTGGGATGCTGAGGGAAAATGACAGACTTTCCAGATTCTGAACCTGATCGAGTTCTTCCTAAAATTTCAACAGGTTCTGTTCAAGTTGTGACACATTCTCGTTAGGAACCCGAATAGCCTTGCCATCAGTGGCCTCTACCTGTTCAGCCGTGTTCTCCTTCCTGATGTTGTTTAAGTTTTCCATCTTGCCTTTGTTCTTTCCTTTAATAGGACTAAGAGGAGGAGTGGGTGGAGGAACCTTGGATCTTGTGAAATAAGATGATGATGCCAGAGTGCACAAACTAACCTTTGGGGAAAGGAGTAATAAAAACAAAAGGTAACCAAGTCAGTGAGTATTATAAGAAGTGTTGCAATATTTAATCACATAGTGCGGGAATGTAAAGCGTGTCCTAATTTGGAAACCTCTTTGTGCTTGAGGTAGGCCTAGTGACAAATAGATGTGTAGAACTTTTAATGCCAATAAATGCTTCATTTCATAATATAAAAAATAGATGAATCCCAAAACGATACTAAGATAATAATAAGTCACCTTGGCCTTATTACATTTGGAAAGCGAGTAAACCTAATCTATTTGGCCTCAGAAGGACCTTCCTCAGGTTGAATGCTCTCGTTGATCAAATCCTCCAGTTCGCATAGGTTCACCAGTAAAAATGTCTTTGCCAGGTGTTCTCCTTCGTTTCCCTTAGTGTTCTAGCAGGTGACTCTCTTCCTCACTTTTCCTTCCAATTCTAGTAGACTGTATTATAGATATTCCAACTTTTCGCTAGCTTTGGCGGCCCTCTCTTTCCACTCATTGATTTGGTCATTTGATGGAAGACTCCTCTATCAGTCTAGCAAGAGTGAGGGCGTGCTAACCATATCGAAACTGGGGACCTCGTGCCTCATTTTCTGCAAAACAAAAGGGTTAGACCCTACCCCTACCGGACTCGACTATTTATACATTTATGATCAGCACATCGACATTTAGTTCTCCAAATTGATGCACAAAACGGGGTTGCGTCCGTTAGGATTATGAAAAACCCGATGAACTTTGGATAAGTCTTATCTTAGAGGATCATTATGTGGACAACATAACTGATCCAACTAGGTTTGACCATGATGCATGTATAATTTAAATAGAGTGAGGTTTCTATGGGGTTTTAGATTGGTATCCTTGAGCGGAAAACTCAAGGGGAAGGCACAGAACTGTTGACTGCACCGTTGATCGACTAGTTTTACTGCAAATAAGCCTTTCCGAATTTAGGGGGTAACGATATAGGAAGGGCGCAACCACTCATCAAGCGTTGCTATAGTATTTGTTAGGCACGAGTGTAGTATGTATTGAGCATGATTATGCAATAATTAAAAGCATGTTGACATGTATTTGCACGTTAAGAAAGTGATAAATACAGTAGTTTTAAATTTTACAGCAGTTATAAAGGAAGTAAACAAGAAAGATATGTCAGTTTTTCTTTTGAAGAAGAAATAAAATGCTTAAATAATTTTAAACAAGTAATTGCACATAGGGAGGGGTACAAATTCACAAAACGGTATGAAATGGTAAAAGCCCCTAGCAGAGTCGCCATGCTGTCGCGCCCCCTTTTTTCCATCCGCGGAAATCGGGTTTATGACATTTTGGTATGGGACAACTATTTCCTTTTGGGAAAAGGTTTTTGCAATTTTGAAGAGTCACCACCTAATGATTTTAAGATACGTTAGGGCACCTACAGGGTTCATTTCTAACTGTGTTTGATAACCAGAGACCGGGTAAGGGCTTGAAATTATCCCAAGGGGAAGGTGTTAGGCACCCCTCAGGATCCACTAGTGTGGCTCCCGGCCAAATAGTTTTTTGTGCATTTGTACAATTAGAAAATAAACAAGTATGGCTCAAATAATAGGTGATTTAAGCTTAGATACAGAAACGTAAGAAAACAATTAGCAAAAGGCGAAATTTTGAAAAGAGTTACAATTTAAGCGTGTTTATGAATGTAGAAGGGGGGTGTCCTAGGTTTGTTTGTAATATGGATCACATCAATGCAATAGCCGGAATGACACTTCTCAAAAGAGGGGCTACACGTGGTATTAGCGCACCGGTCATCATATCTATATATACCCATTTTCGCCCGTGAAGGTAATTAAAGCGAGGGTCGTTCTCAACCCCTATTGCATGTTGTTACCCATCCCTTCCTATTAGTCTCGGAGGAATTTAGGACTCCTATCCTATAAGAAGGAGGTTCTAGTTTTATTTAATTTATTACCTAAGGCTTGCCTAGGCGTAAAGAAATATGCAGTAGTTATTCAGAATTATTGAAAGATGGTTTGGAAATTATTTTACCCTAAGAGCATGTTGTTCTAGTCAAAGGCAGAGATTATTACCAGTTATTTTAAACGGGATAATCAAGTGTGAAGCTATTTTTTACCTCTTTTATAATTAGAAATTTACACTAAGTGTGAATGCAAGTGCAAATAAGATCCTAAAACATGGTATCTAAGGTGCATGTATAAAACTCGTGATGCAGAATTCCTAGAGCAGGATTTTTAAATGCATATGGCAGGATTGCAGAATTTCCTAAGAGCAGGATTTCTAAGTGCACATGGCAGGATTGCAGATAATAGTAAAGTTCTAATTATTAGTAGGTTTTAACATATGATTTTATAAGTATTCACATGCTGAAACAATAAACATGAGACCTAAGAGCATGATTTCTAATGCATGTATGAATCTTAAGCATGGTTTCTATTGCGCAATTAGGAGTATAAACCTAATAACATGTTTTCTACCCTTAACAACTATAGAATGCATATTTACCCCATCCATTTTCACTAGTCAACCCTAATACTTGTTTACAACAAGTTATTACAGGCCAATATTGAAATGAATTATATAATGAAAATAAGAAGTTACACTATAAGAAGCCTGATTAGGACTTCCTCTCTGAGTTATGTAATAAACCACCTCAAGTGCCAATGTTATTCCATAACCTTTCTCATATCTAGGTGTGTCAGAGTTCCCTAAGGACCTCAAGGGATCCCGGGCAGTGCTCATACCCAGATTTTATAACCAAAACAGAGTGAGTGCAGTGTGGAAGGGCGATCTTTTATGTGTCCAGATTCAGAGAGAGCTCAAGGGTCCTAAAGCAAGGCTCACATAAAAGGGGCAGAACTTAGTGGTCTAAGAGTATATGTGAGAGTGCTTGACATAGATTTAAAGGAGTTGAGTTGGAAAACAGTTTTGAAAACAGTCATGTTTGAAGTGAGTTTGCAAAAGACAATAGAACAGTTTTTGAAAAGGAGAAGGGAATAGGAGAATTAATAACTTGGAACAAACAACATACACAGAACAAATCCAAAGAACAGTATCATTCCAGCATTCACAGGCAAGAGAGTAAGGGGACATAGAGAAACATAATAAAAACACATAAACATGGCTGAGAAGAGATGCATATAGACCAGCAAGTGCAAGGAACAAGTATGGACTAAGGCCTTTAGAACACAAACAATTACTTCAAAGAGTTAACAAGAGAATTATGCTTGAAATTAGAATTGTAATAAGACATAGGGATATGGTATGGGAGTAATCATGTAGGGGTCTATTACATAAAATTAGTCAGGACTTAGCATTAATCAAGTACATTAGGAGACATACTAATTGATGGACATAACCAAACTCAAGTAGACATGTTGGTTATATTGGAACAAGAGAGGGCAGAACTTAAACATGCTGAGCAAAGCAGTGAACAAGAAGTGCAATTAAACAACATGAGCCATTGAGTTAATGCAGAAAGAGACAGGGACTGACAAATAATGGGGGCACACAGAGTTGAGTTTCAAAATTGAACTAGGAACATACCAGTTAAGGAAGCAAAGTGCAGAAAAAGCAAAGCAATTAGAGTCCCACGGTCTAGCCTTGGCTTTCAGCTGGCTAGACAAAGCAGTAGCACAAGTAGTAGCGAAAGAAGAGAGAGTTTGAGTGTGTATGTGTGTGTTCTGAAATATTGTTCGTGTGTTTAAAGAAGAGAGGGTAGAGTATTTATAGATTTTGAGAACAGGCAGGAAAATAAGATAATAAGTATCGACATAGCATAATTATAGAAATAACACAAATCAGAATCAGTTAAAGACCCAGATTCCCTTCAATTAGGGAGTCATAGTTCAAACGGGTACAAGTTGTATCAAGTAAGGAAAAGAATTGTTTGTAAGACTGATTTTACCATAATAGAAATAGTAAAAGCATGTAATAAGGTCTAAGTACAGAATAGTTTCAACATAAGGAAAGTGCACGTTAATTAACAGCATATTTGTGCACATAAACAAGGTAGAGTACAATTTGATTCTGAAAATTAGTTCAATGAATCACGGATGGGATTGAAAACCATAGGGAATCAGTACTAACTAAGGAAAGTATCACAAAAGTAAGGAAGTAATTTCGAAAAATTAGTACAGAATTACTAGGAAAATACACAAAATCAAAGATGTAGGTTTAAAGAGATTACACATAATCAACATAAATTATGTGAATGATCAATAAAACAAATAGTCGGACTTATTAAACGATAAATAACACGGGTTTGGACAAAATCAAAGAAACTTTAAGAACAAATTAGTACAGGAAGCACAAGAGCATACAGAACACACATAAAGCCTAGAATGTTCATGATAGTCATGCCGCAAACAAATTCAAACTTCGAATCGAAACCAGAAGTATTAGGGTTTCTCAACAAAAGGAATCGAGTAAAAAGGATAGACTCAGGTAATGTTTAAACATGCTAAGAATCAAAGTAATTGCTAAAATCAGAAAGAGATTGTTTTTTGCAAAAAAAGGGTTTTGAAACCTAGTCTTGAAAATAAAGAAATCGTTTTGAATTTGGAGAAATATTTTGAGGAAAACAGGTGAAAACCTTAAAACCCCATAGATCTATCACAGATCTAAAAAGATCGAAAGATTTATAGCTAGGTTTTTCAGAAAATAGCAGAGACGAAGAAAAAATCGATTAAAAATTTATTGATACACTTAGATCTAAGACAGATCTAAAGAAAAAGTAAAAAATCTCAAGAGCTAGGGTTTCAGAGAACCCAAAGAGGATGAGAAAATATTAGATCATTACCGGTTTCATCCAGAAAAGCCATGGATCTTACTCGAACAACCATGGATGGCCGGAAAGTTACATAAAAGACCATGGATAGAAGTTGAACAGTATCTGGACTAGATCTCTTCGAGATCTTTCCATGAAACCACGAAAACGGGCAACCAGGAGACGTAGGAGACAAGTATACGTCTCAAACAGCCATGGGAGTCCATGGATTGAGTAAAGATTGAAGGGATTAGGGTTAGTTTGGGTGGCGACGGCTAGGGTTAGATTTAGGTTTCAGAGAGATCTGGAGAGGATAGGGGATTCAAGGGCGGCGGATTGTAAGAATGAGAGGGCTTGGGGGATCGTTTGTAATTAATTTTGGTAAGAGTGAACGGTGGCCGTTGATCTCTGTGATCAATTGCCATGATTGAAAGGTTTGGGGGCCGGGTTATAAAATAGGGTTTGGGCTTGGGTCTGGTGGGTTTTAATTGGGCTGGGAATTGCAGTCCTGATTTGGCTATAATTAAAAGCTAAATTTTGTTTCCCTATTTGAATTATAAAAAATAGTAAATAGTTTCTGAAAACTAATTTAAAGGGCTAAAATGATTTATAACACATAATTAACAATTTAAAAAATACAATATCCAATTTTATGCGTATAAAACATAATTAAACCCTAAAATGGCTAATATTGTAATTATGTGCAATTTAGCTTTAAAAATACTAAATAAAATTGTAAAAATATATAAAATTTCCTTACACATATTTTGGCCTAAATATAGAAATACAGTAGATGAATTATCAAAACCATAATTTTGAAAATAATTATTGGGGATTTTATGGATAAAAAAGGAGACAATAAATTAATTTAAAACCATTAAAATTATGAAAAAAATAATAAAACCCTTGGACATGCTTATATATGCATACATATGCTATTTTGAAGGTATTTTGCATATTGAAAATATATACAGGGAAAAATTGGGTATCAATAATGATTTGGATCGGGTTGCACGCCGCAACAATATTATATGATTTGGATCGGGTTGCACGCCTCAATAGTACTATATGATTGGAATCGGGTTGCACACCGCAACAAGAAAGAATAAAAGTGAATATTGACTCTTATGGTGAGAATAAGAGTAAAACCACGAAAGGAGGTGTCATGCACTTTCTGCTGCTGTGTTTATTTGTTGTTAAATTCCTTTATTATTGTGATCCTTTTTGTTAGAAACTACAATTTTTTCAATACCTCACTGTATATATATATACTCCAATACTTCAAAACTTCAATAATTGTTACAGCCGTAATTCAATTAGTTTCTCAATTATACCCCCTTAAACTGTCTGAGGTCGTATTTTACTTAAAAAGGAATTTCTACTAAGTTTTAAGTTATTAAGTCTCATGTTAAAGGTAATAATTCATTCAATGTTGTATTTTTAAATTAAAAGGGGTACTTTCTTTACTCAAATGATTTCAAAAGAAACAATTTCATCTTTTCTCGCTGGTTTTCCCCAATTAGTTCAAAAATTGTAATTTTACTTATATTAGGTAAATGAGACTTCTTGGACATATTGAGTGTATTGTATGGACATTATGTATTGTATAGCATGTGGATTCTGTCGTTAAAAGTGAGATGGAAAATATGGGGCACAAGGTGCCATGTGCGCGGAAGGTTCGGAAGTTAAGATTATGATATGAGAAATCGAGAATTGAGATGGTCAGGATTGTGTATTAGACATGATGTGATTGATTGAGTGGGCATTTCCTTCCTTAATTGAATACATTCTTACTTGTCTCTGTTCCTATTATATCATTGTTGATTTACTTGGTTACCGTTCGTTACTACCCGTGTTCTCCCTTTATGTTTCTTACTATTGGTATTTTGATTTCTTTCCACTGTTGATATTACCTCGTTATCTTTATCTCGATGTTTTATTATCATATCCTGTTCATTTCGTTTGACCAGTAGGTGTCTTGACTGTTTCTCGTCACTACCCCACCGAGGTTAGTCTTGATACTTATTAGGCACCGCCGTGGTGTGCTCATACTACACTTCTGTATATTCTTTGTGTACAGATATAGGTATTGATCGATAGTAGCTGTGTGTGTCGTTGCAGTGGAGACTCATGATAACCTGTTGTTGCATTCGCAGGCCTTGGAGTCACCTTAGTTTTTATTTACCTTCCATTGATTCCTTCTCGTTCTGGAACAATGCTATATTTATTTTGTATAATTACTCTTAGAAAGGCTTATGACTTGTACCACCGATTTTGGGAATTGTGATTTATTGAGAGTTATTTAATTTGAAGTTAGTAAATATTAATGTTACTTTTGTAAATGTTAGGCTTACCTAGTTTAGAGACTAGGTGTCATCACGACTCCTTCGAAGGGATTTTGGATCGTGACAGTATTAGACTTGTTGGTGACTTTGGTTGAGGTCCCGGGGGCCTCTGGATGGTTTCGGAAGGTTGTCGGAAGAATTTGGAATTTGTTTGAGAAGCTTCAGCTGCTGGTTTTCTATCATAACCACACCTACGGTTGGGTCCCACAGGTGCGTAGACGCAGAAGCAGCATCGCCATCACAGAAGCGGAAAAGGGAAAAGCCAGCAAGGACCGCATGAGCGGGAGCTTCACCGCAGAAGCGGCCCCACATCTGCATAAGGTTAACCGCTTGTGTAGAAGCTGGGCTTTAAGTGACATGTCGCAGATGCGACCATGTCCTCGTAGAAGCGGGACCGCATAAGCGGATTAACTGGGAAGAAACATATAAATACTTGTCTTCGCGAATTTGAGCTATTTTTACCTCTTTTCAAACGTGAAGAAGCCTTAGGGAGTATTTTCAAGGGAGATTTTCGGAAAATTCATTGGGATAAGGTCTTTGGTCCCTAAACTCATTATTAGAGTAATTTTTATCATTATAAGCATGAAAATTGAAGGAAAATCAGTGGTAATTTGGGCCATTTGGGGTCGAGTACTCGTGGCAAGAGCATGGTTTCGGATTGATTTGAGCTGGTTCGAGGTAAGTGGCTTGCCTAACCTAGTGTGGGAGACCTTCCCCTTAGAATTTGGTATATTTGATAATTGAAATGCATTGTACATGAGGTGACGAGTGCGTACTTGAGCTAATTGTTGAAAAATATAATTTTCTTTAAGTAATTTCAATTGTGTTCCTTTTTCCTGCTTTACGCTACT
Source organism: Nicotiana tabacum (assembly GCF_000715075.1). Taxonomy (NCBI): domain Eukaryota; kingdom Viridiplantae; phylum Streptophyta; class Magnoliopsida; order Solanales; family Solanaceae; genus Nicotiana; species Nicotiana tabacum. Next base: position 60,392,983 of record NC_134085.1, read on the forward strand.
TGCAAATTTAGGCTTGCAGATAGCTTAGAAAAAAAACATGTTTAATTGACTTAATTTCTTATTTGCTTAACCTGCCTTAATTGTATTATGTGAAGCATGTTAGGTTAGAATTACCTGTTTTACTTGGTACGAAATTGAGATACTTGAGTATTCTTTGTGTTGTTGCTGTGTGTTTTACTTTGGGACTACGGGACGGCATCCCCGAAGATCCCCTGTACGAGTTATGGCTTGAGCGGAGGTGTGGGATACCTACAGATCTCTGACACGTATATTGAGGATACCAAGAGATCCTTGGAATACCAAGAGATCCCTAGCATACATTGAGAATACCAAGAGATCCTCGAGATACCAAGAGATCCCTGACATATATATTAAGGATACTGAGAGATCCCCGGTTATTATCCTTGTTCGGAGTGGTATTTCCTTGTAGTTGTGTTTATCTCTGTTCCAGTTATTGTGTTCCTTATTATCCGGTATTAAATTCTTACAGTCAGCTTTCAATTGTACTGCCTATATTGTTCTGTCATCTCTTATATTTATTTAATCTCAGCAGGGCCCTGACTTTCCTCGTCACTATCAGACCGAGGTTAGGCTTGGAACTTATTGAGTACCGTTGTGGTGTACTCATGCCCTTTCTGCGCATGTTTTTCATGTGCAGATCCAGGTACATCGACTCAGTCCTATCACTCTTGAGGCGAGGCGATTGCTCCAGAGACTTCGAGGTATATCTGCCGCGTCCGCAGACCGAGGAGTCCCTTTCCATTCTATCTTGTAGTGATAGCCCTTCTATCTTTTCTGTTGATGTAGACATTCCGGAGTTAGAGCATTTTTATTATATTCGTAGCTTGTGATTCATGGGTTTCAGTATTTTGGGAAAACTGTATTATTTTATGAGAGTTGATACTGTGTATGTCGAGTGATACTTTCAAATGCTGTTTTATTACGCTATTTCTGTTTTAAATTGTTTTTCTTTTCTTCTGCAAATTTGGTTTATCTTCCCCATTTTAGGCTTACCTAGTCGTAAAGACTAGGTGATGTCACGATGGTTCATGGAGGGCGAACCGGGATCGTGACATTTGGTTTTTGTTTTTTCCCCACGTTCTCCTTCAACTCCCTAAAATTGTTTTTTTTTTCGGCCATTGATTGCTGTTTCATTCAGTTTCTTTTCCATAGTAAAGTCATGGAAATCTTTCCTTTACTTGTTATTACTTAAAATTATTTCACTCTTCATATTTTGTTTCTTCATTTGTAACTCCTTCTATATGCCTTTTCATATTCTTCACAGTACTCTATATAAGCACAAGAAGATATCTTTATCCCATCATCCTTATATTCTTTCTGGCAGAATTGTTTTTATATTTTTTTGGTTGCCGCATCACAAAATTGGTAACAATTGTACACTCTTGTCATTACCTTTAAACTTTATATATATATATGCTCGATTATCTAATTAGATTTTAAAAGATTACTCTTGTCTTGCAACTATATATTGCATTTGGTGCTTCAACTTCTAAAGCATATATATTAGATAGGAAAAAAATGTCTCTACATTATAACTATATATTGTATTTGCATCTATTCTCATAACTACTGTCACACCTCCTTTTTGCGCAAACGAAGATCTGGGAAAATTGTGCATACTTATAAGCAAGTTGAAGAAATATGCTACAAAATGGGCAATTAAAATTTTGGTCATTCGACGAGGCTCAATAAAGGAATACAAAAATGAGAACGGCGAAGATGTACGTTGGCAGCTAATTTCGTTGATAAAGACGTAACTTTATTTTTATAGTTTCTTATATTCACCGCTCAATACACTGCCTCCTATGGTGAGTCTATTGCTTGTCCATTTTGACACAGGGAACAAAAATACAAACTACTCTTTTCAACAATGATGTTCAAGTGTGGAAGAATTTTTTCGACCAAAATAAAAGGTATTACATTATAAATGAAAATATAAGCGGCACAAAACCAAACTTTTTATCTGTGCATAAGGCATCTTTGTCCCATTATCCTTTTTGAATACTTTCTGCAAGAAATTTCTTTTTTCAAAAGAGTATCTCCACGCACAGTATCTGCAAGGTGTATATGTTTCAATTATTTTATGGTGCAACTATTGACTTTTTTCCGTCCTTTTTGGATCATAGTTAGCAACCTATTATTCTTGATTATGCGATTGTTGAAAAGTTCTGAAGTTAAGCATGACACTAATGTGAAAAATCCTCTAGAAAGTTCAGATCATGATAAGTTAATATGGAGAATTTTTAGGACTGTATAAAACTTTTATAATGTCATATTATATTCAAATAGCTTATGATGCAATTGTAAACTTCGCTTAGGTCCTTTTTGGATCATAGCTAGTTAACTGCCGTCAATGTTTGTTGTAATTATTTAGTATTAATATTGTCAAGGCAAAATTTTGCTGCAAATGTAGACTTCGCTTAAGTACTTTTCGATCATAGCTAATTAATCACTATAATACTTAGTGCAGAATATGTTTGTTGCAGATTAATTGGTATTTTCACAGTACGTTAAATTCTTATTACGTTTCATATAGCTGTAGATCAGTTACTCCAAAGAGAAAACACATCAAATGATCTGTTTGTCCTAACTTCAATACCTTATTATTTAGTATGAGTGTTAAATTCATTATCTACATTAAAACTTAATTTTGATGTTAACGATGATTGTGTATGTACTATTTAAGTATTCTTCATAACTATATCCTTCTTGTGAGACAATACCTCATAATAGATAATACAATCCTTTTTTTCCTTTCTTTTTTATCGTACTGCTATTAGTATTTGCTTCTTTGATTTTGATTTTGATTTTTGGTGACTTTGTCGCGTGCCAAATTTGTATGTTTAATTTTCTTAGTTATTCCACTTTGATTGTTTATTTCTTTCACCTTCAAGAGTTGCAATATTTTTGCATTATAGCTTTTTTTTTACATTCCCATTATACTATATAAGGGTGCACAATAAAGTATCTATGGTGACAAATTTAAGCACATAAAATACATTTGTGGTTTCTACTTTTGTGATGTTGTTATATATTTAATTCAAAAAAAATTATCATCTTTTATTATTTCTTCAATATGAAAATTTTTACTCGTAAACTTATGAGATAATATTTAATTTCTCATCGGAAAATTGATTTGTGTGAATCATTCTCTGATCTATAAAAATGTTAAATTTTTCATGAAGTGTGACTAATCAAAATATCAAACTATCAACATTTGATATGTGATTGGCTGTGTTAAAATTATTGACAATTACATTTATGCAATTCAACTAACATTTTTCTATCAAATTCATAGATGAAAGGCCCCATAAAATTGAATCAGACAAAGGGTACATGTACGTGCAATTATGATTTTTAAGTGTGAGTCAAATTTATTGATTTCGACAATTATTATCTATTTATATCACATTTAACTACTATTTCGATGTAGTTGTACATCATAAATTGACGTTGATTTTTCTAGTCATCCCAAGGAATGCATATGTTGATCGAATTTCTCTGCAGCTTCTACAAAATTCTACTTTTATTGTAAAATAACTTCTTGACATGTACGCGACTATAAAAAAGAGGAAGCTACAATTTCTTAAATAGAAGGCACAAAGTTTAAGACATGTAGCACTTGCTAATTTACCAATTTATCCATCAAAAACTAAGTGCCAATACTGCCCTTCAACCACACATTACTTCAAAAATATTTTTGTATTAATATGTAAATAGACATTCAATAAAATTGAAAGACCATTTACCTTCACTTAAATACTGGCCCTTATCTTTCAACATTTGTTGCAATTGTGTAATTTATGTCAACTAAATGAGAAATTCAAGAAGGTTATTAGAATGATAATGTTGAATTAAAGAGCCTGCTGTTATAATTTTATCAGTTATGTTGGTTCATATAATCAACATCAATTATACGTTATTTATATTGGTTAGCTGAATGAGAATAAGTTATGAAGAGTGTAAACATAATTTTACCAAACATATAAAGTGATCAAGAAGCTGCAACCTTTTGGTTTCCTAGAGAAATGAGAAATTAGATACTAATAATTTTACTTGAAGGTACTGCTCATTCCGGGTGATGACCCAAAGGGTCATCTTTCGTTTTAGAATCCGATTCCGTATTCCGAGGCCTTGAAACCTCATTTTCTTCCTTCTTTATTTGCGTGTGTAGTCCGTCCGTACTTCCGGAAAGCCTTGTACGAACATTTGAGAAAAATATTGAGTTTTGCCTTTAAAATTGATTTAAGTTGACGTCGGTTAATATTTTGTGTAAACCGACCCGGACCTGTGATTTGACGGTCCCGGAGGATCCTTAGTAAAATATGGGACTTGGGCATATGCCTGAAATTGAATTCCGAGGTCCCTAGCCCGAGAAATAAATTTTTGACGAAAATTGTTAAATTGGAAATATAATAGGTTATGGAAATTGAATAATGTTTGAACTTATTGGTGTCGGGGCCGTATTTTAGTTCCGGAGTCTGGTACATGTCCGTTATAATATTTAGACCCTATCTGCGAAATTTGGTGAAAAACGGAAGTGATTTGACGTGATTCGGACCTTTGGTTGAGAAAATAGGAAGTTTGAAACTATCTTGAAAATTTCATGTGTTTTCGTATTGAATTCATAGTTCTAGGTGTCATTTTGGCGATTTGATCACACGAGCGAGTTCGTATGATGTTTTAAGACTTGTGTGCATATTTGGTTTGGATCTCCGAGGGCTCGGGTGAGTTTTGGATAGACTACGGAATAATTTTGGACTTAGGAAAATGTTGGTGGTATGCTTCAGTTGTTGCAAACCTCTGATCTTGCAATTGCGAGATCAGACATCGCAATTGCGAGCCCTGCAGGGTTCGCTTTTGTGAGCCTTTCTTCGCAAATATTCCAAGTAGTCAGGGGAGAGGGATCATTGCAAATGCAACCAAAGGTTCGCATTTGCGACACTAGTAGAGGTGCGGCAGGTTCGCATTTGCGAGCGAATTGCGTACTGTCACAAATGCGAGGGACTTAGACGGAATTTTCAATTCATTTCTCAAATTTTCAAACCCTAAGCTTCAAGAGGAGATTTTCTAAAGAGTAGTTCTTCCCCAAATTATAGGTAAACAATTTCTAACTCATTTCTTTCATAGGAAATTGGGTGTTTTTGGGTGAAATTTAGGAATTTCAAAATTCGGGGATTTAGACCACAATTTGAGGTCGGATTCCAAAATCAATTGCATATCCGGGCTCAGGGGTGAATGGGTAATCGAGTTTTGGTCCGAACTTCGAGTTTCGACCAAGCGGGCTCGAGGTCGTTTTTTGTCTTTTTGGAGAAAATATTGGGAAACCTATAATTAAGAATTAGAATTGATTTCGTTAAAATTTATTGATGTTATTAAGTTAATTATGACTAGATACAAGCGGATTAGAGGTGGAATCGAGAGGTAATGCGGTAATTGAGGTTTGATTGTGGCCGTGGAATCGAGGTAAGAGTTGTGGCTAACCTTAGCTTGAGGGATTAGGTGTTGTTGTCTTATTTGCTACTTGTTTAGTTGTTGAATACGATGTATAGGTGAGGTGACGAGTATCTATACGTCGTTGTCGGGTCATAGCATGCGAGGGAGTCTTATACTTTTTATTGTGGTGTTCCTTTTGTACGTACTATTCATGCTTTAATTGGTTAATCCTCCATGCTAAGTCAATTTTATTATATTCTTCCCTGTTTTGGATATTGGTTGAGTATTGACTCAAGATGAGATTCATATTGTGAAGTTAACTGTTGAAACGAGATTGGTTATTATTGATTCCTTTGCCGGGATGTTATTGTTTCTATTGTTTGGGTGAGAAAGAGTGTAAAGTACGAAGGGTGATGCCGTGCACGATGTTGTGAGTGAGTGGTAATGCACGAAGGGTGATGTCGTGCCATATTCTGTGAGTGTTAATGCACGAAGGGTGATGTCGTGCCATGATTATGAGAGAGTTAATTCACGAAGGGTGATGTCATGCTGTTTCTGTTGTTTCTTATGGTAAGGACGAGAGTAAAAGCACGAGGCGTAATGTCGTGCATATGTTACTATGTTATTATTTCTGTTAGTTCAAAGCATGATATTTATTTTGCTTCATATCTGTATTACTGTCAGGATTTGATATTCCCCTCAGCATGTTTCTCATTCCCGTTATGTTTTGTTAAATTTCTGATATTATTATTTTCTCGTATATGATTTAACTACACAGGTTTATATTGTTGTCTTGTCCTAGCCTCGTCACTACTTCGCCGAGGTTAGGCTCGACACTTACCAGTACATGTGGTCGGTTGTACTGATACTATACTTTACACTTTTTGTGCAGATTTCGGTGCCGGACCTCGTGAGTAGAGTTTGGGTTGGTGCCTTCAGTCCACAGGAGACCCAAGGTAGATCTGTCGGCGTTCGAAGACCCTGGAGTCCCCTTCCCTCTATCTTAGATTTCCTGTCTCTTTTAATTTCGAGAACAGATGTATTTCTTTAAAACCAGTAATTGTATAAATTTTTAGACATTCGTGGATTGTGACACCAGATCACTGGGGTAGTCGTGTTTTAGATTTTTGAATTGTTATAAAAAATTTCGCACTTATATCTGTTTAGCTTTAATTATTATTTATTACTGTTTTGGGTTAATGATTAATGTGTTAGAACCGTAACTGTTAGCTTGCCTAGCATTCAAGAGTTAGGCGCCATCACGATTCCAACGGTGAAAAAATCGGGTCGTGACATTTCGTGTAATCCTCGCTAGAGGATTTCTGTTCATTCATTCAGGTGAAAAAATTAAATAACTTCTTTGTGTTCTTAATAACAGTCATAAGTTCAATAATTCTTTTTCTTGATCTTGTACTTACAAGTGTAAATGATACTTTCTGATAAGGAAAAAAAAAAAAAAAAAAAAAAGAGGTCACATAAAAGAGAAGGTAAATACATTTATCCATGGAAGTAGAGTACCTCATTCATTTGAATATTAATCTTATAGTATCTGACTCTAACTATCATTAAAATCTATAATATTTTTTCTTGGATCAACATGTTTTTAACTAACTTTCTCTCTCTCTAGAATATTCGTGATTACAAAGGCAAAGAAGTCAATCGACAAGAAGCGAGAAGAATGCGAGTGTTGAAATTAAGAAGAATAGAAAAGCTCTTGCAATAGAAGAGCCACTAAGCAACAATTAGATCAAGTCAGTTCATCCATTTTTTTTCACTCCATGTCACTTAATTCTCATGCTTATTAGAAATAAAACAGATGTGCTGCTCCATGACAAAAGTTTATTGATTTTACTAACCATGTTAGTTTTTCTTTTCGATATTTTGGGGTTGAAGTATGGTTGCTGGGAGTTAGTTACGCATAAGTAATTCTTGAACGTTTTCTATAGCTATTGAAAATTCTTTTATGTTCTTTTTGTTCTATCTTTCCTCTTTGGCAATCTATCCAGCGGAGCCCTTTTCGACGGTTTTAGACAGGGTTATCCTTGTAAGTTGCTATATACTTAATTTATATTTTTTTTACTAACATTTGATTCTTATAATCATTCATAAAAAATTTGATGCATTGACAATTGTATATTGTACTTTCAACAAGAATAGTAATATAGGGACAGCAAGAGTTTAGTCATGGCGGGGCAATTGGCTCGCCGTAAACCATACTCCAAGAACATCCTATCTTAAGAAATATTAGGTAAGATATACGATCATATCCCATTTTGTACCTCACAACATCAAAATTAGTGTAATTACAAAGCATACCTACCCAGCCAAACAGAATTATTTACCTTCGCAGGTTAGAATCTAACCAGTCATTTTAATCTGATATCAGTTACACCATTCATCATTTACAATTTGCATTTTTCCTTTAAATTTTGTGTGATATATACTTCACACACACTTTAATAATATTTTTGTCAATTAAAATTTTTTATATTACTTGACATGGGATACACGTGCAACGCACGTGTCTAGAAACTAGTAAGAAAATAAATCTAAAAATGCCTTCAAGTTTTTAGTCAAGTTTTGTAGGCGCAGGGGATTCCGACTGTATATAAGTTTTTAGTCAGTTTGACCATTTTTTAGTTTCTTCCTTTTTTTGATATGAAACAGGATGGCTATGTGTCACGACCCGGATTTCCCATTCTCGGAAGTCGTGATGGCGCCTACTCATGAAAGCTAGGCAAGCCGAGTATTATAGATTCACTAACTCTTTTATTTAGCCCTTTTTAACCGTTTAAATTAACATGCGATCAACAGTGAAATATTAACGATAATTAAATACATGCAGAAGATGTAAACTAATAACTTAGCCAAAAACAAGTACGACAATACCAAGTACGTCACTACCTGGAACCGGTGTCACAATATCACGGACCGTCTACGAATACCACAAACAATTGTCTGGAAAGAAAGATACAATCTGTCTCTGAAGTAAATGAAAACATAATATAAAGATAGAAGAGGACGTCGTGGCCTGCGGACGCCTGCAAGACTACCTCGGGATCTCTGACTGGACTGAAGGCAGCCACCCAAAGCTATGGTCCAAAAGCTGCCGCTCCGGGATTTGCACACAGTGCAGAGTGTAGTATCAACACAACCGACCCCATGTGCTGGTAAGTGCCTGGCATAACCCAGGCGAAGTAGTGACGAGGCTAGGACCAGACTACCAAATAAACATGTGCAGTTATATAATATACAATGGAAAATAAAACAGAAATAAACATGTAAAGATGGGAGGGGGGTATGTTATGGGGGAATATCATTTACCAACAGTAATTTAAGAGAAAACATAAAGAACAATTTAGAATTCACAGCAAAATAATAAGGAACTCGTAATCAACCAATAAGCACTTTTATTATCTATTATTGCGGTGCGCAACCCGGTCCAAATCATAAAAATACTATTGCGGCGTGCAACCCGATCCATATCATTTATTACTGTTGCGGCGTGCAACCCGATCCAATCATATTATTGTTGCGGCATGCAACCCGATCCAAACATAATTATTATTGCGGCGTGCAAACCGATCCACATATAAAGTTCAACACCCATCACAAGGAGAGAGTCCCAGCAAGGGATCAATAAAGAAATAACACTATCCCGGCAAGGGAATCGATAGTATAAGTAAATACGTCCCAACAAGGGAAAATCAGCTATAACCAAACTTGTTTCAGCATGTAACTCCCTCAACTAGCACCAATACTCAGTCATAAGTAATTTCCATGAGAACAATCATAATCCCTGCTCAACACAGAGAATCAACAACTTAGGCATTCGTAGTATTTGCTAAGAACACAACAATTTCAATTTAAGACTCACGGCCATGCTTGACACCAACGTATAGATACTCGTCACCGCGCCTATACGTCGTACTCAACAAGTAACACGTATCAAATATGACACAACTCCTAATCCCTCAAGCTAAGGTTAGACCAAACACTTACCTCGAACTTCCATGGCCAACTCAAGCCTCAAACGCCGCTTTTTCTTTTTGAATTTGGCTCCAAATCAATTGTATCTACACATAATCGACTTAATAACATCAATAAACACTAAAAAATTCAATTCCGATGCTTAATTATAGATTTCCTATCATTCTTCCCAAAAAACCAAAAAATCGACCATAGGCCCGCTAAGTCAAAACACGAGGTTCGGACCAAAATCGGATCACCCATTTACCCACAAGTCCGAATATATAATTAGTTTTAAAATCCGACCCCAAAACAGCAACAACAACAACAACAACAACAACAACCCAGTATAATCCCACTAGTGGGGTCTGGGGAGGGTAATAGGTACGCAGACCTTACCTCTACCCCGAGGGGCAGAGAGGCTGTTTCCAGGAGACCCTCGGCTCAAGAAAGCGACAAGAGACGATATATTAGTACTATCCATAGATTCATAATAAAATAACATAAAATAAAATAAAATAACATACCATAACATAAAATAAAAATAACAACAGTATAAGAAATATAGGAAGTACGAAAAAGATGCAAGATATAATAATATCCAGCAGATAAAGCCCTACATCAGTAATTGACCAGTAGCATCCTAAGCCTAACTCCTAACTGGCTAGTCTCACTTTAGTGCGCTGTAGAAATACTCACACCTTCCCCCTAGCCTACAACCTTAATGCTCGACCTCCACAATTCCCTGTCAAGGGCCATGTCCTCAGTAATCCTAAGTCGTGTCATATCCTGCATGATCCCCTCTCCCCAATATTTCTTAGGTCTCCCTCTACCTCTCCTCGTGCCCACCACAGCCAGTCGTTCACACCTCCTCATCGGTGCCTCAGTGCTCCTCTTCTGAATGTGCCCGAACCATCTGAGTCTTGCTTCCCGCATCTTGTCCTCCATAGGGTCCATTCCCACCTTCTCTCGAATATCTTCATTCCTAATCTTATCCATCCTTGTATGCCCGCACATCCACCCCAAAACGAGGTCTAAATTCCAATTATACAAAAAGCCTTAACTCTACCCAAATTCCTAATTTTCTACCCTTAAGAACATGATTTAGGCCTAGAAATCTGATGGGCATTAATGGAAATTGAAGAAATGAGTCTACGATTACATACCTATGAATTTGTGGTGAAGTTCTCTTTCAAAAATCTCCCAATTTGGAGTTTGGAAGAAGAAGTTATGAATTTTGGGTTAAATTCCGTATGTTCTATTACTGTTTAAAAGACTGGGCAAAAATTGGTCTCTGCGATCGCGAACAAGGGTATGCGATCGAATAAGGTAAGGGGATTGGGCATTGCGATCGCGGAGCAGGTAGTGCGATCGCATAGAGGAAAATGGTTCCCATCCCAGGCTTGGTTTAACCCATTGCGATAGCGTGAGAAGCAATATAATCGCATAGAACAACTGGTGACCCCCCAGAATTTACTCTACGTGATCGCGGAAGTAGCTATGCGATCGCATAGCACAAAATAGGGCACCCTCAAATTACACTATGTGATAGTGAAGCTTCCTATGCGATCGCATAGTAAAAAAGAACCGGACACCAGCAAACAGCAAAAAACTAGATTTTCTATGTCCAAAAACACTCCGACGCCTATTCGAAACTCACCCGAGCCCTCGGGGCTCCAAACCAAACATGTACACTACCTCAAAAACACCATACAGACTTATTCGTGCGATCAAATCGCCAAAATAACATCAACAACTATGAATTTAGCATCAAAATCAAGAAATCACTTAAGAACTTTGAAATTTTCCAATTTTCTCAAATACGGTCCGATTCACGTCATTTCAAGTCAGTTTCTTACCAAATTTCACAGACTTGACTTAAACCACATATAAGACCTGTATCGGGCTCCAGAACCAGAATACAGGCCCGATATCATCAAATTTTAAACACATTTCATTTTCAAAAACTTATAAATATTCTAGAAAATAATTTTCTTTAAAAATTCATTTCTCGGGCGTGGGACCTCAGAATTCGATTTCGGGCATACGCCGAAGTCCCATATTTTCCTACGGACCCTCCGGAACTGTCAAATCATGGGTCCGGATCCGTTTACCCAAAATGTTGACCGAAGTCAACTTAAATTCATTTTAAGTCAAAATTCATTATTTTTCACAGATTTTCACATATTGGCTTTCCAGCTACGAACCCCGGACTCCCACGCAAATCGAGGTGATGCTGAAAGAGGTTTTTAATGCCTCGGAACACATAATTTATTTCTAAAACAAGTGATGACATTTTGGGTCATCACATTCTCCACCTCTAAAACAATCGTTCGTCCTCGAACGGACATAAGAAGGAAGTACCTGAGTCGGGGAAAGGATGGGGATAACTGCTCCGCATGTCGGACTCGGACTCCCAGTTCGATGCCTCAGCAGGCTGACCCCTCCACTGAACACGAACAGAGGGAAAACTCTTCGATCTCAACTAACAAACCTGCCGATCTAGAATAGCTACCGGCTCCTCCTCATAAGACAAGTCCTTGTCCAACTGGACAGTGCTGAAATCTAACACGTGAGATGGATCGCTGTGATACTTCCGAAGCATGAACATATGAAATACTGGATGCACGGCTGATAAGCTCGGTGGCAACGCAAGTCTATAAGCCACCTCTCCCACTCGATCAAGAATCTCAAACGGGCCAATGAACCTAGGGCTAAGCTTTCCCTTCTTCTCAAATCTCATCACGCCCTTCATAGGCGACACTCGAAGCAATACCCGCTCACCGACCATGAAAGCCAAATCACAAACCTTACGGTCGGCATAACTCTTTTGCTTGGACTTAGCTGTACGGAGCTTATCCTGAATAATACTAACCTTGTCCAAGGCATCCTGTACTAAATATGTACCCAAAAATCGAGCCTCTCCCTGCTCAAACCATCCAACCGGTGACCGATACCTCCTACTATACAAACCTCATGAGGAGCCATATGGATACTCTACTGGTAGTTGTTACTGTAGGCAAACTCTGCTAAAGGCAAAATCTGACCCCACGAGCCTCCAAAGTCAATGACACAAGCTCGGAGCATATCCTCCAAAATCTGAATGGTCCGCTCGGACTGCCCATCCGTCTGAGGATGAAACCTTGTGCTCAACTCAACCCGTGTGCCCAACTCTTGCTAAACTGCTCTCTAGAAATGTGAGATAAACTGCGTACCTCGATCCTAAATGATAGACACGGGCACACCATGAAGACGAACAATCTCTCGGATATAGATCTCAGCTAACCTCTCAGAAGAATAGGAGACTGTCACAGGAATGAAATGTGCGGACTTGGTCAGCCTATCAACAATAACCCACACTTCATCGAACTTCCTCTGAGTCTGTAGGAGTCCAACAACCAAGTCCATAGTGACACGCTCCCACTTCCACTTAGGAATCTCAATCTTTTGGAATAAACCACCAGGCCTCTAATGCTCGTACTTAACCTGCTGACAATTCAAACACCGAGCCACATGTTCAACAATGTCTTTATTCATTCTCTGCCATAAATAATGCTGCCGCAAATCATGATACATCTTAGCGGCATCCGGATGAATAAAGTACCGGGAACTATGGGCCTCCTCTAAAATCAACTCTCGGACTCCATCTACATTAGGCACACAAACTCGATCCTGCAATCTCAAAACTCCATCATCTCCTAAGGTAACCTGCTTGGCACCTCCGTGCTACACCATGTCTCTAAGGACACACAAATGGGGGTCATCATACTACCGATCTCGGATACGCTCCAATAAAGAAGAATGAGCGACTGTGCAAGATAACACACGGCTAGGATCAGAAATATCCAACCTCATGAATTGATTGGCCAAAACCTGAACATCCAAAGCAAGAGGCCTCTCACCGACCGGAATATAGGCAAGACTGCCCATACTGGCTGACTTCCTACTCAAAGCATCGGCCACCACATCGGCCTTTCCCGGATGATATAAGATGGTGATATCATAGTCTTTCAACAGCTCCAACCACCTTCTCTACCTCAAATTTAGCTCCTTCTGCTTGAACAAGTACTGTAGACTCTTGTGATCTATGAACACCTCACATGCCACGCCATACAGATAATGCCTCCAAATCTTCAATGCGTGAACAATGGTTGCCAACTCCAAATCATGAACCAGATAGTTCTTCTCATAAATCTTCAATTGCCATGAAGCATAGGCAATGACCTTGCCATCCTGCATCAACACCATACCAAGTCCAATACGAGATGCATCATAATAAACTGTGTAAGGCCCTGAACCTGTGGACAAAACCAACACCGGTGTCGTAGTCAAAGCTATTTTAAGCTTCTGAAAGCTCGCCTCACACTCATCCGACCACTTGAATTGGGCACCCTTCGGGGTCAACCTGGTCATCGGGGCTGCAATAGAGGAAAACCCATCCACAAACCGATGATAGTAGCCTGCCAAACCCAAGAAACTATGGATCTCTCTAGCTGATGCGGATTTAGGCCAGTTCTTGACTTCCTCTATCTTATTTGGATCAACCTGAATACCCTCGGCTGATACAACATGACCCAAGAATGCAACTAAACTCAACCATAACTCACACTTCGAAAACTTGGCATACAACTGACTATCCCTCAAAGTCTGAAGATCCACTCTAAGATGCTGCTTGTGCTCCTCCCGACTGTGGGAATAGATCAAAATATCATCAATGAAGACTATTACAAATGAATCCAAGTAAGGCCTGAACACTCGGTTCATCAAATCCATAAAAGCTGTTGGGGCATTTGTCAACCCCAGTGACATCACCAAGAACTCATAATGCCCGTACCGAGTGCGGAAACCTATCTTAGGGACATTGGATGCCCTAATCCTTAACTGATGGTAGCAAGATCTCAAGTCAATCTTCGAAAATACCTTGGAACCTTGAAGCTGATCAAACAAATCATCAATCCTCGGCAATGGATACTTATTCTTGATTGTAACCTTGTTCAACTGCCGGTTATCTATACACATTCGCATTGATCCATCCTTCTTCTTAACAAACAACACAAGAGCACCCTTAGGCAAAACACTAGGTCTAATGAAACCTTTTTCATGCAAGTCTTGAAACTGCTCCTTCAACTCTTTCAACTCAGGCGGGGCCATACGATATGGCAAAATAGAAATGGGCTGAGTGCCCGGAGCCAAATCAATGCAGAAGTCAATAACCCTATCGGGTGGTATACCCGGCAGGTCTGAAGGAAATACCTCAGGGAACTCATGAACAACAGGCACAGAATCAATAGAAGCAACCTCGGCACTTGAATTATGAACATATGCCAAATAGGCAAAACACCCCTTCTCGACCATACGCCAAGACTTCAGATAAGAGATAACATTACGAGTAGAATAACCAGGAGTCCCTCTCCACTCTAAACGGGGTAGACCCGGCAGAGCTAAGTTCACAGTCTTGGCATGACAGTCCAAGATAGCGTGGTAAGGTGATCACCAGTCCATCCCCAATATGACATCAAAATCAACCATGTCCGAAAGTAACAAATCTACACAAGTCTCAAGACCTCCAATCACAACTATACACAAATGATGGACTCGTTCTACCATAATAGAATCACCCACCGGTGTAGACACATATACAGTGGCACTCAAGGAATCACTAGGCATGACCAGATACGGTGCAAAATAAGATGACATATAGGAGTATGTAGACCTTGGATCAAATAGAACTGAAGCATCTCTACTACAAACCAAAATAGTGCATGTGATAACTGCATCTCTAGGATGGAAGAGCATAACATCAGGGCTGGGCCCCACCACCCTAAACTACATCTCTAGGATGGCCTGCTGCTAGCTGGCCTCCACCTCTAGTTGCCTGACCTCCATGTCTAATACCTCTACCTCCACCTCTAACACCTCTACCCCCACCCCTAGCTGGCGGAGCGGGCAGCGGAACACCTAGTGCCTGAACCATAGCATGGGAACCCTGCTGCTGTGACTGAGTACCCACAAATCTCGAACAAGCCATCCGGATATAACCATACTCACCACACTCAAAGCATCCTCTTGAGTGTTGTGGATGAGGAAATTAAGACTGACCCTGGTGACCTGAATGACCACCCCGAAAACTCTGGAGCAATAGTGCACTAATAGGAGCTGGTGGTAAATTGTAGGGCTACTGATCATAATACTGCAAATGAGAACCACGGCCACCCGAAGCGCCATGAGAAACCTGAAGTGCTGACTGAAAAGGCCTAGGAGGATGGCCTCTACCATATGAATCCCTGCCTCCAGACGAGGCACCACTGAATCTGCCTGAATGACGAGGCCTCTTGTCAGACCCTTGACCACCTACCTGCGACAAAACCATCTTAACTCTCCTAGCCACATTGGCTGCCTCCTGAAAAGAAATCTCGCTCCCTGTCTCCTTAGCCAACTGAAGTCGAATCGGCTGAATAAGTCACTCAATTAACCTCCTCACCGTCTCTCTCTTGATGGGAAGTATGATAAGAGCATGACGGGCCAAGTCGATGAATCTGGTCTCATACTGAGTAACGGTAATAGAACCCTGTTGGAGATACTTAAATTGCCTCCGATAGATCTCTCTTTGAGTAATAGGGAGAAACATCTCCAGAAATAGCTGAGTAAACTACTCCCAAGTCAAAGCTGGTGATCCGACAGGTCTATCCAAACAATAATCTCTCCACCAAGTCTTGGCAAATCTAGACAAGCGGAAAGTAGCAAAGTCCACCCCATTGGTCTCTATTATCCCCATGTTCTTGAGAACCTCATGACAGCTGTCTAGATAATCCTGGGATCCTTAGAAGATGCACCGCTGAAAGTAGTAGTGAAGAGCTTGGTGAACCTGTCCAATCTTCACAAAGCATCGGCAGACATAGCTACTCCATCACCGGTCTAAGCTACCACACCCGGCTGAACTGCTCCAACTAGTCGAGCTGCTGGAGTTTGGAAACAGGGAGTCATCTACTCCGGAGTGCAAGTAGCAGGAGTCTGGGCTCCTCCTCTAGCCTGAGAGACGGCTGGTGCTATAGGAAGCAAGCCTGCCCGGGTGACACTTCCATAATGCCCACTAGGCGGACCAGAGCATCCTGGAGTACAGGAGTAGCAATAAACCCCTCTGGGATCTGAGTTGGGCCCAGCGGAACTGTCTGGGATGGAACCTTATCATCAAAGTCAACCTGAGGCTCCATATCTGGTGTTGCTGCTCTAGGCTAAGCCCCGCCCCTACCTCGGCCTCTAGCACGGCCTCAATCTCGCCCTCTAGCACGGCCTCAATCTCGCCCTCTTCTCCTCGTGTGTCATGACCCGGACTTTCCACCCTCGGGAGTTATGACGATGCCTACTAGTGAAAGCTAGGCAAGTCAACCAATTGAATTATTTACCTTGTTTCCATTCTAAATACATTAACAATTAAGAACCAACAATTATCAATCAACAAAATTTACTAAGAGGAAGATTAAATTTCAAGTTTAATAATACTGCAAATACCATTCTATAAAATCTACCTAAGACTGGTGTCACAACTTCACAGACTGTCTAGGAGTACTACAAATAAAGGTCTGAAAGAAATAAATACAACACTGTCTCTGGAAATACATGAAAGAAACAGGAATAGTAGATAGAAGGAGATGCCAAGGCCTGCGGACGCCTGCAGGACTACCTCGGATCGCCTGATGAACAAGAAACAGCAATCTCACTGCGTTCCGAAATCTATAGCACTGGGATTTGCACAAAAGAGTGCAGAGTGTAGTATCAGCACAACCGACCCCATGTGCTGGTAAGTGCCTAGCCTAACCTCGACGAAATAGTGACGAGGCTAGGACCAGACTACCAAATAAACCTGTGTAGTTAAATCATATACAATGGAAATAGAAGTAGATAATTACGACTAAAGTTGGGCGGGGGAAACATGATGCAGAGAGTAACAGATAACAACAGAACAACAGTCGAGAAATGTAAGGAATGCTATAAATCAATTACCAACAATGATAAGGAAATAAGAAGAACAAGTACACATGTAATACCGATGCAGGCGTGCAACCCGCTCCCATTTCATATATTACCATTGTAGGCGTGCAACCCGCTCCCATTTCATATAATTATCATTGCAGGCATGCAACCCACTCCCATTTCATATATTTCTGTTGCAGGCGTGCAACCCGCTCCATTTTCATATGTTACCGTTGCAGGCATGCAACCCGCTCCCATTTCATATGTTACTGTTGTAGACGTACAACCCACTCCCTTTTCATTTATCAATACCAATCATAACAGAATCCCGGCAAGGGAACAATAATATAACAACAACATCCCAGCAAGGGAATAATACTATAACAACAACATCCCGGCAAGGGAACAATAATATAACGACAACATCCCCGGAAAGGGAACAATAATGATAATCCTCATATGAAGCACAATAAGCCTCAATGGAGTCACAATTATTATAATACAAGACTCACAGACATGCTTGACACCGACGTATAGATACTCGTCACCATGCCTGTACGTCATACTCCACAATTAGCACATAGCAAATAAGACACAACTCTTAATCCCTCAAACTAAGGTTAGACCAAACACTTACCTTGATACCACGAACAAAACTCAAGCCTCAACTATCGCTTTACCACTTGATTCCACCACCAACTCGCTCACATCTTGCCACAAGTTACTTAATAATATTAATAAGTGCTAAATGAAACATTTCTAATGCATGTACATAAGTTTTCTAAAGTTTTTTTCCAAAAATTCAAAAATTGACCCGGGCCCGCTTAGTCCAAACCTAAAATTCGGACCAAAACCCGATTACTCATTCACCCCCGAGCCCGGATATATAATTGGTTTTGGAATCCGACCTCAATTTGAGGTCTAAATCCCTAAATTTCAATATTCTTAGATTTTACCCAAAATTCCGCAATTCCACCATGAAAACCCTAGATTCTAGGATGAAATTTTGTAAAAAGAAGTTAAGGAGTAAAGAAAATGAGTTAGAAATCACTTACTAATGTTTTGGAGAAGAAAGGTTGTTTGAAAAATTGTCTCTTATGTTTTTAGGGTTTTGAAAAATGAAAAGTAACTGAAAATCCCGTTTAAATATACCCCTCTCAGACCCCCTGTGCGGACGCACAAAAAGGAGTGCGGCCGTGGAGCTCACAATGTTGATTGCAATGACATGCTTTAGTATTTTGGCCATAACTTTCTCTACAGATTTCGAAATTGTGGTTACTTTAACTTTCTAGAAACTAAGCACGAAGGGCTACAGCTTTCATTTTTGAATCATCTCAAAATTCTTTGTAGATCAAATGATATAGGCTTCCGAAGTCAGACCAGTAAAATTCTTCCTCACCGCGGACCGCACAAAAAGGAGTGCGGCCACAAATGCCCCTTCGCGGTCAGCACAAAATCAATGTGGATAGCACTGGTAGGTTCAGAGATCTGCAACATCTCTGGACCTGCAACAGCTATCTTTTAAGCCTAAAACATCCCGGAACCTACCCGAAACTCACCCGAGCCCTCGGGACTTCAAACAAAATGTGCATACTAGCTCAAAAACATCATATGGACCTACTTGTGTGATCACATCATCAAAATAACATGTCAAACCATGAATTAAACCTCAAAATTCAACATTTTCGTCAAGAACTCTCAAAGTTCAGAACTCTTCAACCGGAAGTCCAACTCACGTCAAATAAACTCCGGTTTTCACCAAATTTCGTAGTTATATTTTAAATATTATAACAAGTTTGTGCCAGGCTCCGGAACCAAAATACGGATCCGATACCAATGATTTCAAACATTAATTTTTTTTCTTCATTTCTTAGATAATTTCGCAAAACAATTTCTTTCAAAAATTGATTTCTAAGGCTTGGGACCTCGGAATTCATTTCCGGGCATACGCCCAAGTCCCATATTTTACTACGGACCTCTCGGGATTGTCAGAACACGGATTCGAGTCCGTTTGCCCAAAATGTTGCCAAAATCAACCAAAAATCAAATTTTTAACTCTAGAAATTTCTATTTCTCATCTTTTCACATAGAAGGATCTCCGGATTTGGGTCCGGACCACGCACGCAAATCAAGATGTGGTAAAAAGGAGGTATTTTAGGCCTCGAAATACTGAATTTACATGCAATACAACATTCTCCACCTCTAAAACAATCGTTCGTCCTCGAACGAACATAAGAAGGAAGTACCTGAGTGGGGAAAAAGATGGGGATAACAGCTCTGCATATCGGATTCAGACTCCTAGGTCGATGCCTAAGTAGGCTGACCTCTCCACTAAACACGAACAGAAGGGAAACTCTTCGATCTCAATTAACGAACCTGCCGATCTAGAATAGCTACCGGCTCCTCCTCGTAGGACAAGTCCTTGTCCAACTGGACAGTGCTGAAATCTAATACGTGGGATAGATCGTCGTGATACTTCTGAAGCATGAACACATAGAACACTGGATGCACGACTGATAAGCTTGGCGGCAACGCAATTCTATAAGCCACCTCCCCCAATCGATTAAGAATCTTAAACGGGGGAATGAACCTAGGGCTAAGCTTGCCCTTCTCCCCAAATCTCATCACGCCCTTAATAGGCGTCACTCGAAGTAATACCCGTTCACCGACCATGAAAGACAAATCACGAACCTTACGGTTGGCATAACTCTTTTGCCTAGACTAAGTTGTACGAAGCCTATCCTGAATAATTGTGACCATGTCCAAGGCATCATGTACTAGATCCGTACACAATAACCGAGCTTCTTGCGGGTCAAACCATCCAACCGGCGACCGACACCGCCTACCATACAAATTCTCATAAGGAGCCATCTGGATACTCGACTGGTAGCTGTTATTGTAGGCAAACTATGCTAAAGGCAAAAACTGAACCCACGAGCCTCTAAAGTCAATGACATACGCTCAGAGCATATCCTCCAAAATCTGAGTAGTTCGCTCGGACTGCCCGTCCGTCTGAGGATGAAATGTTGTTCTCAATAAAACCTGTGTGCCCAACTCTCACTGAACTGCCCTCTAGAAATGTGAGGTAAACTGCGTACCTCGATCTGAAATAATAGACATGGGCACACCATGAAGACAAACAATCTCTCGAATATAGATCTCAGCTAATCTCTCAGAAGAATAGGAGACTGCCATATGAATAAAATGTGCTGACTTGGTCAGCCCATCAACAATAACCCACATTGCATCGAACTTCCTCCGGGGCTGTGAGAGTCCAACAATGAAAACCATAGTGATCCGCTCCCATTTCCACTAGGAAAGCTTAATCCTTTGAAACAAACCACCAGGTCTCTAATGCTCGTACTTAACCTGCTGACGATTCAAACACTGAGTCATATACGCAACAATATCCTTCTTCATCCTCCTCCACCAATAATACTACCGCAAATCCTGATACATCTTAGCGGAGCCCGGATGAATAGAGTACCGGGAACTATGGGCCTCCTCTAAAATCAACTCTCGAAGCCCATCTACATTAGGCACACAAACTCGACCCTGCAACCTCAAAACTCCATCATCTACTAATGTAACCTGCTTGGCACCTCCGTGCTGCACCGTGTCCCTAAGGACACACAAATGAGGATCATCGAACTGCCGATCTCGGATATGCTCCAATAATGAAGAACGAGCGACTGTGCAAGCTAACACACGGCTGGGCTCAAAAATATCCAACCTCACAAACGGATTGACCAAAGCCTGAACATCCAAGGCAAGCGGTCTCTCACCAACTGGAATATATGCAAGACTACCCATACTAGCTGACTTTCTACTTAAAGCATCGGCCACTACATTGGCCTTTCCCGGATGATATAGGATGGTGATATCATAGTCCTTTAATAGCTCCAACCACCTTCTCTGCCTCAAATTTAGCTCGTTCTGCTTGAACAAGTACTGTAGACTCTTGTGATCCATGAACACCTCACATGACACGCCATATAGATAATACCTCCAAATCTTCAACGTGTAAACAATGGTTGCTAGCTCCAAATCATGAACCGGATAGTTCTTATCAAGAATCTTCAACTGACACGAAGCATATGCAATAACCTTGTCATCCTGCATCAACACCACACCAAGTCCAATACGAGATGCATCACAATAAACTGTATAAGGCCCTGAACCTGTGGGAAAAACCAACATTGGCATCGTAGTCAAGGCTGGATTGAGCTTCTGAAAGTTCACCTCACACTCGTCCGACCACCTGACCCTTCTGGGTCGACCTGGTCATCGGGGCTGCGATAGATGAAAACCTCTATACAAACCGACGATAGTAGCCCGCCAATCCCAAGAAACTCTGGATCTCTGTAGCTGATGCTGGTCTAGGCCAGTTCTTGACTTCCTCTATCTTCTTCGGACCTACCTGAATACCCTATGCTGATACAACATGACCCAGGAATGCAACTGAACTCAACTAGAACTCGCACTTCGAAAACTTGGCATATAGCTGACTGTCTCTCAAAGACTAGAGAACCACTCTAAGATACTACTCATGCTCCTCCTGGTTGTGGGAATATATCAAAATATCATCAATGAAGACTATCACGAACGAATCCAAGTAAGGCCTGAACACTCGGTTCATCAAATCCATAAAAGTTGTTGGGGCATTTGTCAACCCGAATGACATCACCAAGAACTCATAATGCTCGTACCGAGTGCGAAAAGCTGTCTTAGGGACATCTAATGCCCTAATCCTCAAATGATGGTAGCCAGATCTCAGGTCAATCTTAGAAAATACCTTGGCACCCTGAAGCTGATCAAACAAATCATCAATCCTCAGCAATGGATACTTATTCTTGATTGTAACCTTGTTTAACTGTCGGTAATCTATACACATTCTCGTCGACCCGTCCTTCTTCTTAACAAACTAAAACGGCGCACCCCAAGGCAAAACACTAGGTCTAATGAAACCCTTTTCAAGCAAGGCTTGCAACTACTCCTTCAACTCTTTCAACTCAGGCGGGGCCATACGATATGGCGGGATATAAATGGGTTGAGTGCCCGGAGCCAATCAATGCAGAAGTCAATATCCCTATCGGGTGGCATACCCGGTAGGTCTGAAGGAAATACCTCAAGGAACTCACGAGCTACCGGCACCGAATAAATAAAAGAGACCTCAGCACCAGAATCACGAACACATGCTAAATAAGCCAAACACCCCTTCTCGACCATATACCGAGCCTTCATATATGAGATAACGCTATGGGTAGAATGAACAAGAGTCCCTCTCCACTCAAGACGAGGTAGACCTAGTAAGGCTAAGGTCACAATCTTGGCATGACAATCCAAGATAACGTGGTAAGGTGATAACCAGTCCATCCCCAATATGACATTAAAATAAACCATGTCCAGCAGTAATAAGTCTACTCGGGTCTCAAGACCCCCAATCACAACAACACAAGAGCGATGAACACGATCCACTATAATAGAATCACCCACCGATGTAGACACATAAACAGGAGCACTCAAAGAATCGCTAGGCATGACTAGATACGACGTAAAATAAGATGACACATAAGAGTATGTAGACCCTGGATCAAATAGCACTGAAGCATTCCCACTACAAACCAGAACCATACCTGTGATAGCTGCATTGGAAGCCTCAGCCTCGGGCCTGGCTGGAAGAGCATAACAACGGGGCTAGGCCCCACCACCTTAGACTACCTCTTTGGGATGGCCTGCAACTGGCTGGCCTCCACCTCTAGTGGCCTGAGCTCCACCTCTAACACCTCTACCTCCACCTCTAGCTCATCTACCTCCACCTCTGGCTGGCTCGGCGGACTATGGAACACTCGGTGCCTGAACCATGGCATGGAAACCCGGATGCTGAGAGCTGCTCGATGCTCAAGGACAATATCCAGCAATGTGCCTCTTGTCGCCATAAGTAAAACAATCCCTTGGTTACTGGGGCTGACGACCCTGAAAACTCTAAAGTGGAGGTGCACTGATAGGAGTTGGTGATGCACTATAGGAATGGTGATCGGAATACTGCATGTGAGAACCACGGCCACCTGGGGCACTATGAGAAGCCTAAAGTGTTAACTGAAAAGGCTTAGGAGGATGGCCTCTACCAAAAGAATCTCTTCCTTCAGACGAGGCACCACTGAATCAGCCTGAATGACGAGGCCTCTTGTCAGACCCCTGACCACCTCCCTGCGACAAAACCATCTTAACTCTCCTGGCCACATTGGCCGACTCCTGGAAAGAAATCTCACTCCATGTGTCCTTAGCCATCTGAAGTCGAATAGGCTGAATAGGTCTATCAATGAACCTACTCACCTTATTTCTCTCGGTGGGAAGTATGATAAGAGCATGAGGGGCCAAGTCGATGAATCTGGTCTCGTACTGAGTGATAGTTATAGAACCCTGCTGGAGACGCTTGAATTGCCTCTGGTAGATCTCTCTCTAAGTGATAGGGAGAAACTTCTCTAGAAATAGCGGAGTAAACTGCTCCCAAGTCAAAGCTGGCGATCCGGCTGGTCTAGCCAAGCAATAATCTCTCCACCAAGTCTTGGTGGATCCAGATAAGTGAAAAGTAGCAAAGTCGACCCCATTGGTCTCCACTATCCCCATGTTCCTGAGAACCTCATGGCATCTGTCTAGATAATCCAGGGGATCCTCAGAAGATGCACCGCTGAAAGTAGTAGTGAAGAGCTTGGTGAACCTGTCTAATCTCCACAAAGCATCGGCAGACATAGCTGCTCCATCACCAGTCTGAGCCACCACACTCGGCTGACCTGCTCCAACTGGCTGACCTGCTCCAACTGGCTGACCTGCTGGAGTTTGGAACTGGGGAGCCATCTACTCCGGAGTGCGAGTAGTAGGAGTCTGGGCTCCTCCTCTAGCTTGAGAGATGGTTGGTGCTACAGGAAGCAAGCCTACCCAGGTGACACTCTCCATAAGGCCCACAAGACGAACCAGAGCATCTTGGAGTACTTGGGTAGTAATAAACCCCTCTGGGACCTGAGTTGGGCCCACCGGAACTATCTGGCCGGAACCTCATCATCAAAGTCAACCTGAGGCTCCGCCGCTGGTGCTGCTGCTGCTTTGGGCTGAGCTCTTCCCCTACCTCGACCTCTAGCATGGCCTCGGCCTCTGCCCCTCGTGGGAACTACTGCGAGGGGCTCGGACTGCTGATCATCAGATGAGGAAGCATGTGTTCTCCGCATCTACAAAAGAACAGAGTAGAAATCCAATTAGCATTGAGAAACCAAACCGTACGACAGGAAATAATAGATGTGAAGTTTTTCCTAACTCTGTAGCCTCTGAGGGATAAATACAGACGTCTTTGTACCAATCCCTCAGACTCTACTAAGCTTGTCTGTGAATTGTGAGATCTATGTAACCTAGAGCTCTGATACCAACTTGTCACGACCCAGACTTTCCACCCTCGGAAGTCGTGATGGCGCCTACTAGTGAAAGCTAGGCAAGCCAACCAACTGAATTATTTACCTTGTTTTCATTCTAAATCCATTAATAATTAAGAGCCAACAATTATCAATCAACAAAATTTACTAAGTGGAAGATTAAATTTCAACTTTAATAATACTGCAAATACCATTCCATAACAAATCTACCCAAGACTGGTGTCACAACTTCACAGACTGTCTAGGAGTACTACAAATAAAGGTTTGAAAGAAATAAATACAACACTGTATCTGGAAATACATGAAAGAAATAGGAATAGTAGATAGAAGGAGATGCCAAGGCCTGCGGACGCCTACAGGACTACCTCGGGTCGCTTGATGAACAAGAAACAGCAATCTCACTGCGGTCCGAAATCTACAGCAGTGGGATCTACACAAAAGAGTGTAGAGTGTAGTATCAGCATAACCGACCCCATGTGCTAGTAAGTGTCTAGCCTAACCTCGGCGAAGTAGTGACGAGGCTAGGACCAGACTACCAAATAAACCTGTGCAGTTAAATCATAATACAGTGGAAATAGAAGCAGATAATTACGACTAAAGTTGGGCGGGAGAAACATGTTGCGAGGAGTAACAGATAACAATAGAACAACAGTAGAGAAATGTACGGAATACTATAAATCAATTACCAGCAAAGATAAGGAAATAAGAATAACAAGTACACATGTAATACCGTTGCAATCGTGCAACATGATCCCATCTCATATAGTACTGTTACAGGCATGCAACCCACTCCCATTTCATATTGTACCGTTGCAGGCATGTAACCCGCTCTCATTTCATATTATACCATTGTAGGCGTGAAACCCGCTTCCATTTCATATATTACTGTTGCAGGCGTGCAACCCACTCCTATTTCATATAATTACCGTTGTAGGCGTGCAACCCTCTCCCATTTCATATATTTTCATTGTAGGTGTGCAACCCGCTCCCTTTTCATATGTTACTGTTGCAGGCATGCAACTCACTCCCATTTCATATGTTACTGCTGTAGGCGTGCAACCCGCTCCCTTTTCATTTATCAATACAAATCTTAACAGAATCCCGGCAAGGGAATAATAATATAACAACAACATCCCGACAAGGTATTAATACTATAACAACAACATCCCAGCAAGGGAACAATAATATAATAATAGCATCCCGGCAAAGGAACAATAATGATAATCCTCATATGAAGCACAATAAACCTCAACGGAGTCACAACAATTACAAGACTCACATACATGCTTGACACCGACGTATAGATACTCGTCACCATGCCTATACGTCGTACTCCACAATTAGCACATAGAAAATAAGACACAACTCCTAATCCCTCAAGCTAAGGTTAGACCAAACACTTACCTCGATGCCACGAACATAACTCAAGCCTCAACTATCGCTTCACCCCTTGATTCCACCAACTCGCTCGTATCTAGCCACAAGTTACTTAATAATATTAATAAAGGCTAAATGAAACATTTCTAATGCATGAAAATAAGTTTTCTAAAGTTTTTCCCAAAAAGTAAAAAATCGACCCCGGGCCCACTTGGTCCAAACCCGAAATTCGGACCAAAACCCGATTACCCATTCACCCCCGAGCCTGGAGATATAATTGGTTTTGGAATCCGACCTCAAATTGAGGTCTAAATCCCTAAATTTCAATATTCTTAGGTTTTACCCAAAATTCCCCAATTCCACCATGAAAATCCTAGATTCTAGGATGAAATTTTGTAAAAAGAAGTTAAGGAGTAAAGTAAATGAGTTAGAAATCACTTACTAATGTTTTTGGAGAAGAAAGGTTGTTTGAAAAATTGCCACTTATATTTTTGAGGTAATGAAAAATGAAAATAATTGAAAATCCCGTATAAATATACCCTCTCAGACCCCATGTGCGGACCGCACAAAAAGGAGTGCGGCCACGGAGCTCACAATGTTGACTTCAGTGACATACTTTAGTAATTTGGCCATAACATTCTCTACATATGTCCAAATTGTGATTACTTTACCTTTCTGGAAACTAGACACGAAGAGCTACAAATTTCATTTTTGAATCATCTCAAATTTCCTTGTAGATCAAAAGATATAGGCTTCCGAAATCAGACCAGTAAAAATTTTCCTCACCGCGGACCGCACAAAAAGGAGTGCGGCCGCAAAGGCCCCTCCGCGGTCAGCACAAAATCAATGCGGTCAGCACTGGCGGGTTCAGAGATCAGCAATATCTCTGGACCTGCAACGGCTATATTTTAAGCCTAAAACATCCCGAAACCTACCCGAAACTCACCCGAGCCCTCGGGACTTCAAACAAAACATGCATACTAGCTCAAAACATCATATGGACCTACTCGTGCAATCACATCATCAAAATAACATGTAAAATCATGAATTAAACCTCAAAACGCAACATTTTTATCAAGAACTCTCAAAGTTCATAACTCTTCAACCGGAAGTCCAACTCACGTCAAATAAACTCCGTTTTTCACCAAATTTCCCAGTTATATTTTAAATACTATAATAAAATTGTACCGGGCTCCGGAACTAAAATACAGGCTCGATACCAATGGTTTCAAACATTATTTCCATTATTCATTTCTTAGATAATTCCGCAAAACAATTTCTTTCTAAAATTAATTTCTAAGGCTTGGGACCTCGGAATTCATTTTCGAATATACGCCCAAGTCCCATATTTTACTGCAGACCTCCCGGGATCGTCGGAACATGGATCCGTGTCCGTTTTCTCAAAATGTTGACCAAAGTCAACCAAAAATTAAATTTTTAACTCTAGAAATTTCTATTTCTCATCTTTTCACATAAAAGGCTCTCCAGATATGTTTCCGGACCACGCACGCAAATTAAGGTGAGGTAAAAAGGAGGTTTTTAGGCCTCGAAACACTGAATTTACTTGCAACACAAGTGATGACCTTTTGGGTCATCACATCGTAGGAGCTGCTGGTGGGGGCTCGGGCTGCTGATCGGTAGATGAGGAAGCGCGTATTCTTGCCATCTATGAAAGAACAAAGTAAAAATTCAATTATCATTGATAAACCAAACTGCACGACAGGAAAGAATAAATGCGAAGTTTTTGCTAATTTTGTAGCTTCTCGGGATAAATACAGATGTCTCTGTACCGATCCCTCAAACTCTACTAAGCTTGTCCATGAATTGTGAGACCTATGTTTCCTAGAGCTCTGATACCAACGTGTCACGACCCAAATTTTCCACTCTCGGGAGTCGTAATGGCGCCTACTCGTGAAAGCTAAGCAAGCCGAGCATTATAGATTCACTAACTCTTTTATTTAGCCCCTTTTAACCGTTTAAATTAACAACAATACCAAGTAGTCACTACCCGGAACCGGTGTCACAATATCACGGACCGTCTGCGAATACTACAAATAATTATCTGGAAAGAAAGATACAATCTGTCTCTGAAGTAAATGAAAATAGAATATAAAGATAGAAGAGAAAGCCAGGGCCTACAGACGCCTGCAGAATTATCTCGGGATCTCTGACTGGACTGAAGGCAGCCATCCAAAGCTATGGTCCAAAAGCTGCCGCTCCGGGATCTGCACATATTGCAGAGTGTAGTATCATCACAACCGACCCCATGTGTTGGTAAGTGCCTGGCCTAACCCCGGCAAAGTAGTGAAGAGGCTAGGACCAGACTACCAAATAAACCTGTACAGTTATATAATATACAGCGGAAAATAAAATAGAAATAAACATGTAAAGATGGGAGGGGGACATGCTGCGGGGGAATATAATTTACCAACAGTAATTTAAGAGAAAACATAAAGAACAATTTAGAATTTACAGCAAAATAATAAGGAACTCGTAATCAACCAATAAGCACTTTTATTATCTATTGTTGCGATGCGCAACCCGATCCAAATCATAAAAACATTGTTTCGACATGCAACCCGATCCATATCGTTTATCACTGTTGTGGCGTGCAACTCGATCCAATCATATTATTGTTACGGCGTGCAACCCGATCCAAACATATTATTGTTGCGGCGTGCAATCTGATCCACATATAAGTTCAACACCCATCACAAGGAGAGAGTTCCGGAAAGGGATCAATAAAGAAACAACACTATCCCTGCAAGGAAATCGACAGTATAAGTAAATACGTCCCGGCAAGGGAAAATCAGTTATAACCAAACTTGTTTCAGCATCTAACCCTCAACTAGCACCAATACTCAATCATAAGTAATATCCACGAGAACAATCATAATTCTTGCTCAACACAGAGAGTCAACAACTTAGGCATTCGTAGTATTTGCTAAGAACACAACAATTTCAATTTAAGACTCACGGTCATGCTTGACACCAAGGTATAGATACTCATCATCATGCCTATGCGTCGTACTCAACAAGTAACATGCAGCAATCAGGACACAACTCTTAATCCTTCAAGCTAAGGTTAGACCCAACACTTACTTCGAACTTCCACGGCCAACTCAAGCCTCAAACACTGCTTTTCCTTTTTGAATTTGGCTCCAAATCAATTGTATCTAGACATAATCGACTTAATAACATTAATAAACGCTAAATAATTCAATTCCAATGCTTAACTATAGATTTCCTATCATTCTTCCCCAAAAGCCAAAAATCGACCCCGGGTCCAATTTGTCAAAATACAAGGTTCGGACCAAAACCCGATCACCCATTTACCCATGAGCCCGAATATGTAATTAGTTTCGAAATCTGACCCCAAAACGAGGTCTAAATTCTAATTATACAAAAAGCCCTAACTCTACCCATATCCCTAATTTGCTACCCTTAAGAACATGATTTAGGCCTAGAAATCTAATGTGTGTTAATGGAAATTGAAGAAAATGAGTCTAAGATTACATACCTATGAATTTGTGGTGAATTTCTCTTTCAAAAATCGGCCAATTTGGAGTTTGGAAGAAGAAGTTATGAATTTTGGGTTAAATCCTGTATGTTCTGTTACTATTTAAAAATTACTAAGCAGGTCTCTGCCGATCGCGATAAGGAGTATGCGATCACATAGGGTAAGGGGGATTGGGCATTGCGATCGCGGAACTAGGGAGTGCAATCGCATAGAGGAAAAATGGTTCCCTTCCCAGGCTTGGTTTAACCCATTGCGATAGCGGGAGAAGCAATGCAATCGTATAGAACAACTGGTGACCCCCCAGAATTTACTCTACGCGATCGCGGAAGTGGCTATGCGATCACATAGCACAAAATAGGGCCCACTTAAATTGCACTATGTGATCGCGAAGCTTCCTATGCGATCGCATAGTACAAAAGAACTGGACACCAGCAAACAGCAGAAAACCAAATTTTCTAAATCCAAAAACACTCCGACGCCTATCTGAAACTCACCTGAGCCCTCGAG